>NC_135637.1:16445937-16748967 GCF_053574225.1 Canis aureus | reverse complement strand
CTTTCTGGATTACTGCGCCCCTCCACTCCCCATTCTCTCCATCTGGGTCAGGGTCTTCATCCCTCGTCTCTGCCCCAGGGCTCCCACCACAGCCTTCCTCTGCCTTCTTTCCCCTCCAGTCCACGTCCGCTGTCCCCTTCTAGTTCTGCGGGGCCACTGGTGGAAGGGACGGTGCTGGGACGGGCGGAGCTGTAGTGCCCGCTCCCTGCCCTCCTGTTGCTCTGTTCTCTATCTCCTGCCCCTTCCTTTCCCTCCTCCCTCCCGGCACCCTCTCTCACTCCTGTTTTACAGGCCAGTCCCACCAACTGCTCCCTGCCTAGCCCCAGACACCGACTGAGTGTTGGGGACACAGACGGGACTGAGATGAAGTCCCTTTGCTGCCTCAGGCTCTCCTGGTGCCCTCTCTCTCTCCTTCCTCTTCAGTCCTCCCTCCCACTCCCCTGCACCCCCCCCCCCCAGCCCATTGTCCATTTCCTGCCAGGCCAGGCTCAGCCTGGGCCTCAGCATCCCGCCTCCTGAGCAAGCAGGGCCCCGCTGGCTTCCCCGCTGTGAGGCCAGGCCGGCCAGGGTGCGGCCAGGGACAGCTGATGCATGCAGGCAGACAGGCGATCCAAAAGCCCTTGTGCCTCCAGCTCCTGGCCCAGAACTGCTGATCAGCCTGATGCATCCATATGACAGCACAGGAGCCGCTCTGAGAGGCGGCGGCCCCGCGGCGGCCGGGAAAGCCTGATGTGGGTGGACACATGATCAGGAGCAGAACGGAAGGTTCTCTGGGCTGGCCCGAGCTGGGCTGGCTGATTGGAACGGACGTGCGGGGTCACCGGTTGGCTGGAGGCCAGGGGTGCCGACGGGGAACCGAGGCTGGGCTGGGCCCAGGTGCTGGAAACCGTGCTGGAAAAGGAAGTGGGGAGTGGAGGCAGGACGGGGCTGGAGGTTTGCAGGACAAGCCCGGCCAGAGCTGCGTTTCGCAAGCGGAGAGGTCAAGAGGGAGGCAGCTGCAGGTTCAGACTCTGGCTCCGTTGGCTGTGGTTGAGCCCCCCCATCCCACACCCATGTGCCTAGTCACGTGGGCTGATCCTGTTCCTCCCACCTCCCAGTAGCTGAGTGGTCCCTCATTTTGTCTGTGTTGTCCTTTGCCAGCTCACCCAGGCCACCAGTGCTCCTGCAGGGCTGGCCGAACGCTGTCCCCCTTGGTGACACTCGGGCACAGGTGTCCAGGCTCCAAGGAACCAGGATGTCTCTCGGCTCACACACAGTCATTCCCTCCAAGGCACCCACTTGCCCCCCAGGGAAGAGCTTACAACATTGAATCATCAGCAAGACCCTTTAGGATTGGCACAGCCTGGGGACGCCTGGGTGGCTCAGCGGTTGAGCATCTACCTTTGGCTCAGGGTGTGATCCTGGGGCCCTGGGATCGAGTCCCACATCGGGCTCCCTGCAGGAAGCCTGCTTTTCCCTCTGCCTGTGTCTCTGCCTCTCTCTCTGTGTCTCTCATGAATAAATAAATAATTAAATAAAAATCTTTTGAAAAAAAGGATTGGTGTAGCCCGGAGCCACTCTTTCCATCTGGTTCTTCCAAGGTGATGAATCCGTTCCGGTAAGGGGGTGGTGATTCATCCTGCACGCTGGCTTTCCTAGGACTTTCCTGTAAATCCAGAAGACATGGCTCCGTGTTTGAGCCCCCATGGCAGACAGAGGCTTACCTTGGCTCCCATGAAAAAACCAAAGATTATATTTTAAAAAAATAAAGAAAGAAAGTAGTAACAAGGATGCTGAGGAATTGGAACCCTTGTGCATTTCTGGTGGGAATGTATAATGGGGTAACTGCCGTGGAATACAGCAAAACTTTCAAGATAGAATTACCCCCATAACCCAGTAGTCTTACTTCTAGATGTTGACCTAAGAGAATTGAAAACATGTCCACACAGAAACTTGTGCACAAATATTCACAGCATCATTTATAAAAACCAAGCAGCAGAAACAACCCAAGGCCCGTCAGTGTAAATGGATAAGCAAAATGCAACACATAGACAACGGAATATTATTTGGCAATAAAAAGGAACAAAGCATTAATACATGCAACCAGGTGAATGAACCTCAGAAACATGAGGCTGGGGCAGCCCCAGTGGCTCAGCGGTTTAGCGCCGCCTTCAGCCCAGGGTGTGATCCTGGAGACTGGGGATCGAGTCCTGCGTCGGGCTCCCTGCATGGAGCCTGCACACTCCCTCTACCTGTGTCTCTTCCCCTCTCCCTCCCTCTCTCTCTCTCTCTGTGTGTGTGTGTCTCATGAGTAAATAAATAAAATCTTTAAAAAAAGAAAAGAAACATGAGGCTAAGTGCAAGAAGCCAGTCCCCAAAGGTCAAATATGCTATGATTCCATTTATATGTGATGTCTAGAATAGATAAATCCATAGAGATGGAAAGCAGATTAGTGGTTGCCAGGAGCCGGTGAGGAGGAGGAAGGACATGGCGAGGGTTGGGGTGGGGGTGATAAATGAGTAACTTGTCCAGGGCTTTCATGTGGAGTGAAGCAAATACTTTGGAACTCGATAGAAGTGGTGGTTGCACAAGATCGTGAAGGTACTAAATGGCACTGAATTGTACCATTCAGTGCCATTCATAATGCAGTTAATTTTGTGTTACGTGAATTCCACCTCCATTTTTAAGGTATCAGGAAGTAGAAATGCTTGTGGAGGAGCGGAGGGCGGGCAGGGGAGCGGAGTGACATCCAACTCCGATCGGAAATGCCCAGGCCCACCGCCTGCCTGGCCCCCAGGCCCTTGCTAAGAGTCCAGCACCGAGGCTGGTGCATACAGTATGTTCCTCCCCCCACCCCCACCTGCTCCCTATATAAAGGGGAGAAAAAAAATCTTCTAATCATTATAACTGCTGCACTTGAACCTTTGGACTAAATCAGGTCTGCCCTTAGGGAGGGTCTTGTTTACCTTTGTGCCCTGGCCATAAGCCTGCACTTTGGATTCTGCATTAACTCCGAGCTGAGAAAACCCTGCCCGGCTCCAGCTCCAACAGCTTAATTACCCGATATGCTGGGTCTCCCTGCCACTAGGTACAGAGTTAGCATCATAATTAGCTGTTTATTAGGGTCTTTCAGGCTGGCCTGGGATTCCCCCAGTTGCAGCGAGCCGCAGTGTCTCCTGGCTATACCTCTCCCTCCCCACCACTCTGGAAAGACCTGATATTGGTGGCCACTGGCCAGAGCTCCCACACACTTTGGGAGACCTTCCTTCTCTGGCAGCCCTTGAGGCTCCCTGGGCTGGAAGCTCTTGGGGTGTTGAAGGGAACAAGAGCTGTGGCCACCTCTGTCCCTCCCAGCCAGTCTGTGAGCACCTGCTACCTGCCGGGCATGTCCCGTGAGCTGCTTGTGAGCTCTGCCTCTTGCCCTGTCTGCGATCTTGGGCAAATGGTGCAGTCTGCTGTGCCTCAGCTGTCTCATCTGTCAAATGGAGAGAATGCCAACAAGGAGCATAGACCTGCGTCTGTCGTGTGGTAGCCGCTTCTTCCGCGTTCCCTGTTAACATTCATTCGCGTGGATGGATTCAGCGGACAACAGCAATCTGTGAGACGGATGCAAACACTAGGGTGAGGGGTGGGGGGATGGAGGCACACACAAATGGGGTCACTGTGCCTCTGACACTCGGAGACAAGGCTCAGATTTGAACTCTGACGATCTAGCACCCAGGCCACAGTCACCATGGTGCCATGGGAGATGGAGAGCAACGGGGGGTGGGGGGGACACCAAGGGGGAGAGGCACTGCACCCATCTCTGGGAACCAGGCAGGCAGATTACTCCCTGCTGAGCATGGCTCTGAGTCGGTGCTCAGTAGTAACTGCGTGAGGAATCGAAGCACCGATCCTGTGGATGCATCTACTGTTTGCCGGGCACTTTCATAACATCAGGTGTGTGTTTGATCCTTTCCGCCCTAGATGAGGGCCTTAAACTTGGCGCCAGGGCAAGTCTCTGGGTCTCCGGGTGGAGCACCCAGCCAGGAAACAGTGAGTCAGAGAGTGCCCTCCTAGGTCTCTCGGATTCTAAACTCCTGGTGTCTTCTGGCCCGGCCCATTCCCCTCTGAAGCTCGCCCAGAAGCACGCAGGGCGGCATTGCTGAGCTTGGGAGCCTTGGGGGGCTCTGTTCCGCTGGACGCCGCCCGCTCTGCTCCAGTGGGCACAACCATCCTCTCCTCTCTCACCCTGATCCCTGGCCCAGGCCCATAAAATAGTCCAACCGCACCGGGGTGTGCTCTCAGCAATGCTTGCTACCAGAGTGGGGCTCCTCTAGCCCCTCAATTCCATCATCCTGTGCTTTGTGGCCTCTGAATGGGAATCCCCAAAATTCAGATGAGCAGGAAAGGATAGAGTTGTGACTGAAGCCTTGGCAGAGTGCTCCAGGGATCTCCAAGGAAAGGCTTTTCCCAGCTGTCCCCTCGGAGCCTGGGGATTGTCACTGTGAAAAATCCAAAACCCAGCCTTGCCTTCACAGAACCCTAGATGTGAACAGGGATGGGGAGGGTGAGTTTAATGGTAGCCGTTGATCATTGCCAGGTGCCAGGCAGCCTGGAGGACACGGGGTGGCTCCCCGTCACATGCATGCCACCAGAGGGAGGCGAGAAAGGGACAAAAGTCCACTCTGGATTCACGCAAATCCAGATAGATAGAGCACACCAGGATTTCCAGGGAGAGTGGGTGGTTCTTGCCTCTTTGGGGGCAACCATGTGCATTCCACAGTTTCCTTCTTCCTTTAAAAAAAAATCCTTTTTATTTCAATATAATGTCAGACGTTTAGAGAAGTTGCAAGAACACTACAAGGAATTCCCATATATTCTTCACCCAGATTCCCCGAATATGAATGCTTTGCCACCTGCGCTTCATCCTTGTCTCTTTCTCTCTGTAGTTACAGACACACAGAAGAGAAAGTGTGTGTGTTCTTTTTTCAGAGCTGTTCCCCAGAAAGGTACAAACATAACACATCTTTATTTCTAAATACTCAGTGTTTATTTCCTAGAAACAAATGACAGCCTTGTACAATATAACATCTTACAATATAATTTTCAAAACCAGGGAATTAACACTGATACTACCTTTTGTTTTTTTAAGATTTATTTATTTATTTGAGAGAGAGAGCGCACGCAGGAGGAGAGGCAGAGGGAGAGGGAGAGAGAATCTCAAGTAGCTCCCCCTGCTAAGCAGGGAACCTCACATGGGGCCCCATCCCATGACCCCTGAGATCATGACCTGAGCCGAAATCAAGAGTCAGACACTCAACTGACTGAGCTACCTGGGCACCCCCGATACAGTCTTATTAACTCCTCTACAGACTTTATTCAGACCTCACTACTTTCACCTACAATTTGTTTTCCTTTTAACAATATTGTAAAATTAAAAACAGACACATAAAAACAGAAAAGCTTGAATTCTACTATATCCTCTCCAACTCCCAGATCAAAAGCCATAGATAACCTCTCACTAAATTTGTTGCTCACACAGAGTTAGTGTATTTGTTATCTATTGCTGTGTAACAAATGACACCAAAATATGGTGGCTTGAAATAGCAATGATTTTATTGCTCCTAATTCTGTGGGTCAGGAATTCAGAGGCCCCGGTTGGGCAGTTCTTTGGCTTCACAGGCTGTGGCTGGATTCACGCATGTAGCTTCACTCTGCCAGGAGCTTGGCTGGGTGGCAAAATCCAAGATGCCCCCCACTCACAGATCTGGGAGTTGATGTTGGCTGCCAACAGGGGTGCGCGATTTTCCCTCCATGTAGCCTCTCCAGCAGGATTGCTCGGGCCTCCTTATATGGTGGCTACATGTCAAGAGTTCAAAAATGGAAGCTGCATCATCTTTTGGGCCTGAGACCTATAAGTTGACCAGCTTTGATTTTGCCTCATTGAATGTAAGGCAGAGGGTTGACCCAGAATCAGGCGGAGGATAAATAACCCCACCTTTGGATGGGAGCAGGGGTGGTATCCATTGCAAAAGGGCACATGAGATGGGACTCATTTCCTCAGCCATCTTCGAAGCAGTCTACCCCAGCTGGGGATAGAGCACACCAAGAATACCCGCCTACTCACCCGGAATGTACGAGACAGCTACAAACAAGGGACCGGGCGATCAGCCTTTGCCATGCCGTTCCCAGAAGACAACAATCCCTGTGCTTGGAATGTTTCCTTCTTACTCTCCTTTTCAACTCAGCTCAATTCCCAAAAGCCTTTCCTAGGCGTCTACTGTGTAGCGATATTTATTGAGCACCAACTATGTATGTGGGGCTCAGTGCTGAGGATAGGGGAATGAAAGTGAGTTGGTCCTTGCCCTCTGGGAGCTCACTGCCTACAGATACAACTGACTTCCAAATAAACCTTTGCGGGTCATTGTCAAGGAAGTAGATGTGCAGAGGGTGAAATGCAGAGGAAGGAGCGGGGACAATGGAGGAGCTGTCTCCTAAAGGAGCAGATGGGCAAGCCAGGCAGAGGGGACAGCCTAGGGTAGGCGGTGGGCGCATTGGGAACCATCCCCAGCCAGGAATGGCTACGAGGCACAAGGTCTCATGGGGCCCAGAGGGAATGCCAAAAAGATCATTCCAAGGGGGTAATCATGGACTAGAACTCTACAGTCTACCAATGCCGGTGCTTCTCACCTCCTTCTCTTTCTCCCCCAAAAGAGATCTGTAGTCTCCTAGACTCTGTAGAATCTCATTGAACCCAGACATGCAATGAGCCACGTGGAAAGGTGGGGAGGAGGACTTTGTAGAGAAACGCAATTTGAAAGCTAGACGAAAGTTCTTTGCACGCAGCCCAGTCCGCGCAGGAGCCATATGGGGACCTGTAATTTATACGGGTTACATATTTTTATACGCGTGCCCAAAGAGTCCTGAGGGAGGTCGCAGTCTTAAAGGGAATGTATTCCTGCACAATTAAACCCTCAAATAATCCAAGCAAAGCCTTGAAAGGGGTGGCGGGCATGTCTCTTTATCCATCACAATGTCACTAACCTGTGGCGAATTGCACACCACCATTTAAATTTCACTCGGGCCACTTGGTTTGGAGATGATGCAATTACGGATGTCTTTTTTTAAAACCAGAGAGATTTGCATTATTCCACAGGAGGCTTTATGTCATACATAGTTTTATATTGCACCACTTCAAATTTGCAATTCTCTCTTATTTCGTATTCCCTGCCTCCAGCGTTAGACCCAGACGCACAAAGGAAGCCCCTCACCGGAACTCAAGACCATGTGGGCCGATCTTCCCGTCTGGCCAGACAGCACAGCAGCTGAGAACTCGGTTCTGGAGTCCCTCCCACCTTCTAGCTTTACGACCCTGAGCGATGCATTTTCTGCTCCATCTGAGGCTCATCTGCCAGTCGCCCTTGCTAACAGCCACCTCCAGGTAGAGATAACAGGTAACGAGGTTCTTAGCACAAGGCCTGACTCACGGTAAATGCTCAATGACAGGTGGCCATCACGATCACAATGACAACGTCACCTTGCCCTCTGTGCCCTACTTATCTGTTCACTTTGGGTTTTCCAGCCAGACCCCGAGCCCCTCCTCGAGGGCAGGGCCTGAGTTCCCATGGAGCCTGCACTCCCAGCCTTGCACACACAGCAGCCCCAGGCCCGGCGGGAGATGCGCGGAACCCCACGCCACCCGTGCCCTGAGAAACTCAGATTGCCCCTGGGGGTCTTATCCATCTCCCTCTGAGTTCGGTCCCAGGAGCCTCCTAGCTATCTCTCCGTGGGGAGCAGCAGCGGGGGTGGGGTGGGGGGAGAAGTCAGGCCCCCCCTCTCCCCTCCCGGCGGTAGGTGTGCAGCCGGGGCTCACTGTGTCCCACCCTAGGGCTCCTAGGTAAATGGAATCTGCTGATAAAAGTCATTTATCAGTTAACCTGAGGCACCATGGACACAAAGAGGGCAGATTTGCATTTTAAAAGACCTCTGAGGAGCCGGGGCAATGCTAAACACAGAGAAAGTGCTCTCTGATGCTAATGCTAACGAGGGCAATGTGCAGAGCCCAGCCAACTTTCTGGGGACTTGAGAATAATCACCTACTCGCTCCACCTACAGGGGGCTGGTGCTGTCTTCCTAATTTTCGATTTCTGTCTCTTACACGAAGGCTGTCAGAGGCCAGACCTGCTCTGTCTCTGACTCTGTAGCTTGCCAAGTCCCCCAACCCCAGCGGGAGACATTACCAGAATCTCCATTCTGTGAGTTAGGAAAGTCCTGCCCAGAGAGGTTAAGTGACTAGAGGGGCAACACACAGCCTGCAAGCCCCAGAGCTGGGATCCAGACTGATCCAAGCCGCAACAAGGCCAGTGTTCTTTCTCACATCTCTCCCTCGGGCAGGGGGTGGGAGGCCAACTCAGAGGAATGGAATGTCTGACATCCGTGGACCTCTCTGACTCCCCCAGCAGCCCCCGGGAGATCTTGACTCAGTCCCCTCAGCCTCACTGCCCCCCAGCCCGTCTGCCTCCTCCCAAATCCGCCAGATGTCTCAGCATTCACTGAACATACCTCCCCACTGAACATACTCCTCCTCGGTGCTTTGGTACACACTGTGCCTGAGTCTGATATTCCTTTTCCCCCACCCACCCTTTTGCCTTCAGAATTCCTTCATCTCTTTAATGATCCAGCTCACATGCCTCCCTGACCCTATGAATATAACTCATGTCCTTATTTTTTAAAGCAAGGCTACACATACCATTGTACAGGTTGTGCACTGCACAACACTAGAGGCGCCATTTGTGTAGACCACCATGGCATTGTCTAGATGTTTCTTTATTGGATTGTTATCTGTTTATGGCTGCAAGCCTGAGGGTAGGAATGAAGTCACGATCAGCACCACACCCAATGCCTAGCACAGGGCCCAAAGCTCAATAAATGTTAAAGCAAAGAGTGAACAAACAAGTCCTATAAGATAGGACTGTAACTTACAAAGAGTACAAATGCCCCAGACCTTGCCCTTCTGAACAGGTGTTTCCCCTGCCATAGTCATCCCTCCACTCATTCTCACAAGGGCTCTGGATGCTCAGAGCACTATTGGAAGGCCTCTCTGGGGATTTCCTTCAGAGTAACCCTGGCCCATTACTTTGCAATCACGGGTCTTTTATCACCCAAAGTGATCCCAGCCAGCTCCATCTTCTACCTTGTTCATCAGACCTGGCTCCATTTAATTTTGGGATCTGTCCAGAAATCAAGTCCCTTCTCCAAGAGCGAAGGCCTGCCACCATGGAGGACAGTCAGAGGAAACTGCCAAGGTGCCAAAGGCTAATCAGCAGCTGGCTCCCAAAACAGGCTGTGCCCCAGCAGCCTGGCTGGCCTCCCAGGAGCCTCCTTCAAAGGATCACACTTACTTTGCTATGTACGTTCGGGTGTGTTGATTTTCAGAAATTCAAGTCTGTGAAATTCGGCCTTGTAAGGAGCTCACTGAGCGTGACTTTACTAAGCGTCCACCAGGTGCCACATTTTTGTAAATATTATCTCATTTAATCCTCACAAGTTTGCCGCAGGATGAATCTAACTCTCCCCATTCTACAGATGAGAAAATTGAGGCTCAGAGAGGTAAAGAGCTGGTTCAGCTGCTTTACTGCCTTCCTGGGGAGCTGAGACTTGGACACAAATCTGTCAGCCTTCAAAGCTGATGTGTTTTTTACTACAAGCACCACATTGGCTATTTTCCCGCTCCAGACACTGTTTCTCATGATGTTTTACTCCCCTGGAAGTAGACATCTGGATTATATGCCATTCGCCCCTAGTGGAGGCAGTCAACAGCTCCCATGCGGTGCCAGCAGGATATGCTGGGCATCTGCCCCCATTTCTCCTCTGACGGGGCGAACTTGTATAAATCCCTCCACACCCCAATCTGGTCCTTCTTGTGAGCATGGACACCCAGGTCTCTGCTGGGTCAGGGGTGCTGTCACTCCATGTGAAGCCAGGAATTAAAATTCAGGCCACATTAGTTAGTGCTAGGCTCTAAAACAAGGAAAACTCATCTCAAAAACTTGAATTTTGTTGTTAGATGCCAAAATTCTTTCCCTTTGTATAATTTATTCAAGAGTGTGGGTCACACACATTAGTCATGTTTTAATCCTTTATTAACTTCTGCTCTGACTTGGTTGTCCATGTTCAATACATTTCTACAACACCGAGGATTGATGAGTCAGCCAACAATTTACTGAGCACCCACTTCATGCCGGGCCCCTTCATGTTCTAGAAAAGGGGTCAGCAATCTGTGGCCCTTAGGACAGATCTGGACAGACACCTGTTTTTGTAAATAAGGTTTTATTGGAACACAGCCACCCCCATTTGTTTACAAAATATCTACAGCTGCTCCTGTGCTCAACAGCAGAGCTGAGGAGCTGTGACCATATGACCTCAAGGCAAAAAATATTTGCCCTCTGACCTTTTACCAAAAACATTTGCGACCCTAGTTCTAGAAGACATTGGACATCTTTCTGACTTCCCAGCCTCCAAATCCCCTTCTTATAACCGAGGAACCTCCCATCCAGTGAGGCAAGGCTCACTGCCTAGGATAGAAGCTGAACATACAGGTACTCACTAGAGTGGGTTGGGTGGTGGTCCCCAAAAGAGATGCCCATGTCCTAAAACTCCAAACCCTGTGAATGTGACCTTATTGGGAAAAAGAGTCTTTGCTGATATAAGGATCCCGAGACGAGCTCTTCCTGGATGATCCAGATGAGCCCTCGATCCGGAAGTGTTCTTAGACACACAGAGGGGAAGAGAAGGCCAAGCCAAGACAGAGATTGGAGCGGTGCAGCCACCAGAAGCCAGGGGAGGCAAGGAAGAGTCCTTTCTTCCCCAGGACCTCCAGAGACAGCGCCGCCCTCCCGGTGTTTTGATTTTGAACTTCAGCCCTCCAGAACCTACACATCAGTTTCCGTGGTTGTAAACCAGCGGGCTGTTGGTAGTTTGTGATAGCAGCTACATAAACACATAGGCTCAGGGTCCCTTGCAGCAGGGGGGACACAGACGTGTGACATGGCTCGACCAATCTGAGGCACCTCCCTAGATGGTGGGGGGAACAGGATCCACGCCCTCCGATGCCTTCTCTGGGCTGGTGAGGTGGTGCGAGGCGGGTGGGGGAGCGGGGCCCAGCTATGCGGTTTTCAGGATGTCAGTGGCTACAGTTTTAGTGGGATTGGCCCATGTCCAGAATTGCTGGCGATGATGGAGCTTATTACTCTGTGCCAGAGCGGACAAAAGCACCATCTTCACTAGTGGGCTATTTCTGGGATGATTTGGGGTGTGAGTCCTGGCTGCATGAACTCCAAGTCTGAGCCGCCAGCTGGAAATTCTGCAAGCTACCCCCCTCTATCCTTTGGGTACTTTTTTCCCCCCTGATTTTAATTTTCCTAAAATTAGCCGGAGTTGGCGTCTGTTGTCTTCAGGGCTGTGCTGACGCCGGCTCCTGTCGGCTCAGAAGAACCAATTGTTCACTTCCCCTCCCAGCTCCTTGTTGCGTGATGTCACATTGATGGCTTGAAATCGGCTCTGATGGACGCATTTACACCACGGAAATTGGCAAGTGCTGCACCCGGAGTTCTCTGTTTCTGAGCAGGTGATTTATCAGCGATCCACAGGTTGTTTCCAACGAAAACTCTGATTGATAGCCCTAGAATATCTCATTTCATCCTCGTCTCCAGGCGAGAAGAAAGATTTGATCATCGTCTTTTTACAATGAGGAATCTAAAAGCGATGAAGCGATTGTTCAAAGTCAGACATCTGTGGGGTGATAAATCAGGGACCTGAACTTCTGATTTTGCATTCAAGATAAAGCAAAGGACAACTTTTTTTTTTTTTTTTTTTTTTTTAGGACCACTTCTTTTTTAAGTGAAAATTTAAAGACAGACTACATCATGAAGCAAACAAACTGGCAAAACAAAAACCACGCAGACCTCCCCTCCCAGGGATGCTCTCTCGCTTCAACTCACCAAATCTCCCGTGTCTTACAGAAAGCACAGGTGGGGGTGGTGGGGGGTGGGGGGGTTGGGGGTGGGGGGTGTCCTTTCAGCAGGAAGTCGGCAGGTCAGAGCTCAGGTTCAGGGGTATTTCAATTGGATCTGAAGTACAGCCTGCTTTGCAGTTAAAATCCCCTGATGCTGTCAGTGGAGGAAGAGACAGCCTTCCGCGTTTGGAGGGGAAGAGATTGCAGGTACAATTAACAGGCTTGAGGGAGGCAGACAGTCTCACCTTGATGCTTTCAGAGTCCAGAGCTTGTGCGGTGGGCGCTGACAGCTTTACCATTAGCAGGACACGTCGGGAGCCCCAGCGCCTCATCTCCAGGAGGGAGATTTATAATGCCTACACAGCTGTCGGCCTGCAGCTCCAGCCAGATACCACAGTCTGGGGTGAGGCCTCCTGTCTGAAGACAGCCTCACTCCTGCCCGCTCGACCCGGAAGCCTGGACCTTGGGAACAATGGAAAGAATCCTGTGGATGTTCTCCTGCTGGAATCATGCCGTTCTGTCCCCTTGCCTTTCCTCAGACACACGCTTTCCCTTGGCGGTGGGGGGGGGGGGGTGCGGGGGTGTTTGGCAGTTCCTGGCCTCTGCCCAGAAGACAGGCAGGTGCACCAGGGAAGCTGGCAGCAACAGCAACAGGAGGCCTTGCATGCACTAGACTTGTGCCCTAAGACTCCCAGGAGGTATAGGGGGTACCGGTGTGTGTCGGGTTAGAAACATCTAGAACCAGAGCTTTATACCAGCTGCAGGGGGTGGACAGGTCCAAGACAGATTTCCACAGTAAGAAAGATAAAGACCTCTTCTGTTTTGTGAGACTTACTATCTATGGAGCTAAATGCATTCACTCAAATCCTTACAATACCCCTGCCGGGCGTACATTGCACCCCCCATTTTTTCTGATGCAGAATCCGAGGCCTGGAGAGGTAAAGAAGTAGACTCAAAGTCTACAACCCATTCTAGTGACAAAGTCAGGATTTGAACACAGGACTTTATGACTTTATCACCTCTCAACCCTTGGTCATTGGACAGAGTCCAATAGGGATTACCCTCGCCCCCCAAGTTCATGTCCATGCTGAACCTGTGAATGTGATCTTATTTGGAAATAGAGTATTTGCAACTGTAATTAGTTACAATGAACTCACACTGGACTATATTGGGTAGGTCCTCATCTGATCCGATGCGCTTATATGGAGAGGGAGAAACAACTATGAGACGTCAAACTTCTGTTGTTTTAAAACTCCCAGTTTGTGGCACTTTTTTAAAAGATTTTTATTTATTCATGGGAGACACACAGAGAGAGAGAGAGAGAGACACAGGCAGAGGGAGAAGCAGGCTCCCTGCAGCGAGCCCAATAGGGAACTCGATCTAGCATTTGGATCACAACCTGAGCCACAGGCAAATGCTCAACCACTGAGCCACCCAGGTGCCCCATTTTTGTGGCATTTTTGTCACAGCAGCCCTAGGAAATCAATACAGGTACTTCAGCAAGATGGGGTTTTGTGCCTGGGAGAGGAAGGGGAGGGGCTCACACCTTACACCCTGTCCTCCCTCATTGTAACCTGATCTGTGCTCATCTCCTCTCTGCCAGGATCTCACCCAGGAAGCTAAACCACCAGGCCCCAGAGGAGAGAGAAACCAGAGGCCAAAGCAACTCGTTCTTTCCTCTCCTCGTTTCTTTTCCTCAGAAATCTGTCTTCAACCAGCCCTGTGGGGCCTCTGTGCAGTGTGTGTAGGGGGGTGGGGTTGGCAGGGGGAGCTCATTTCTGTCAGTAAATGACTCTGAGGGTTTCTTGCCCCGTAGCTGGTGGCTCGGCACCCTTGTGCTGATTTCATGTGATGCTGGGGGAGTTTTACCTCAGAGAGACCAGGCCACGCCGTGGGATCCGTGGGCTTCTGGGGAACAAGGCTGCTCTTTGGTATTCCAGAACGCAGTTCTGTGTCCAGGCACACACTCCCAGCCAACTGCTCAGAGACCTTTTTCTTTTTCTGTTTTTCTGTTTGTGATTGGAAAGGCGTCTGCTGTCACCCTGTATTTCCAGGGACCAGCACAGCAGTTCCTCTCAAGGCTCGTGGTTGGGGCCACCCTCCCAAGAGGCCCGTCCGCCAGGGAAGCATCTGAGAAGGAGCGTGTCAGCCTCTGTTGGAACAAACATCTCCCAGGAAAGGCGCAAGGATCAGATTATGCTCTAACTGTTGAGGTGCACCCTTCTCACATTGGACAGTGGCCCTGTTTCATTTCCCAGTGAGTTCCCAGGGGCTGGCAACAGAACAGGTTCTTCATCAGTGTTCGGGGACTGCACAAACCCCCGATTCACCATAGAGTCATTTAGATTGTGCTAAACCAGTCCACTCATCCATCAAATGGATTCGACCAACAGAGCCGCCGTCTTGGGTCCCTACTGGGGGCCCAGGGTCTGATACCTGCCATCCCACGGGAGTGCATTCTCCAGGGGAAGTGCCTGAGGTTCAGAAAGGCCGCATTGTTCTTGCAGAGTTGACCCTGGCCCTCAACAGCGTTGAGCCCGAGGGCCCGGGAGTGGGATGAGTCTTCTTGGCCTCCTCAGATCTCTGAGCTTTGCGATTCTCAGGATCTCCATTGCCAGGGAGATGATGATGACGATGCTATTATAACTCTAATGATGATTCTCGGGTCTGTGCCGTCCACTATGCTGAACTGTCCTGTATTTTGCCTTAAGTAATACCCCTCCCCCACCCCATAGATGGCCACTCCCCATTTCACAGAGAAGCAAACTGAGGTCACTCTCATAGGACTCAGTCCCGTTTCCAACCAATAAGTTGCCTCTTAATCCAAGGACACTCTGCTGCCTTCAAACAGAGCAGACCACAGAAGGGTCTTCTGGAATGTTCTAATGGTAGTCTGCCCCCGCAGCCTGCGGGGTTTGGCCTCCAGACATCAACAGGAGACTCTATTTACTTCTGTCCAGAGCCCAGCGGGGGCTCCTTGTGCTGTGGCCCCCAGGTAAGTGGGACCCAGCGAGGGGCTGAGCTTTCTTTGACCCCTGGGGTCACCTTGGCAGGGAGGCTCCAGCCTCCCTTTGACTTGTCAGTGGAATCCCTTCAAGTCACCCCAGTTTTCCTGTGTTTAAAAGGGGACTAATCATAGCTAAGCAGTTTGAAGTCGTGGTCTGAAAAGCATCATTATTACTTGCCCGAGGATCTTGGCATCTCGGGCCTCCAGAGAAAAAAGAAAGAAACCCACATTGATTTCTAATGCAAATTGGGTTTGAAGAGGGTCGCTGGGCTCTCTGCAGTTCCCAGTCACCCACAGAGGAGGGCACACCCCAGGGGGGACTGTTGCCTTGGGCAAAGAATTTCCTCTCATCAAGACAAAACCCAGACGCGAGGCGCTTCCCTTCCCTTGCTGACTCCGGAGCATCCCGCTGGAATGTGGCTCGGGTTGGAGCAGGATTCTCTCCCTCCTCCTCTCTTCCCTCCCACCACCTCCAACCGCTGTGTGCACGCTCACGGGGGGGGGGGGGGGGGGGGGGGGGAGGGGGGGGGCACACAGACACGCCCACACACACATGCATGCACAACTGCCCATCCACGTGCATGCGTGCACACACAGAGACCAGACTTACAGACGCTCACACACGCACGCGCGCAAGCACATACACATACTTCCCTGTGTGGACGCTCATGCAACCTCATGGCACAAGTGGCCCCACGCTGCTCACACTCACTGGCCCTTCCCCTGGTAGTGCTTGTCTCCTGGCGTGCCAAAAGACCCCTCTCTGCAGACCTTGGCACCCCTCCCACCCCGCCAGGATATCAGAGTGTCTTCCGTACCCTGAATCCCCGACACAGAGCAGAGGCACCTCGGGTTGGATGTAAGTTTGCTTCTCCTAAGCAGGCTATCAACTTTGTCCTGCCGAAAACCCAAGGGAAAAAAGAAGATTCTAGAAGGCTGACCCAGTTCCTGGCACTGGGCAAAGACTCTCACCCTCCGCACCACCCTGAGAGCTAAAGATTCTCTTTCTCATGCCTCAGATGATGAAATCGAGGCAAGGAGCTCAATGATTCATCGTGGATGAATCCATTCTTTCAAAAACCGTGTAGGGACTACCTAGTCTGTGCCAGGCCCGGTGCTGGCGGCAGGGGAGGCAGTGCAGGACTGAGCGGAGAGGCTGGCCCTGCGCGTACACTGGCAAGGCTGGTACATGGGGCAGCTGGGAGGCCCCCGTGGTTCTTTCAACTCCAGAGTCCTTGATTTTGTGCCTTCGGGGGCCACTTCCAAATAATTGTATTTTATGGCTGCATTGGGATACAGACAGATGTCATCCAGGCCAAATGAATTCACCCTTTTCAACCCTAAAAGGCATTTTCCTTCAGAGTTGAAAGAAACTGAGGCCCATTCAGGGACCCTAGACACTGTGTCTTCTGTGCATAATGGGTCAGCCGGCCCTGTGTCCCTCAACACCAGAGTGGGGTTACCTCCCCTTAAGAAAGTGAGTCCTGGGGCACTTGGGTGGCTCAGCGGTTGAGCATCTCTCTTCAGCTCAGGGGTCCTGGGTTTGAGTCCCACATCGGGCTCCCCGCAGGGAGCCTGCTTCTCCCTCTGCCTGTGTCTCTGCCTCTGTCTCTGTCTCATGAATAAATAAATAAAATCTTTAAAGAAGAAGAAGGAGGAGGAGAAGGAGAAAAGAAGAAAAAGAGGAAGAAGAAGAAGAGGAAGAAGAAGAAGAAGAAGAAGAAGAAGAAGAAGAAGAAGAAGAAGAAGAAGAAGAGAAGAAAAGGCACCCAAATGTCCATCGATGGGTGAATAAACAAAATGTGGTCCAGCCAAACAACGGCATATGATTCAGCCACAAAGATGGACAACATGCTGACATGCGCTACCGCATGGATAAATCTCGAAGACATCATGCTAAGTGAAAGAAGCCAGATGCAGAAAGTCACATATTGTATGACTCCGTTTATGTGAAATGTCCAGAGCAGACAAACGGCCCCAGGCAGAAAGACTCACGGTCGCCAGGGGCTGGAGGGCGGGAGTACAGGGAGGGCCTGCCTGGTAGGACCGGGTTTCCTTGGGGGGCGATGAGAATGTTTTGGAACTGGGTGAGGTGGGGGGCGCACAGCGTCATGAGGGCACAGAATGCCACTGGACTATCCACTTTAAAACCATTCATTTTCTATTATGTGAATTTCACCTCCAAAAACACAAAATAATAGTTTGCCACGAAGGCTTCTCCCTTCTCTAAATCACCCTAGGGGCCCTGGGTATGGCCCACTGGCGGCTCTCCCTATCTTTCTCCTCCCCATTTCCCTCCTCAGTGGGGTGAGGGGCGGGGGCTCACCTTCCCTCCACCCTGGTAGTGTTTTTTCTCTCATCCTCTTCCCGGCATGGGAGAAAGCACCTTGGCGGGAACCCTGGCTGTGTTAGGATGTGCTATGGGATGGGCAGCCCGGGTGGCTCAGCGGTTTAGTGCCGCCTTCAGCCCAGGGCGTGATCCTGGAGACTCGGGATCGAGTCCCACGTCGGGCTCCCTGCACCGAGCCTGCTTCTCCCTCTGCCTGTGTCTCTGCCTCTCTCTCTCTCTCTTCTCTGTCGCTCATGAATAAATAAATAAAATGTTTAAAAAAAATAAAAGGATGTGCTGTGGGGCTGGAGGCCAGAGATTGCACACTGGTGGCTCCAGGGCCCCCATCTGGCCTATTGACTTATTGTCCTTGGCTCACACATTGTTCTTAAGAATCTCCACTTAGTTGCCAACATTTCAAAACAGAGACTTTTTCCATGAAACATACACGCGTGCACACACATACACACACACACACACTTTCAGCTTCTCTGGAGAATTGCAGAGACCCTGCCCACTCCAGGTCCTCGTCCCCTCGTGGCTGTGGGGCAATAGGGTGCTACTGTCCTGTTAGAGAGGCCTCTTTTCTCCAGTGTGCCCGGTCCCCACCATTCCTTATAGCCTTAGACGGCATGCATTTCTGCCAGCTGGTGCCTATAGCAACAGAGTTTGTGACCCAAACCTTAGGCCAATGAATGAACCTCTCCAGACCTCATCAGCAGAACCAGAGGTGGACTGGGTGACCCCGTAAGGGTCTTGTCAGCTGAAAGTCCATGATTCTTAGCTTGCAAACTTGGTTTCCCTACCTACAATTTTGCTGCACCTGGGAGTCTACCTGGTGTGAAGGGTTAGGGGTGGAGATTGAGAAGTTCAAGGGTGCTGTTGATGCCTTGCCATAACCCCTTGCGGGACCAGCCCAACCAGCACTCCACCAATGGGGAGCTGCCGTACCTGCCCTTACTCCCAGAGCAGCCCACCGCCAAGGACTGGCCAACAAGGCTGCAAAAGGCCTGTGCACTTACCTCATCGCAGAGGATAAGTGGGGGGTGCTGCTTGTGCTCTAGAGCTCCCCCGGGCCAGGCTGAGACCAGCTCTCCTCACTCCTCCACCACCTTGTCCTGCTTCCCTCTCTCCCTTCCCATGACAGCATGTCCCTCAAAGAAACCACATCCCCCAGTAAGGGACACGGATCCCAATGCCTGTATGTCTAAAATTTGGTTCTTAATCATCAGTCTAGGGGGCAAGTGCAGAGCTGCACTAGTCACCTCTGACCCAGGGCTCCCGTAATAATCCGAGTTCCTGTCTACCTGTGTGTGAAACACCTGAGATGATCATGACATCTTCTGTGGTTTCCCCCTAAACTATGAGCTTAGGACAAGAGTCACGTATCATTCATTTCTGGAACCCCAGCACCTAGCACAGTGCCTGACCCATCTTAAGCACCAGAAAAATGGCGGTTGCATTGAGCTCAATGAAGATTGTGTGTGTGTGTGTGTGTGTGTGAGAGAGAGAGAGAGAGAGAGAGACCATCTCCCTCTGGGTTGGCATGAATAATTAATTGCTGCTGCTATGCTCATGCTGCTCTATGATGAGTGTCAATGTGTCCAGTCCTGTTCAGGCATCATACCTGAGCCGGCCACAACCCTCCCTGGGAGATGGCTCACTATCACCCCAGAAGAGGACCCTGAGACAGCAAAAGGAAGTCGTGATGTCATGATGGAATAAGAAATACATATTTTGTCTTTGTCCTCTACCTTATTGATGGCACAAAGCTCCTAAAGCTCTTGTAATTTCTGAAGTGATAAGAGAATCCTTTGCTACACTTGTCTGGGTTCTGTCCCCCGTTCCTGAAGGCCTCCAGAGTGACACAGCCAAGAGGGGCATCTTTTGTTCTTGGCCACAAGCCCCTCTCAGCCATACCTAAGTTTATTCTCATGAGGTGACTGAGGGCGGGGCCCCTAGACAGCCTCGGGATGGGGCTGGTCACCAGTAAGGCCATGTGATTAGAGGGATGGAACATTCTGTCTCATTCACCAGACCTCCAGGAAAAGGGGGCACTGGAGATGAAATTTCTTTTGAACAGGGAGAAGTGATGAACTTCCAGGTTGGTGAACACTCCCCTATGCCAGGAGGGTGGTGCACCCCAGCTTTGTAGGAACAGAAGCACTGGCACTCAGGATCCTTCTGGACCTCGCCTTAGGTACCTCTTCATTTGGCTGTTCACCTGCATCCTTTGTAAGAAACCTACATAGCCAAAAAAAACAACAACAAAAAAAAAAAAAAAAAAAGAAAAAGAAAAAGAAAAAGAAAGAAAGATAGAAATCTACATATCCTTTATAATAAGTAAATGTTTCCCTGAGTTCTCCATGAGCCATTTTAGCAAATTATCAAACCCAAGAAGGGGGTGGGAGGTCACGAGAATCCCTGGTTTATACCTGGTTGGTCAGAGGCACAGGTAACATCCTGGGTTCAGGTTGGTGTCTGAAGTGGTGGCGGTCTGGTGGGGCTGAGCCCCTTTAACCCGGGCGTCTCCACGTTGTAAATGTCGGAATTGAACTGAATTGTGGAGACTCCGCTGATGTACAGGGAATCAGAGAATTGGTGGGAGGTACTGGGAAACATTCCAGAGAAGTCACTTGCCCGAAGTCACATGGCCTACAAGTGGTCAACTTAAGACCGAAGTTAAATCCTCCCAACTCTGACAGCTGGGCAGTGCAGCCTCTGGAAGGTCGCGTGGAGAGCACACCCTCGCTGTGTACCATCACCTCTCGGTGCAAGACCCTGTTTTATTTTGTATTATTATGATTCCTCCTCCACTGCCACGCTCCTCTTCAGCAGCCACCGTCAACCTCAGCACCCATTTATTTACTACATGTCCTTCCAGGACATCTGACCACCTGCCAGACACCAGCACCCTCTGTGTTTATTTACCTATAAGTGAAAATCCGTACCATTTTGCATTTAATTTACATAAATGTTATTGAGTGGTGAATCCCATTCTGTTGCCTTTTTCACTTACTCAACACCATGCTCTTGAGAGGCATCCCTCAAAACCCATCACAGTCTCCCCTTCTAGGGTTGCCAGATTTAGCAGAAAAACAAAGCAACAGGCATCAAATTCCATCGGAATTTCAGGGGAACAATAAATAGTAGAGGGTTTTTAGTATAAGTACATCTCAACTATGACGTGGGATATACTTATACTAACAAGGCAACTCCTGGTATCGTACATTCCTCCCTCTTACAGATGGGAAAAAGGAGGCTGGGGAGCATGAGTCACTGTCCGCAGTAAGTTGCAGAGCCAGGAGCCACAGCTGGGTCAGTCTGAATCTAGAAGACTCCTCAGCCTGTGACCTCTAAGGCATCTGAGGATGGGGGGCAGCTGATGCACAAGAAGCATTATTTAAAAAGAGTAAGCCCTGCTGAGGTGGGGGAGGTGGCTACTTGCCTCTGCATCTGTCTCGCTCTGCAGACTCTTCTGTTGATTCCTGTTGGCATGGCCTCCCACATGGTGCCACGTGCACCCTAGGCACTCACGCAGTATTTTATCTCAGTGAGTGAATGATCAGTCCTGTGTGGCCCTGGCATTTAGCGCAGTGCCTGGTGCACAGTGGGTGCTCAATCCGTATTTGATGACTGGGTGATTGTTTTTACAAGGACAAGCGACACTTCCCTCTCTGACCGTGGTCAGAGGCCACTGCACTCGGGAAGCCCACAGTGGCCGCACACCGAAACCCATAGGTCATAGGACAGCTTAGTGGCTGTGCCACCACCAGCATCTATCTCCCTCACCCGTGAGCATTCTCGGAAACTCACCCGTAATCACAACTGGAAGCAACATGTTTCCGATTTCCATATTATTAGAAAGAGGTGGAGCTCGCCATAAATGATTCAAGACGTGTCAATCAAATGACAATACAAATGATGCATTTATTTATTTTCGCCTCTCATAGCTGGTTTGCTTTGTTCCAGCTTTCTCCTGGGGAGTTTCTCGCACCCTCCTTTTCTCTTTGAAGTGTGTTGGCTAATATTTTATTCATTATAGAATTTAACAAAGCCTGCATGGTAAAAGAATCCAGGTTGGTGTCTATATAAAGTGGTTAGCAGAACTATACAGAGATTTTAGGATTCCAGTTGGCCCCACTTGGGCCCAGTTGGTCCCATTTGACTCTTCTAAGTTGATTCGGTCTTTGTGGGAGCCAGTGGGGATAGAACAGTGAATCGGACACATACCACCCCTGCCCTCATGGAGCTGATATTCTAGTCATGACAGTGAGTGGCCCATGCCAGAGGTTTAACCCCTCCGGGCCTCTCCTCTCTGGGGAAGCACCACGTTTCACAATGGCACCAATTCTTTCTTCCCCGGGGCTCCCAAGTAGCCTAAATCAGTCTCCTGACTTGCAAAGGAATGAACAAAGCCATCAAACGGTGCATCCTCTTTGATGCTATTCTTGCTCTCCCAAGAATATATTCATAAGAAACATTCAGGCTGTGCACAAAGATTTAGCCACAAGGGTCTTCCTCTCGGCCTCTTTCAGAGGGAGAACGGAAAGCACTCTGTGCAGCAAACTTACAGACTGGTGGCTCTTGTCTTCCCCGGTTTGCTGACTGGGGGTGGGGTGGGGGGTGGCACACAGTGGTGCTCCCTGGTGCTTGGACTCCAGGTGGTTTTGATTTTTTCCCTTTTGGCCCATGTGTATTCTGAGTCTTCTACTATGGCCATCAGTTAAGTATATACTCTGCCCAAAATAGAGAGAAAAAGAAATATCACGTATTTCAATCCATCCATCCAATCCATCCATCCACCCATCAGTTGGCTGTACCATTTCAGTGTATCTTATGTTGTGAGTAAACCACCCCAAGTCACAGCCAAAGTCATTTGTCTCCAGACATTATGGCTGGGGTGGGGGGGTCCCTCCACCCCCCATGGTGTCAGCCAGGGTGTACATCTCCATCGACCTCAGTGACGCCTCCCAGTGCCATGTAGGGTTTGTGAAATCAAGGCAGGTTGCGTAACAGTGTCTTAGCCTGGAGACGTGGGCCTGTTTATCACCCCTGAGTTATTTTTATGGGTGTGTAAATCGAGTTGTCCTCCTTGGGAACTTCCTGAGGCTGCAGAGGATCCCACAGCCCTCGAAGAGAGGGGGGAGACTTGGCCGGGGCGGGCCAGGGCCTTGGCTTGGCATTTTGCAAGGGGCCCCTGCTCCTGAGTCAAAAAAGAGTGTCGGAAGGAGCTAGACATCTAGCCTGGCATCCCAGGCATCTGCCAGGCCTGCTTGGTGGCGGTGATGATGGCGATAATGGTGGGAATGTTAATGTGGCTGTTACGAAGAAAGTAGACAGTCCTTGCTTCGCACAGCTGTGCACGCTGTAAGGATAACCGTACAAGCTGAAATGCACAAAACGTCTTACAAGTCAATGGGATAAAAAAAAAATTATTCTGTGACCTTTAACATCTTTTTTTTGTCAAAACATTGAAAACTCTCTCACTGTCAGTTGTAAATGTTGAAGGAAATGAAAAGACAGCAAAACTAACACATATTTAATAGACTTTAATTTTGAACATGGGAAACATTGAGAATTGAAGTGTTGTATTTCTTTGTATAAAAATTGTCAAGAATAGTTTGAACAGTGCTTGCCTGCTTCTTCTGGTTGTTTAATACTACAGAGCAAGCCTCTTTTATATGCCTTGGCAAATTGTCATAGCCCTTTCTAAGATTGGGTCAGCTTCCAACATTTTATCCTTTGTGCTTTCAATGTCATGAAATTCTGAGAGTTCCTGCTGGCCTCACTTCCTCTGGGATGTCTTCTTCCTTTTCGTCACAGCTCCTTCCGTCATTTATGCCAGTAAATCTGTCTTTCTCTGGTGGCAGTTCGAGAGCCTCTTAAATACAGACAGTGTCAACATTCCCAGGATCTTCTATTTCTTCTATAAGCCTATAATCCTTTAATGGTTATTTTGTGTCAACTTACCTGGGCCAAGGTACCCAGATATTTGGTCAAACATTATTCTGGAGATGTCTGTGGCGGTATTTTTCAGCTGTAGTTCACACTTAAATTGGTGGACTTTGCGTAGAGCCGAGTGTGCATCATAATGTGGGTGGGCCTCATCCAATCAGTTGAAGGCCCCAATAGGAAAAATCTGAGCTCCCACAAGGAAGAGGGAATCCAGCCACCAGGTGGTGGCCTTTGGACTCAAGCAGCAGCAGCAGCAGCAGCTGGGTGTCCAGCCTGCCAGCCTACCCTGCAGGTTTTGGACTTACTGGCTTCTACTTACTATCTATCTGTCTATCTAAATATTTAAAGTGTCTATACATATCATATCTGTGCATCTGTGCATCATAATTTTTAAAAATTTTATTTAAATTCAATTTGCCAACATGTAACACCCAGCGCTCATCTCATCATGTGCTGCATCATAACTTTTATGTGCATCATTCCTGGCAGATAGATAGATTTCCTATTGGTTCTCTCTCTCTGGGGAAGCCTGACTAATACAAAGCCCGCTGAGGTTCAATTCAGCTTTCATTTCCAGCACTGCTGGTGTTACTTTGCATGTCTTTGCTGCACCGCACTTTCATCTTTGCTGGCCAGGTTCTCCTTTTTGTAATCTATTTGTGTAAAATGTCCCATGGGTTATCCCTGAGAGACAAGGAGGAAACACAGCTACACCCCTAGCTGTCCATGTAAGAGCTGAGCAGCAGGTGCCCAGTGACCAATCAGAAGCGGGCCTTGAAAGGAGGTGACGTGGTCAGTGACTGATCATGACGCACATCTGTTGTTTACGTAGCGATCTGGGGACTGAAGGGCCAGCAGCAAATGTTTGTGCTTTGTGTGAAGACTCACACTTCCGGGGCCCTGCTCAGTGCAATCTGAGCCCTGTCATTGGGGGGCCGGTGTTCTTGTTTAAAAGCGAGGCAACTGACATTCTTGCATCTCTGAACCGTGCAAAAGCCAGGCCTGCTGATCTGGGGGTCACCATCTCAGGCTTGCAAGATGGAGCCCCACACTGGGATCTGTCAGTGCCAGAGTCTACTTGTCCCTCTGCCTCCTTGCCCCCCATTCACTCACTCTCTTGCAAACAAACAAATAAATGAAATCTTTAAAAACAAACCCAAACTGATCAGTTGTGAGGCTAGAACTTGGGAGCTTGCTGCTTGCTTCCTCTTGGTGGTTCTGCTTCAAGGCATGAATGACCTGCCAGGGGCCCCTAGTTCAAAGCATTTTAGGTTTTGTCTACTCTGACATCTTCATGATCTTCCAACCCCCCAGAACTTCACCATGTGTCGCAACCTTTGGGGAACTCTCACCCACCCTGGATTGGAAGCCCAGATTTGCCACCACGGGCCATGTGACCTCGGGCAGAAGCCATGGCCTTTCAGAGCCTTGCAGACCTCAGCTTCTCCATGTGTGAAAGGAAGGCTCTCACGTGGATCAAAAGAGATAAAAATGCACATGGAGTGCGTCATCACTGGCCCGCGGCACGTACTCAATAAATAGTAACTAGCCTCGTTGTTACCAAGCAGACGTTCTAATACTTACACAGAGCTGGAATCGGTTTCGGTTCTGTCTCCCGGCAGACAGGAGCTGCTTAAGGAAAATCCACTTTTCTACCTCTGCTCTCAGCAAGCAGAGTAGCGACCCGCACACAGTAGGTGCCCGTTAAATGCTTGTTAAATGAGCAATAGTGCCCAGGCTGCCCACGTTGAGTGTGGCTGCAGATAGTAACCAGCGACTTACTGAGAACTTGTCATGTGCCAGGAACGAATGGCACCAGGCCGCTTAGGTGCTCCTAGCCCACCATCCAGGCAGCCCCATTAGGCGGGGGTCGCTACCGTCCAAGCATTTAAGTAACCGATCGGCGAGGCTGGGATTTCATCCGGGTCTGCAGGAGGGTTCATCGTGTGGTCTCTGTCCAGCAGGGTGCAGTGGGCCAGCAAGAGGTAGGGGAAGAGGAGGAGGGGCAGGAGGGGTGGGGGAAGCACCTTTCAGAAAGTGAGCCGTCATCGAGGGGGCGCAGACCTGTAGTGACTGGAGGTATACCAGACTCTGGGGCTGCCCTCCATTCAGAGGGGCAATTCTGCACCTAGCCCATCCATAGCACCTCGCAGGGTGTCTTCCTTGCGTCTCCTCCCTGTTCAAACTTGCCCAAGCCAGGTTTCATCACCCCAGGCTCCTGCTCCCTGTTGCTGATAATGGGTGGTGCTGGGTTACTCAGCTAAGCAGCTTCGTGCTCTACCTTGACCACCCAAGTCACTGCTGAAGCAATTAATTAGGGAACCAGATGCGGCTGTGGGACAGCTCATCTGGTGCTAGACTGAGCCGTTACTTAATTTTTTATTGTTCTTCAAGTTTTCACAAGTGGGTTGTTCTGTAACCTCCTCTTAGTCCCTGAAGTGACCCCCACACACACACTGTCACTCTGGGTTTGATGCACAATAGATATTCAAGAAATTCTTGATTGGTTTTACTATCATTATCATGGGCCCTGGCAAATCTGTAGAGACAGAAGAAAGGGAGGAGGAGCTGGTGGAGGTGTGTGGAGACCAAGGCTCATGGCCCTCCACCCTGCCAACCCTTGTCCACCTTCCAACATCTCAGGGGTGTCTAGAACACAGAAGAACCAAGTCTGAGAAGCCCTTGACCATTTTCTCAATTGGCTGAACTGTTTTCTATAAACTTCTAGAGAGCAGCTGGGGTGAACAAGAAAACACCAGGAACCTACAGCTGAACCTAATTTGCTTTCTGGCTCTGCCACTTAACTATCTGCCTGACCCACAGGAAGTCCCTTAACTGCCGGGCCTCAGTTTCCTCCTCTGCAAAATGGGAATAATTGGAAACACCTTCCTCATAGCATTGTTGCAGTGACCAAATTAGCTACTAAAGTAGCTTGTAAAGCACAAGACAGATGTGCAGGGATCTTTCTCCCACAAGAAAGATGAGTCTGGTCCCATTTCCTGGGGACCTCTAGGAGCCACTTGAATGGTGGAAATTTCAGGTTCAGAGATAGTCCCATGGGTGATTTGGGGGTGGTGGGGTGGGAGGGTGGGTATTCTGTGTGCCCCTCCAATTACCTTAATCGTACAACTACCACTGTGTTTACTGTCAGACTGGTCCTGTTTCCCTTAACTCCTTGGGCCCAGGGAAGCATGTCTCTAAGAAAGAGAAAGAGGAACTAGTGACTTCTGAGTATCATCCCTCCCACCCCCACCCCCGTGCCCAGGCCACCCCCCCCCTCCAAGTTTCCTCTTCTCCCTGGCATGTGTTGGGAGGAGCCAGCTTCCTGTGGCCCCAGGAAAGGAAACTGGACTCCAGTCTGCACATCTTTAGCTGCCTGGGACTCACCAGCTTCCACAAAGGTAAACTGAGTATGTTTCTCATGAGAAGTATTAGCTGAGCATTTACTATGTACTAAGGATTTTATGTGTGTTCATTAATCCTCACAACAACCCCACAAGGTAAGTATGAATATTAGCCCCATTTTGCAGATGAGAAACCAAGGGTTAGCAATGAAAAGGAACCAGGAGGGGGCTGAGTCAAGCTCTTGGGCCAAATCTGATGGGTTCCAGAGCCCTTGCACTGCCCCACACTTCCCTAATGCCTTCATCAGGACCCAGTGTATACCAAAGGTCACAGTCATGGCCGGGGTGATGCTCATGCTTCCCATGGGGCTCCGTTGTTGTTTCTCATCAAAAGAGACCAAATGGGCTACTTTAGTCTCAGATTCTCACCTTGTTCCTAAGGATCTTTGTGTTTTGCTTCTGGGCTTCTGCTGATCTTCTAAGGGCCATTGGATATCACTCATCAATTTAGGATTTGACATATAATGATGGATCACCCATGCTGTGCCGCACACTGTGCAGGGCACTCGGAGTATAGACATGGTCCCTATCTACAGGGGCATGACATCAGGGAAACAGAAAACTAGACAGATGATAGTCTTTGGGACTTTGGTTCTCTGTTCTCTCATGGGGTGGAGCCCAGATCCACTAAAGAATCCCAAAGATTGGCAACCTGTCCTTCCCTCCTGTATGAATTATCTATTGCTGCATAGCAACATTCCCATAAGCTTAGAGGCTTCAAACAACACATATTTCTTATTCTACAGTTCCTGTGGATTTGGAGTCCAGACAGATTTGTTTGTTTTGGCCCTCTACTTAGGACTTCACAAGGTTGTAATCAAGAGGTCAGGTGGGGCTGTGATCTCATCTGAAGCTCACCTGGGAAAAGAGCTACAGCTGTGGAAAAAGAGGGGCAGAGTTGCTGATTAGGGTCTGGCCTCAGAGGGACTAGATAAAAGATACATTTTTCACTGAGAATACTAGTTCCCATTGGCTTTTTTACACCTTACCAGGCTAGTATCCATCTACAAATGCAAACTAAGAAGCAATAAAATACCATTTCATACCCATTAGGTTATCAAAAATGAACAAAGTCTGATGATTCCAAGTGTTGGTAAGAATGTGACAAAATCAGAACTCTTACTTGTTCCTGGTGGGTTGGTATTTTTTTGGTGGATTAGAAATTTGGAAATATCAAGTAAAACTAAAGATACACATACCCTATGCCTCAGTGAATACATTTCTAGATGAATGCCCTAGAGAAGCTCTCACATATAAACATAGAGACCTGCACAAAGATGTTTATTATAGTATTATTTATAAGAACAAAAATTAGAAAGCAATAACTATCTTTATGAAAAGGGTAGATTAATAAGTTATGGTTTATTTACAAATAAGAATACTATTCAGGGGCACCTGGGTGGCTTGGTAAGAAAAGCATGTGACTCTTGATCTCTGGGGTCATGAATTCAAACCCCATGTTGGGTATAGGGATTATTTAAAAATAAAATCTTAAAAAGAAATACTATTCAGGGATGCCTGGGTGGCTCAGCGGTTAAGCAACTGTCTTCGGCTCAGGGCGTGATCCTGGAGTCCTGAGACCGGATCCCACATCAGGCTCCCTGCATGGACCTTGCTTCTCCCTCTGCCTATGTCTCTGCCTCTCTGTGTGTGTGTGTGTGTGTGTGTGTGTGTGTGTGTGTGTCTCATGAATAAATAAATAAAATCTTTAAAAAACTACATATGGAAAAGCAATTATGAAATAGAACAAATTGTCAAATTCTACAATCTATGGAAGCACTTTCAAAATGGGAGAGAAAAATATCTAAAATTTTGCTCCTCCATAAAAGCAATGGGAACACTATCAAAAATTGTCAAAAATCTTATTTTTAGGACTCTGAAAATTAATTAAGACAACAACCCAGGGGTAATTTTTTTTTTAAATAGCTGAATCTCAGTGAGACTAGTGAGCTTTGCAATGCTTTAACTTAACCTTATCCCACCCTCCTCCAGTTCCATGGTGGCTTTGGAAACCAATGGCCTTGCAACTATGATAGCTAGGAAAACCAGCAGCCTCACAGCCCAGCAGTCACTGGAGAGGTCAAATGGACTTAGAGCTTTCCAAAATTCCCATTCCCATAGAATTGTCCCCATTTGGTCTATATGACAGTTAGCTGGAAGGCTCTACTCATAGGGCCTGTCTTTATCTGACCTGAGAGCTCACTTAGTATATTCCCAAGGCATTTGTCAAAAACAATCAGTGGCAATTCTTTGACATCATAGTCACTGAGGTAGTTTCCCCACCTGGGGATAAAAGAGGCTAACCAAATAACTGCAAGGAAAAAACTGGGGTATCAGCTGTCCATGAAAAGCTCTGATATAGTTCTGGGAGTCTAGAAGGCCTTGCACATATGCAAAGCTGTGTGTATGTCCAAGAAATACTTGAGAAGGCCTTTATCTCTCAACTCTGGCTGACCTTGAAGATCTGCAAAAGCAGAAATGAAAGCTAAGGCAATTATAAACTGCCTGCCACAGCATAGAATGTATGCCCAGCACACATACAGGCCCTCTGCAAAGGCTGGGAGACTAACTGATTCAAGGCATTTAAGAAACTCTTTGTGCAGTAAAAAGCTTACCACTAAGCTAAGCAAGCAGAGATTTCAGTGGCCATGTGCATCAAAGAACTTTATAGGACTACTCCAGGAAAGTCACTAAACAAACAGTAACTACAAACAGCAAAAGCCCTGGGGACAAGGGGAGTCTAATTTCCAGAGCTACTGCAAAGAACTACTAAAAAATTTCCAGTTTTCAATTAAAATAAAAAAGATGTTAAGAAAATAGGAATATATAGCCTATACACAAGAACCAGTTCCTTTGGGAGCCAAAACACTGGACTTACTAGACAAAGATTTTATTAATTCTTTTAAATATGTTCAAAAAACAAAACAAAACAAAAGTATGTGATGATGTAGTAACAAATAGGGATATCAATAAAGGGAACTTACAAAAAGAACTAAATAGAAATTCTGGAATTGAAACATGGAATACAATGATTAGAATGAAAAATTCAGTAAGGAACTCAACAGCAGATGTGAGCTGGCAGAGGAAAGAATTAGCCAACTAGAAGACAGGCTAATTGAGAGCATCCAGTTTGAGCAACAGGAAGAAAAGAAAAAAGGAATGAGGATCAATGCACAGAGCCTCAGAGATCTATGGGATACCATCAAACTTATCAGCATATGCATAATGGCAGTCACAAAAGAGAAAGAGAAAGAGAACAGGACAGAAGAAAATTTGAGGACTAATCATGTCTGAAAATATCACAAATTTGATTTTTAAAAAATTAATCTGTACATCACAGAAACTTAACAAATTCCAAATTGGATAAAGCTCCAAGAGATGGAAAGCTCCAAGAGATGGATCTAGACACAGATAAGTCACAGATGGTTTGACTGTCAAAAGCAAAAGGCCAAAAGAAAATCTCAAAAGCAGAGAAGAGTGACGTGTCCTCTCAATAAAATTAACAGTGAGGGCAGCCTGGATGGCTCAGCGGTTTAGTGCTGCCTTCGGCCCTGGCTGTGATCCTGGAGACCTGGGTTCGAGTCCCGTGTTGGGCTCCCAGCATGGAGCCTGCTTCTCCCTCTGCCTGTGTCTCTGCCTCTCTCTCTCTGTGTGTCTCTCATGAATAAATAAATAAAATCTTAAAAAAAAAAATTAACAGTGAATTTCTCATCAGAAACCATGGAGTTCAGAAATTGGTGGGATAGGATATTAAAGGGGCTGAATGGAAAAAGGCTGCCAACCAAGAATTCTAAATGCAGTAAATTTGCCCTTCAAAAATACAGATGAAATAATGACATTGACAAATGAAATCAAGAGTATTACTTGGAGTGTTTACTAAGAATATTTACAGGAGACCTGCCCTACGAGAAATCCTAAAGGGAAATCCTAAAGGGATTCCATCAGGCTAATATGAAAGGCCAGTAGGCAGTAACTTGAATCCATACGAAGAAATAAAGAACACAAGTAAAAATAATCACATGGGTAAATATAAAATAAGGCATAAATGTATTTTCTTATCCTTTCTTATTTAAAAGACAACAGCATAAAATAATAACTACAAGCCTGTGCTGATGGGCTTATAATGTGTGAGAGATGTAACTGTGCTTTGTATTTCTATGGTACAACATCAATAGTACAGAAAGGGGCACCTGGGTGGCTCAGTGGCTGAGTGTCTGCCTTCACCTCAGGTTGTGATCTCAGGGTCCTGGGATTTAATCCTGCATGGGGTTCCCCACAGGGAGCGTGCCTCTCCCTCTGCCTGTGTCTCTGCCTCTCTCTGTGTCTCTCCTGAATAAATAAAAAAATATTTTTTTTAATAAAATATTTTTTTAAAAAATAGTGAAGGGGAAGCCCAGGTGGCTCGGCAGTTTAGCGCCGCCTTCAGCCCAGGGCCTGATCCTGGAGACCCGGGATGGAGTCCCACATTGGGCTCCCTGCCTGGGACCTGCTTCTCCCTCTGCCTGTGTCTCTGCCTCTCTCTCTCTCTCTGTGTCTCTCATGAATAAATAAATAAAATCTTTAAAAATAAATAAATAAATAAATAAATAAATAAATAAATAAATAAATAAATATAAAAAAATAGTGAAGAAAAGGAGTTAAGCAGAGGTATACTGAAGTAAAGTTTTTGTTTACTGTTGAAATTAAGTTGGCATTAATTTCAAATTAAGATGTTTTAAATCAAGATGTTATTTATAATCCCCAGGGCAACCATGAAGAAAATTTCCCAAAAAATTCAGTAAAAGAAAGAACAAGGGAATTAAAATGGTATACTAAAAAGTATCTATTTAACACAAAAGGAAGCAGTAATAGAGGAATAGAGGTAAAAACAAGACATAGACACATGGGAAACAAAGAGCAAAATTGCAGAGACCTTATCGGTAATTACATTAACCCCTGGCTTATCAGTAATTATATTAAATGTGAGTGAACTAAATGATCCAGTCAGAAAGTCAAAAGGAGCAGAACAAATTTAAAAAATAATCCAACTATATTCTGTCTACAGTAGGCTTTCGTTAGATACAAAGATACAAGTAGATTGAAAGTAAAAACATAAAAAATAAAAAAAGATATACATGCAAACAGTAGCCTAAAAGGAACTGGAATGGCTCGACTAATATCACACAAAATTGACATTAAGACAATAACTGTGCTTGAGATAAAGGACATTTCATACCAGTAACAATCAATCAAGGAGATCTAATCATTATAAACATGTAACAACAGAGCTTTGAAATGTGCGAAGCAAAAAGTGACAAGATTACAAGAATTAAGCTACTCAAGAATAATAGTTGGAGATTCTCACACTATACTTCCAATAAGGCAGAAGATTAACAAAGAAAGTGAAGACTCAAACTACACTATAAACCGACCAATCCTCACAGACATGCATAGAACACTTCACCCAACGAGAGCAGAAAACATTCCTCTCAAGTGCACATGGAACATTCTCCAGGATAGACCATATGTTAGGCCATTGAAAAATCCTCATTAAATTTTAAAGGATTGAATTTGTAATTAAAGAAACTTCCTTTCGAAGAAAAGCCCAGGCACAGATGGCTTCACTGGTGAATTCAGCCTAACATTTAAAGAAAAACGAACACCGGTTCTTTATACACTCTTCCAAAAAATACAAAAGGAGAGAATACTTCCCAAATGATTCTCTATGACCGGTATAACGATATCAAAACTAAAGACATCAAAAGAAAACTATAGACCCATATCGCTTATGAATATAGACATAACATTTTTCAGCAACAAAGAAATCCAGCAACATATAATGCGGGTTACATATCACAACCAAGTGAGGTTTATCCTAGGAATGTAAGATTGGTTTAACATATCAAGAAACACAATGCAAAATGCCAAATTAATAAAATAAAGGGGGAACCACATAATCATTTCAATGGGTGCAAAAAGAATATTTAACAGGGGTGCCTGGCTGGTTCAATCAGTAGAGCATGCAACTCTCGATCTCAGGGTCATGAGTTCAAGCCCCACATTGTGCATGGAACCTATTTAAAAAAAAAAAGAAGAAGGGCAGCCTGGGTGGCTCAGCGGTTTAGTGCCACCTTCAGCGCAGGATGTGATCCTGGAGACCCAGGATTGAGTCCCACATTAGGCTCCCTGCATGGAGACTGCTTCTCCCTCTGCCTGAGTCTCTGCCTCTGTGTGTGTGTGTGTGTGTGTGTCTCTCATGAATAAATAAATAAAATCTTTTTTAAAAAAATTAAAAAATAAGAAATATTTGACAAAATCATCCTTTTATGATTTAAAAAAACCCTCAAAAATGAGGAATAGAAGTGATTTTCCTCAATCTGATAAAGGGCAGGTATGTATGGAAAACCCATAGCTAACATCATATTTAATGTTAAGAGCCTGAGTGCTTTCTCCTCTGAGATCAGAAGCAAGACAAGGATATCCACTCCTGCCACTTCTATTCAACATTGCACTGGAGGTTTTAGCTAGGGTAATTATGCAAGAAAAATAAATAAAAGGCAACTAGATTAGAAAGATGTAAACCTGCCTCTATTTGCAAATGGCATGATCTTGTATATAAAAAAAATCCTAAGGAATCACAGATGCAAAGAACAAGAGAAACAGAAACAAAAAAAACATTCAAACTTAAGAACAAGTTAGACAGAGTTGCAGATGCAATGTCAAATATACAAAAATCAATTGCATTTCTATATATCAGTAATAAACCATCTGAAAATAAAGTTAATAAAATAATTCCATTTGCAATAAACATCATAAAATACTTAGGAGTACATTTTAACAAAACTATGAGATTTAAATCTATAAAAAACATGATTGAAAAGTTAAAGAGGATCTAAATACATTGAAAGACATCCTGTGATTATGGGTTGGAAGACATAATGGGTTGGCAGTACTACGCAAATTAACCTACAGATCCAACAAATCTCTATCAAAATTCTAGATGCCTTTTTTGCAGAAACTGACAAGCTGATCCTACTACTCATATGAAAATGCAAGAAACTCAGAGTAGCCAAAACTATCTTGAAAAAGAAAAAGAAGAACACAGCTGGAGGACACACAGGTCATCATTTCAAAACTTACCACAATGCTACAAAAATCAAGACAGTGTGGTACTAGCATGAAGATAGGCATGAAGATCAGTGAAAGATCAACTGAGAGCCCAGAATTCAACCCTTGCATTTGTAGGCAACTGATTTTCCAGAAAAGCGCCAAGCCAATTCAGTGGAGAAAAAATAGTCTTTTCTATCCGTTGTTCTGGGGCAACCGGATGTCCACATGCAAAAGAATGGAGCTAGACCCCTACTTCACATCATATACAAAAATTAACTCAAAATGGATCAAAGGCCTTAGGGTAGGAGCTAAAACTATAAAGTTTTTGGAAGAAAACACAGGCATAAATCTTCATGATCTTGGATTGGGCAATTTTTTCTTAGAAATGGCACTGAAAATAAAAGCAAAAGTGGCAAAATAAATAAATAAATAAATAAAAATTGAGCTTCATGAACATTTAAAACTTCTGTGCCTACTCCCACAGAATGCATGAACATGTCTATAAAGCATACATCTGATAAAGGACTTGTATTCAGAATATATTTTTTAAAACTCTTACAACTCAAAAATTAAAAGAAAAATAACAACAACAAATAAGCTCATTTTTTAAGTGAGCAAAGGATTTGAACAGACATTCTTCCACTGAAAATACACAAATGGCCAATACACACTGGAAAAAATACTCAAGAAAATGAACATCTGAAATGGTGTTCAGAAAATGAACATCTGAACCTCAGTGACATATCATCTCACACCCACTAGGATGGCTATTATCAAAAAGATAGCCAATGAGAAGTATTGCCAAGGATGGGGAGAAAGTGGAACCCTCAACATTGCTGGTAGTAAAGCAAAATGGTATAGTCACTTTGGAAGACAGGCAGTTCCCCAAAAGTTAAACAGAGTTGACCCAGTAACACCACTCCTAAGGAATGCAAACTGGTGCAGCCACTCTGGAAAACAGTATAGGAGGGCCTCAAAAAGTTAAAAATAGAATTGCCCCCACCATCCAGCAATTACACTACTGGGTATTTATCTGAAGAATACAAAAATAATACAAAAATACTAATTCAAAGGAATACATGCACTTCTTTGTTTATAGCAGCATTATCTACGATAGCCACGTTCTGGAAATGGCCCAAGTGCCCATTGACAGATGAATGGATAAAGAAGATGGGGCGTTACATACAAAGGAACATTACTCAGCCATAAAAAAGAACAAAATCTTGCCATTTGCAATGATATGGATGGAGCTAGAGAGTATTATACTAAGCAAAATAAGTCAGAGAAAGACAAATATCTTATGATTTCACTCATATGTGGAATTTGAGAAGCAAAAGCAAAGGAAAAAGAGAGAGAGAGAGGCAAACCAAGAAACAGACTCTTAACTATAAAGAACAAACCAATGGTTACCAGAGGGGAGGGCAGTGGGGGGATGTGGGAAAGAGGTGACAGGGATGAAGGAGGGCACTTGTCATGATGAGCACTGGGTGCCATATGCAAGTGTTGAGTCACTATATTGTAAACCTGAAACTAATATTAATGTAATAAAGTTAACTGGAATTTAAATAAACACTTGAAAAAAAGGGGGAAACCTCACCACCACTCCTATATATATTCCCAAGAGAAGTGAAACATAATGTCCACACAAAAACCTGTACATGAAAGTTCATGGCAGCATTATTCATAATAGCCCCAAAGTGGAAACAACCCAAATGTCCATCAACTGATGAATGGATGAATAAGATGTAGCATATCCACTCAATGGAATACGATTCAGCCATAAAAAGGAATGAAGCAGAGACACTTGCAACAGCAGGAATGAGCCTTGAAAACATTAGGCTAAATTAAAGAAACCAGTCCCCAAAGACCACATACATTTTAATTATATGAAATGTCCATAATAGACGAGCCCATTGAGACAGAAAATAGATGAGTATTTACCAGAGGTTGAGGGTAGAGGAAGAGGGGATAACAGGTATGGGCTGCTTTTGGCGGTGATGAAAATGTTCTGGAATTAGCTGGCAGTGATGGTTGCATAATTCTGTGAGTATACTGAAAGCCACCGATTATACACTTTAGAAGGATGAGTTTTATGAGGTGTGAATGACATCTTTACAAAGCTGCTGATTTTGAAAAGGACAAATACAGCGTGTTACCATTTATGCAAAATTTTAAAAATGCACACGAACTAATACTATCAATTATTTAACGTCACATACACATGCGGTGGAAATGTAACCACACGTACAAGCACAAAAGACCAAATTCAGGCCTGCGGTTATCTGTAAGGAGAGAGGGAGGAGAAGGAATGTGTTTGTAATGTTTTATTTTATTTTATTTTTTCCAAGACAGAGATCAGAGCAATTATGGAAAAATGTTAACATCTGTTAAATTTGGATTCTCGATACATGGATAACTCTTATTTTATATTCTGTACTCGTTTATATTTGAACTCGGTAAATGATTGTTAAGTTTTAGGGGACAAATGAATCCTTCTATTTCCTTAGCCTGTAGCGGGGCTGAATGGTAGTCCCCCCAAAATACATCCACCCATGGATGTGACCTTATTTGAAAAATGAGTCTTTGTGGATGTAATAAAGTTAAGGATCTCAAGAGATCATTCCGGGTTAGGATAGTCCCTGAATCTGATGACAAATGTCCTTTGAAGAAGAAAGAAGAGAGGAGAGGCCATGTGAACTTGGGAGGAGAGACTGGAGTGAAGCAGCCTCAAGCCAAGGGACACCTCAGCCACCAGGAGTCGAAGGAGGGGGGATTCTCCTGCAAAGCCTCCAGAGGGAGGCTCTTCCCCCCAAGTGCCACACCGACCATCCCAAATGTCCACGGCCTTTCCTCCCTCCCTGATTCCCTTCTTGCTCAGCCGGATCATCTTCCCTACCACAAGGACAAAGTTGGGGTGCCTTTGTGGCTGTATCCCGTGGGGGCCACATCAGACTTTAATCTAGGATGCCGTTTTCACTGGTTGGGCTGCTGGCTTTGGAGGTCTCAGTGCTGATCCCACCAAGCCCTCTGCCCCTGTTTCTTACCGCCTGAACCTTTGCCAACTCACTCAGTCCCCACCTGCCGCCTGGCCACAGCTCCCGCCAGGCCTCTCCCCACTGCCAGCAGCCTGAGTACCGCCTTATAAATAAAACACACCACCCAAGATGAAATGCAAGGAGAGAAACGAACCTCTAGCTACTTTCACGTGTATCATCTCACTTAAATCTATGAAATAGGTACTATTGCTATTCTTGTCCTGAGATGCTCAGAGAAGTTAGCTAAGTATAGCCCAGCCCAGTTGGGCTTTGGACTGGGACCTGGCTGAGTTAGGAGCCTGGCACAGCCACTTCCTGGCTCTGTGACATTGAACCTGTCACTTAACCTCTCTGCACCTCCACTCCTGCATCCATGAAAGAGGAGGAATGATCATGTCTCCGTCTGAAGCTCGTTGTGAGCATCACGTGGAGATCCCATAGAAGTGCTCGCTTGACACAGAGGAGGTGTCAGCCAGTATTCTCAATGTCAGTGATGGTTCTAGCAAGTTTTCGTTCAGAGAACGTCCTTCTCATTTCAACTGTCCATGGGCAAAGGGTTTTCTTTGGTTGGTTAGTTTTTAAAAACTTGGCTCTTTTAAATTTTATTTGGAGCCAATGCTCTCCCTCCAAGTGGACCTAGATGTGCGTTTGAGGATTACTTCCATGTCCAGTCTGAAGTCAGGTCTGGGGCGTGTGGCAGTTTGTCCCATTTGCGCTGGGACTGAAGGGCAAGTTCAAGAAGCCTTTTGGTTGCAGGCAGTGAGGGGCTTCAGCAGACAGCTTGTTTCCTTGAAAAGTTGAATATCTCCAGGCTCTAAAGTCTCCGTCATAGGGAAAATGCCTTCTTCTCTGGCTTATTTGCTCAAGGTTTAAAAGGTATTTCTGGGCTTTGGCTAAGAGGAAATTTAGCTTTCGAGCAAATCCTTGTGCACTGGCTTTCGGTAAACATCTGAATATAGCGTGTGCAGCTTGGAGCCCACGCCAATTGGCTTTTCCTGGATTTTTCAGCCAGTTGGGAAGGAATGAAGTCAGGTTGGTATTTGTATAGTGATGTCTGATGTCTGGCTTGAAGAGAAGGTTCTAGATGTTATTGCTGGGATTGTCTCCCCAATGCCGTCCTGAGGCCATGGCAGAGAGGACGATGAGGGTATGGTGTATTGGAAGAGGATGGAGTTTAAGTGGCACAAGTAACACTTTCTTCCCAAGTTATCATCCAGGAAATTTCCCTGTGGGCCAAGGACCTCTGAGACGGAAGGGTCAGTTAGTCACTTCCACAAATATTTACAGAAGACCTACTGTGTTTGAGGCTCTGCACTTAACACAGGAGACTTCACCTTCATGAAGCTTGAGTTCTGGTGGAGGTGAGGCCTTTCCCAAGGAAATCTTAGACCATGATTTCATTAAAACACTTCCAGAAACATCCATATGATGAGTGAGGGCAGGCTAACTGCTGTAAAGGTACCCCAGTAAAGGTGGAGGTCCTCAGCACAGTCCAGTACATCCAAACTGGGAGGTTGGGCAGGGCTCAGCTCCACGCAGTCACTCAGGGACCCAGGCATCTTCCATTCCATGGTTTCTACCATCCCTCTTCCAGGATCTCAGCATCTACCATGGGATCCTCTGTGTCTGGCCAGTAGATAGAGAATCATGGGCTTTTGAAAGGGCCAGGCCTGGAGGTGACCTTTACTGGTCAGAATTCAATCACATGAAGCCATCTAACTGCCAGGATCCACCCGTGTGCCTCAGAGAATGGAGTCTTGGGGTCTGGTGAGTGCACGGCATGGTCTCTGTCACGGCATCTCCGCACCAAGAACCCTGTGAGGGTCCGAGGGGCTGACAGCATGTGCGGCTAACAAGAATGCAGCACTCACACCTAACTGACTGATCACAAAGAAGACAGAGCGTCTTGCAGAGCCCAGCCTGCCTGCCCTCTGCTCAGCTCTTCTGTGTCATAGCCATGCTACGACATGCTTATCCTCGGGTAAGTCGTCCAAACCTCAGTGTGCTCAGCTGGAACACAGAGATGCTAATCACCATCCCTGCATCACTAGTTCATGTGAAGAATAAATAGAATGGGTGAGGGCAAGCAAGTGCTGAGGCCAGTGCGGGCCACATGGTCAGCGTCTTATAAAGGTGGGTCATGATCAGAGGAAGCTGGCCTTGACTTGCCTCCACCACTTACGAGCTGTGTAATGACTGTGGCTGGGTCACCTTGACCCCTCCAAGCTTCCATCTCTACATCTCCAGAATGAAGACAATAATCAGCCCCACCCCGGAGAGTAGCATTCGGATTAAATGCAAAACATAAAGCAGGTAAAAAGCTTATCGTGCTGCTTGACACACGGGGAGTGCTCACTGAGGATTAGCTACTAGCAGTAGCACCCAAGCACGTGCACGTATGTTACCTCCGCTGTGATCCTTGCATCGACTCCCAGCGATAGAAGGTGGTAGGTGAGCTTGCCCACGTGCATCCGTGGAAGACACAGTCACGTGCCCCCAGAGTGAATGAATGCGGGGAGGAATGAATGAATCATCACAATAATTTGCGTCTTTTGCGGTAGTAGGTGCACGGCTCCATTTCTCGCAGCGATGGTGAAGCCTGCCAAAATAAATTAACTTTCCCACATCAGTGACTCATTTGGCAGGAATAACAGCCTCGCGAACTGAATAGAGAATGAAGAGGGAGGAGGGCTATGGGGGGGGGGGGGGCTGGGAGAGGAGCTTTGTAATGACTCAAGATAGAAGAACCAGCTCCTTATTCTCTCTCTCCCTCTCTCTCTCTCTCTCTCTCTCTCTCTCTCTCTCTCGCCAAAAATGTAGCTCCAATGTTCACATTTAATCTTTGAAGTCTGGGAAATAGAGTCTCCAAGCTATTAAGCTGTTCTGGACAGAAGAAGCAAAGAAGGGAGGCAGCATTGTCTGTCCCTTGCTGAGTGGGTGGGAATTTGGGGCTCACCGTGGCCACACCGTGCAGGGCAGGTCAGGCCGGGGGTCTCAGGCCACCTCCCCCCCACACACCTCCCCGACCCTGGGTCGGTGCTGGGTGCTCCAGACACTTGCCCTGGCCCAGCCATTCTCACACCCTGCCCACACCTCCTCCAGTGGCTGGGGAAGCTTCAGGGCAGAGCGAGGAAAGATCAAAGACGGAGACCACGGGTCCTAGAAAGGAAGAGACTTAATTACCTCCTTCTTGTCCGCATGGGGGGTTTTACGAGGAGGCCTCCAGGAGGGGTTTGCCCGTCTCCTAGAAACCAGGCCAGAGGCAGTGAGCCTGGGATAAAAGAGACTGACGACAGACACAAAAAGGAACTTTTTCATCTCTGAAAATGATGATGTTCCCCCCAAAACAGGGCTCCAACGGTTCTGATGGGCTTGGTCTCCCGCTCAAGCTTTCTCTGGCTTCCCATTGGCTGGGGGATACAGTCCGTTTTAGAATATAATGGGTAAGAGCCTGGGCTTGGGGCCAGAGGGACGGGGTTGGACTCACTGCCTGGGAAGTTGACTTTGCTTTCCCAGCCGTTACTCTGTCAAGTGTTGTACTTGTTTGATACAAATGCTGCCCGTGATTTGTCATCATGGAACTTTGTTCCACAAACTGGGGGGTGGGGGGATTGTAAACAACAGAAATGTATGGTCTCATGGTTCCGGAGGCCAGAAGCTAGAAATTCAAGGGTTGGCGGGGTTGCTCCCTTCTGAGGGCAGTGGCGGGAAAGGTCTGTTCTAGGGCTGTCTTCTCCCGGCCTGTCTCTGTGAGTCTGTGTCTGTGTCCAAACCTACCCTTTCTAGAAGGACAGCAGTCATAATGGAGCAGGGCTCACCCTATTAACCTCAACTAAATGGATTATGCTTGCAAGGACCCTATCTCCACATATGGCCACATTTGAAGGTTCTGGGGCTTAGGACTTCACCCTATGAATCTGGGGAGGATAGAATTCAACCCATAAAGAATGGGTACATAGTAGAACCTATCTTGAAGGGTAGCTGCAAAGATTGAATGAGACAATGCATGCAACGGGCTTAGTCCAAAGCCTGGTGGGTTGTAAGTGTCCAAAAATAACATGACCTAAGATAATCATCATTATGGTCATAGACATGCTGGGTCAATTATCCAGTGACTCTTTCTGTCTTCTTCTTTCTATATTGATAAATTCTCCTGATGATGTTCAGGACAGCAACCTATCCAGACCCAGCAAATGGATCATAGATGCTTTTAAATTTTAATTAATTAATTAATTTTATTTTATTTTATTTTTTCTTGAGAGGCGCAGAGAGAGAGAGAGGCAGAGACACAGGCAGAGGGAGAAGCAGGCTCCTTGCAGGGAGCCTGATGTGGGATTCAATCCTGGGATGATGAGATCACACCCTGAGCCAAAGGCAGACTCTCAACTGCTGAGCCACCCAGGGGTCCCTTATTTATTTATTTATTTTAAAGATTTTATTTATTTATTTGAGAGAGAGAGAATGAGCAGGAAGAGGGGCTGAAAGGGAGGGAGAAGCAGGCTCCCTGCTAAGCAAGTGGCCTGGCATAGGACTCCATCCTAGGACCCTGGTATCATGACCTGAGCTGAAGGCAGATAGATGCTTAACAGACTGAGCCATCCAGGAGCCCCTAGATGTTTTTTTAAAGGACATTATTGTTCTTCTTTGTCAGTGATTGGTCTGAGGGTGGGCAGGTGACCCAGTTCTGGCCAAACAGATGTAAAAAGAAGTCCTGGAGGAGGGGGTGTGTCTTGGTAAGATTTTCCTTTCCCTAGGGAGAAAGAATTGCATGTGAACAACTCCTGTCTTTTCCTCCTATTCTGTATTTGGCAGTCATGGGAGGATGTGATACCTTGTGCCATGGCAGCTTTCTTGCAACCATGAGAACAGACATCATCAAAACTCCAAGGTTGATGGAATAAAAAATGAAAATAGCCTAGGGTCCTGGGTGACACTTTGAGCTCTGACTAGATAGGACCGTGTGCCCCTTAGCCCTTTGTTAAATAAGTAGTAAAGGTTCATATAGCTTAAGCCACGAGGAGTGGGTTTCTGGGATGTCCAATCTGTTACATAACTGATTATTATCAGGGCAAGCCAGCCTCCAAGGTAGCCTCCAGGGATCCCTGACTCTTGGGCACTCCTCTGTGAGTACTTGTGTAGTCCCTCTCTCAAGTTGAAAGTGCTGGCCTGCTATTCAATAGCATATTGTGGAAACGATGGACAGGACCATCCAAGGCTGAGTCCTCAATGACATTGTGGCCTCTGACTCATGCTCACTCTTGGATCACTCACCTGGTGGGAAGCCAGACAGTATGTCATGAGGACTCTCAAGCAGCCTTATGGGTAAGTCCATGTGGTAAAGAATGAGGCCTCCTGCCAACAGCTAGCACCGATTTGCCAGGCACTCGAGTGTGCCATCTTGGAAACAGGTCGTCCAGCCCCAGTCTAGCCTTCAGGCCACTACAGTCCCAGCTGACATCAGGACTGCAATGTCACCAGAGAAACTGAGCCAGAACCAGCCCTCCAAGCTGCTCCAGAATTAGTGACTCACAGAAACTGTGAGATATAAATGTTTATTATTATGAACCACTGAGTTTGGTGATGATTTGTTACATAGCATTAGGTCACTATATACCTATTATTTGAGACCATCTAAGGTCTGCCCCCATCTTACCTTCCTAGCCTTATTTCCCATAGTCCTTTCACCTATAGGGAAAGGATCAGTGTGATGCATACTCCTGATGGTCTTTCAGGCTCACTCTGCTTCCCTTCCCTGGAACACCCTCTCCCACATTCCAGCAAGTTCTATCCAGCTCATCCTTTCAAACCTTGTAGCTCAAATTTCTTCTTCATGAAGCTTTTATCAGTTCTCCTTGAAAGTGATTTCTCTTCTTTCTACACTTCTAGAGCAATTGATATGTATTTTTAGAACCAGTTAACATTTATTGGGCACCTACTGTGTTAGATACGGAGAGTACAAGTGCAAATAATGAATGGTATCCCTAAAATTGAAGATCTTATGTTTTTAAGTGGATGTTATAGTTATATATGTAGCTTTTTTCCTTAAGGAATCATAGTCCCTTGAGACCAGGTTCAGTAACTAATTCTAATCCTTACCCCCCCACCCCCCGCCAAGCTCTTAGCCATGAATATCTATCAAATGAATGACTATAAGAAATTTTAGTAGAGGCTTTAGTAGATAAACCCACGCAAAATGATTTAAGCAGTAAACAGTATTTATTAGGTCATAAATAAATTCCATAGGTAAAGCTTCAGGCAAGGCTGGATCTAGGAGCTCAATGTCATCAGTGCCTGGAATCTCTATTTCATGGGATTGTGTTGTTTCATTCTCACAAACATCACCTTCACAAGGTAGCCTTTAGCAGCTCCCAACCCTGAGACCAATGGACAGAACATCTCTTTCCCCTCTGATCTTATAAAAGTCTCAGGATTAACTCTGATTATCCCTGATTGAATCACACAGACATCCCTGAACTAATTCACTGTGGCTAGGGCAAATGCAGTGCTCTGGATGGTTAGACCTAAGTCACATATTCACCCTATATTAGCTATCTGTTGCTGCATAACAAATTACCCCCACACTCAGCAGTTTTTAAAAGAGATTATTTATTTATTTATTTATTTATTTATTTGAAAGAGAGAGCACACACACATGTGAGTGGGGGAGGGGCAGAGGGAGAAGGAGAGAGAGAATCCCAAACAGACTCTGCACTGAGCACGGAGCCTGACACAGGGCTCAATCTCACAACCCTAAGAGCATGACCTGAGCCTAAATCAACAGTCAGACGGTTGACTGACCTAGCCACCCAAGCACCCCCCAAACTTAGCAGTTTAAAACAATTCCCATTTATTATCTCATAGTTTCTGTGGGTCAGGAGTCCAGACACAGCTCAGTTGGGTCCTCTGCTTCACATTCTCTTACAAGACTTCTATCAAGGTGTTGGTCCTGGGTCTCCAGTCTCATCTGATGGCTCAACTGGGGAAGCATCCACTTTCAGACTTACTCCATGTTTGTTAGACTTACTCCATGTTTGTTGGCAGGATTTGGTTCCTTGCAGGATGCTGGACTAAGGGCTTTGAGTTCTCACTGGCTGTTACCCTGGCAGGAGGTAGCCCTTGGTTCCTTGCCACATGGGCTCTCCCACATGGCAGCTTACTTCCTCAAAGCGTGCAAGCTAAGAGAGCAACTGAGATAGTCTGCTGGCAAGACAGAAATCACAATCTATAATTTAATCACAGAGGTAACACCACAGAAGCCAGTCGATAGGTCCAGTCATACTCAGGAGGAAGGGATAAACCCAAGGTTGTAAACATCTAGCGAGAGGGATCCAGGGGGGTGGGGGGTGGGGGGGTCATTGTGGAAGATTCTCTACTACACACCTGTATTAGTCAGAGGTGAATGCTGGAGTTCCATTTTTCCTCAACTTTGCTAGTTTGAAAGTTTGTAAAAATGATTTCTGGGGTGCCTGGGTGGCTCAGTCAGTTGGGTGTCTGCCTTTGGCTCAGGTCATGATCCCAGAGAGTCTGCTTCTCCCTCTCCCTCTGCTACTCCCTCTACTTGTTCTCTCTCTCTCTCTCTCTCTCTCACTAATAGATAAAGAAAATCCTTAAAATACAATGGTTTCTAAGTGTGGTTTAGCTTGCATATTCCGAATAAGGGTTGTCGTAGGTCTCCTCCTATTTGTCTCATAACTGCATTTCTCTCTAACTGCTCTTTAACTGCTTAGTATTAGGTCAGCCTTTGAATCCCCAAACAAGATTATAAAATTCCCAGGAGCAAGGATCATGTCCCTGTAGGGCACACAGGCCGAGTCCTCTGCCCAGCTAAAGACTGAACAAATGGTATTAATAACCGACGAGTTTCAGGCTTTTCTGATGTTTGCTGAACTCATGGTTCTTTCACAAGAGGGACTTTAATCTACATAAAATATATATGTGTAACTGCAAGAAGCGGCAAACTGTACCAGGTTCATGGAACTCAGGAGAACTGCCTGTCAAGTCTGCGATGAATCAGGTAAATTTAACCCTGCACCTCATCACTGTGAAAAGAGTGGCTTGATTTGAAGGAGGTGGACAGGAATATTGTTTTGTTCTTGGGACAAATGAAAGATTAACTTTTCAGTCTTCTTTTAAAAATCCTCAAAGAGGTTCTAGAGCTGAAATTATTCTTAATTGGGCTAACTTAGCACTAGCTCCTGAATATTCGCACGAGTGGAATGAGATTTCAGCTGTTTTAAACCTTGAATTTGTCTTTCTCATCTTACTCTGCCAGGCTTCCCCAGTCCAAGGATTTTGCACCCTGCTCTCTGAATCGAAACGGAGGCCTTTTTTTTTTTTTTTTTTAAGATTTTATTTATTTATTCATGAGAGACATGGAGAGAGAGGCAGAGACACAGGCAGAGGGAGAAGCAGGCTCCCTACATGGAGCCCGATGTAGGACTCGATCCTGGATCCCAGGATCACGACATGAGCCAAATGCTCGGCCACTGAGCTGAAACAGAGGCCTTCTTCAAGGCTGAAGTCTCCAGTCTGACTGGCTTCTGCTTCTACTTACCAAACACAGGGCAGCAGCTGGAGGTTGGGTAGGCTGGGAAGGAATAACTTTCTGGGCTTTTTTTTTTTTTTTTTCCTGTCTCCAGCAGACGTGAAGATTTATCAGTACAGTGGAAGTGGCCTGAACTGGGATCAAATCCTGACCCTTCCACTCCCTCCCTAGCAGTTGACCTTGGGCAAAATCACTTAGCATTCCGAAGCCTCAATTGCTTCATCTGTTAAAAGGAGATTCTAATCTCTCCCACAAAGGTCATGATACCTGATGTGCAGATAAATGTTTTTTTTTTAAAGATTTTATTTATTTATTCATGAAAGACACACACAGAGAGAGAGGCAGAGACACAGGCAGAGGAAGAAGCAGGCTCCATGCAGGGAGTCTGACGTGGGACTCGATCTCTGGGTCCAGGATCACGCCCTGGGCCGAAGGCAGGAGCTAAACCACTGAGCCACCCAGGGATTCCCAGATAAATGTTTAATAACTGGCTCTTTGGAGGAAACCCCCGTTTGTAGCATTTGCCAGTTACTATGGTGTAAATATGGCCAATTTCAAGCTGCCAAGGTGAGGTCACAGAACAGAGCTGGGAAGAGATGCACAGTAGCATATGCCTCCGCATGGTATTATCACTATACAGGCACAATAGAAATAATCCCAAAAGCATAGATAATAGAAAACTGTAGTAAATTAATTGAGGAATTTTAAGTGTTTATTTCCTTTGTTTATAACGTATTTCATTGTAAGCTGATATAATTTCTTTTCAAAAATAATAGCTGTGCCTCCCTGCTCTCAAAAATCCTATACTTTGGGGCCATGGGATCGTAAGTTGAGATGGAGGAGACAAGCCTGTGGGTCACTCAAGTACTGTATCGTTTAATGAGAAGTATAGGGCCGGGAATGCAAAAATCAAACAGGCTTGTATTCAAACACTGTTCCCCCAGATGAGTGGCGAGGTCAGGCAGTTCACTCTCTCTGTAAAATAATCCTCTTGTGTAAAATAATTAATTTACGCTCATCCGTAAAATAATCCTCCTTTCTGTGGGTTATTGTCATGTCTAAATGAGATAACACGGGGAAAGTGTTTAGCACAGAGCCTGGTACATAGTAACAGCTCAATAAATGCCACATGCTTACATTCATGCGATAATGGCACTAATGGAGAAGTGTGACAGTCGCATTGGGAGCCTGGCAGAGGGACAAACTAAGGAGCTGGGTTCAAGCCAGGCATGAGGAAGCAGGCAGGGGCTGCAGCCGGAGCTGGAAAATTGGGAGTCGGTTTCCCTTGGGAAAAAAATAAAACTCAAACAGGAACCTGAGCCTGCCCCTTGCATTGGATCAAAGCCACTGTCTCTGAGGTGGGAACAAGGGACAGGAGGACAAATCAGGGGGCTTAAAAAATAAAAGCCAGTAAACTGATGGGAGGCACTGCTTGTTTTCTTCACACAGAGGCTGCTGTGGGGTCTCTGCCTAGAGAATTGTGAACTCATGGTGGGGAACCATGTAGGAACCACCTCCTCAGACCAAAGCTGAACTTCAGAAAAGATCGGTTGCTTGGATAAGGAACAGATCCGGTTACTCAACCCAACCTGTCCTTATCGCCAAAGACCCAGCTCAACGTCCTCTCAGGCTCAGACAGAAACAACAGGACTCTGGGTGGTGACCAGTTCCTGTCCTCAGAGCTGAATGTGGGGCGGGGGGAAGCGTGGACTCAGTCTCCAGTGCTCCTCCACCAGGAGACAACCTGGGTGGTGCCTATGGGAGCTTAATGGCACCTGTCTGGACAAGAGGAAGAGGCTGGCAGGTGTGGCTCCCTTGCAAAGGGCTAGGAAGATTCCCAGGCAGCCGTGTGCAGGCTGCAGCTCTTCCCGGCTGAATCGGGTTTTTCTTAAACCAGAAATTACCAGTTGTCGTTAACTGCAAAGATGCACCCAATCAGCCCATCAACTTGGCTGGCCACTTTTGATCTGCTCCCAGATGCAGCCCTGACTCGCATCCCTAACTTCCTCTTTCTGGGCTGCAAACAGATGTTAACAATAGCCAACCTTACTGAGTGCCAGGCCCTTTATCTGCAGACTCTCGACCCCACAGCAGTCTCTGAGATCAGCTTTATCCTATTATCCCCATTTCATCGGTGAGAAAACTGAGTTCCAGTAAGAGAACAGACCCATCCATAGTCACCCAGCTAACAAGTGGCCAGAGGCAGGATTTAAACTCAGATCTGTGAGCTCCACAGCGCCCGGCTCCTAGTGGCCGCCTCCGATGTCGTGTTCCCGGACACATTGCCCCTGGGGCGGCCAGGACTGGGGTGTGGAGGCTCTGCAAAACAGGGGAGGGCTTGCTCTGGGTTCACACATTCACTGGCTCCTGCCCCAGCCCTGCCCCTGGGACAGGACATGGTGCCCCCAGGGCAGGCCCGGGTGCTTATTGCCCACGCCAAGGTCAGGGCAGTTCCCAGACAGGAAGAACATTCTGGTCAAACCAGCTCTGACCAGAGTTCCTTTCTCCCAGTGTCCTTCCCTAGGGTTCTCTTCAGCTCTCTCCAGGCCTTGGGACTTGGGAGGCAGGCTTGGAAAAGGAAATTTCAGAGGCGCCCCGGACTCCTAGCCCTGGCGGCAGAGGGAGCCTTCCTCCTGTGTCCTCCACAGCTCTCCCCGACGGAGATGTCCCTCCGGGGTGAGCTCAGGGGTCCAGGCTCTGGGCACAGTCATCACACAGGCCCGGCTTTGAGCCCCGCCTTCACTTCCAACCACCTGGGGGATTTCGGACAATGAAAGTTCCCCTCTCTGAGCCATGGTTTCCCCATCTGGAAAATGGGACCAAGGATGCATGCTTTTAGGGTGTATTGGTTTCTTGTGGCTGCTCTAACAGATGGCCACAAACTGGATAACTAGAATAACAACAGTCGTTTCCTGCACAGTTCTGGAGGCCCCAAGTTCAAATTCAAGGTGTTGGCAGTGCGGCGCTTCCCTGAACACTCTAAGGGAAAAATCCTTCCTTGTGTCTCCCAGCATCTGGTGGCCCCAGGTGGCCCTGGCCCGTGGATCTTCACTGCGGTCTCTGCCTCTCCCTTCACATGGCCTTGTGGCTGTGTCTTCTAAGGACACTGTCATTGGATGCAGCGTGATATCAAATGGGGTCACATTCTGAGGTTCTGGGGCACACGAACCTGGTGGGGGGGGCACTACATAGAAACGGACCTGATCTCCCCTCTGCCCTATCCTACACCTCTTGGGGGCTGCGACAGCATTTAATTTTGTGTGTCAACTTGACAGGGCCACTGGATGCCCAGATGTTTGGTTCGACATTACTTCTGGGTGTGTCTGCGAGGGTGTTTAAGGATGAGATTAGCATTTGAATGGGGAGCCGCAGTAAAGCAGGTGGCCCTCCCCTCCCCCATGTGGGTGGGCCTCATTCACCTCCCCACTCCCCACCCCATATAAGAAGGGAACAAAAAACCGGGGAGAGTGGGAAGCATCCGTGTTCTCCTGCCCTTGGACTGGAGCTACACCTCCAGCTCTCCCGCTTGCAGATAGCAGATCGTGGGACTTCTCAGCCTCCGTAACTGCATGAGCCAATTTCTTATAATACCGTTCTTTTTCTCCCTCTCCTTCCCAATAGGTAGACAGATGGAGAGAGACAGAGATAGGTATACGTGGTATCTGTATCATATACTGTGTATCTATATCTAAGTGTCTATTTGTCTATACCATATATCTCCAATATATGTCAGATAGAGGATATCTATATAAAATCTAAATTATACAAAACTATCTAGATGGATACAATTATATATGTTTCTTTGGTTTTGTTTCTCTAGAGAACTCTGATTAATACAGAGGCTTTTTCCCCCGGGGAAAGAGAAGGGCTGCTTCCAAGAGCAGCGGACTCGGGCGGTGGCTAGAGGCCCGTCCCCCCCCCCAGGGCCAGCTCTCGGCATGGACAGGCTCTTCTCTCCCACTTCTGGCTAAGTGTGGGGGAGGATGAATCAAGGCCAGACTCTCCACTCGTCTGAACTGTTCTTTCCATGGAAATAAACTTTCCCAGAGAGGCACCCTGCCCCCTCGCTATTCTCTATCCAGAGCCTGAATTGACAGCCACGTCTCTCACGACTGGAGAGCCACCGCTGGCAGGAGCCTGGCACGTGGGGTGTCGCGTGGGGCCATCGCGACGATGGCAGTTTGCGGGGTGGGGGGTGGCGGGGAGAGCTGAGGGTTAGAGAGGACAGACCGCAGCCCAAGGGTACATGGGCCACAGACGTGGCTGTGTTTGAAGGTTACCCCGATTGCGGGGGACACCAGCCCTCGGCACAGACCGTTGGTGATGACACTTGCTCCGTGCCGGGCTGCGCAACAGGGATGTGCTCGGCGCATCCTCGTAGCCACCTTGCGAGGCTGTCGCCCCAGCCTCCAAACAGGGCTCAAACAGGCTAGAATCAAAGTTCAAAGAAGGGCAGTCCTGACTCCGTGATCCCGACTGTCTGTCGGAGTCAGGGTCAAACCTAAGGCTGCCCATCCCCCAAGGCCCTCCTTTCCCCTCCTGCAGACCCCTCTCTGATCTCAGACTTCTCCGTCTTCCTGATCCTTCCCTCTGTGGGGGCAGGTGTGGGAGGAAGGTTTCCCAGGAGGAGGGGGGCGGGGCAAGGGGCTATCTCCTTCATCTGGTCTTCATTCTGCAGAGAATGAGAAAGAGCCTGTGTGTGTGTGTGTGTGTGTGTGTGTGTAGGCAGGGGAGGGACAGGGATGGGGGCAGGCCGACATTCCTGGGGGGGTGGGCCAGGGCTGGTGTAGGCATCCATGCCTCCTCTCCCCCTCCTCCTCCCCAAGGATTCTAGTAGGCGGCCTGGGACGAATGAATGGAGCAAAGCGAGGTCGGCACGTCGCAGGGGGGTCAGCAGGCCGCGGGTCAGGGCCCTCGCCTCTGCCTCCCTGGGTTCCTGAGCGCCGAGGATTACAGCTTGGGCTTCTGCTGTTTAATCAGCTGGTAGCAATTTAACCATTACACCCCAGTGAGAGAATCCAAGACATTTCCTAGAGGAGGGGGAAAGGGAAAGGCTCAGATGGGAGGAATGCAGAAGAGAGGGGGGTAGAGACACAAACAGCTTTATTAAAAAGAAAAGTCAGTTGGGGGGGGGCATGATCTGTAATTGTATCTCAGCTTGAAATAAAACTCGCAGGCCTGGGTGGGTGGGGACGCAGATCCCCAGAGATGCTGGGGGGTTGAGGTGGAGAAGGTGGGTGCAGGCTGGGGGTGGGGGACAAGAGAGGAGCCTGGCAGTGGGATGTGGGCAGGGGTTTTGTCTCCTGCAATGAGGGGCGGTCTCAAGACCGGGAGAAGGCCCTGCGTCTTGCAAGCCTGGCTGGATGCGGGCGCGCCTCTGAAACCCAGAACAGCCAAGCAGTTGAGCGAGGATGGCCTCGCTTTGCACCACGGGCTTATTTGTAAGAATTTGGAAAATGAGATGGGTAGGTGAAGTAAGATTCTTTATAAAGTGCATTTTCATTCTTTAAAAAGCAAAAACCAAAAACTTCCCAGCTCACAGCCTTTATTCTGGGCCCCAGTGGCCTTAAGTGGCCACGTCTGAGCCAGGCTGACCTGGCTGCTGCACTCAGGCCCCCAAGCCAGGTGGGAGGGAGCCTCCCCAGGGGCCTGATGCAGAGCAGGGAAGGGCACCTGGAACAAAGCTTCTGGGCATAGAAAGAGCACCCACCTTGAAGTCTGATTTGACCCCCAGGGCTGGCTGAGTTAACTGTGGCAGGTTGCTAAGCCTCTCTGAACCTCCAGCCTTCCTCTCCATTTACAGGGGCTGGCTGGCACACGCTTTCTGCAGAGGGTCAGATGGTAAATACCTTTGCAGGCCATCCGGTCTCCGTGGCAGCTGTTCAGATTTTTTGCTGCAGCACGTGTAAGACAATGGTTATTCATAAATGAAGAAGTGTAGCTGCATCCAACAAAACTTTATTTACAAAAGTAGATAGCTGGCCCTGGGGCTGTGGTTTGCTTCCCCCATGGTTTAGAAAATAGGAATGAGGGGATGCCTGGGTGGCTCAGTGGTTAAGTATCTGCCTTTGGCTCAGGGCATGATCCTGAAGCCACGGGATCAAGTTGTGCATCGGGGTCCCTGCAGGGAGCCTGCTTCTCCTTCTGCCTGTGTCTCTGCCTCTCTGTGTTTCTCATGAATAAGTAAATAAAACCTTAAAAAAAAAAAAAAAAGAAAATAGGAATGAAGATGCCCATCTCCTGGGGTTCCAGTGAGAATGAAACAGTGGCATGTGGTAGCACATTGGCAGGGTCTGAAACACATTGGCTGATTGTCACCCAGGTGGGGTGAGGGAGACAGCTGAGACTTTTCTGACCAACAGACTTTCTACTAACTTTCCACACTGGGTGGTGCAACAATTAAGTCGGCAAATAAGCCACTAGTGGGAGAGTCTAACAGGACAAGGGCCTCAGTGCTGAGGACCTGGGCTTTGCAGGATGAATAGGAGTTTTCAAAAAGAGGATGTGGAGGAGAAAGAAGTAACTTTCTTTTTCTTTAAATTTTGTTCATTTATTTAAAGAGAGAGTGCACATGAGGAGGGGAAGGGGCAGAGGGAGAAGGAGAAGGTATTTCAAGCAGATTCTGTGCTGAGTGTAGAGCCCAACTTGGGGCTTGATCTCACAACCCAGAGATCATGACCTGAGCCGATATCAAGAGTCAGACACTTAACTGACTGGGCCACCCAGGCGCCCCCAAGAAGTGACATTTCTGCTCAGAGGAATAGCACATGCAGAGACACAGAGGCAGGAAGGTACAGGTTAGGCTGTGGGTATGGAGTAGGATTTGGATGAAAATGGAGAAGGAAAAAGGCAGATGTCAAAGATCAGGCTTTTCCCCATACTCTATCTTGGGTTAGGAACAGAGATGATTATTTCAGGCTGAAGGGGATGTTGGGGGCCTGACAACCAAAGGGCTTCTCAGCTCTTCCATTGGACTGTTCCTTTCCATTTGTTCTCCATGCCCTACAGTCCCCAGTGAGCGACTCTCCACTTCCTCCAGGCAGGGAGGCTGCAGGATATTCTGATTAAAATCAGACACAGGGATCCCTGGGTAGCTCAGTGGTTTAGCTCCTGCCTTTGGCCGAGAGCATGATCCTGGAGTCCCGGGATCGAGCCCCACGTCAGGCTCCCTACATGGAGCCTGCCTCTCCCTCTGCCTGTATCTATTCTTCTTTCTCCCTCTCTCTGTGTATCTCATGAATAAATAAATAAAATCTTAAATAATAATAATAAAATAAAATAAAATCACAGACACAGACATTAAACATTTGCTTGCCGTGTGGTCTTTGGTAAATGTCTTCACCTTTCTGGGTTTCTATTTCCCCCTACAAAATGGGGTTATAATCTTATAATGGACATCCGCTGGGGAATTAAATGGGATGATGAAGGACAATGCTTAACACAGGGCTTGTCTGGCACATAGCAAGCATGAATAAACAGAGGCATGTTCCCTCAGCCCCCACTGCCAAAGGCTCTAAATGAGCTACATGGGGGTACACTGGTGCCCAAGTCTGGAAGGTCTGGGTGGGGCCTTGGCCTTTCTCTCTGCCACTGGACATGGACTTCAGGCATTCAGCCCCACTCCCTTACTGCTAGGCTGGGGAATCCTATCTCTTATGCAAACTACGCTTTCCCAGCCCCATTTTCCAGATGAGGAGACTGAGGCCTAGTAGAGGGTCTAACGGACTTCCTCAGAATCAAACAACTATCACAGCATCTGGCAGAGCTGGTGTTTGGAACTAAGCAGAGGGCATTCCAAACCCCAGGCTCTTTGGGGGCCACACTGAGACCCCCTGCCTCCTAAGACCCCGCCTACCCAAAGATCCAAGCTGCCATCTTGGTAGGGTGCCCAACTATCTGGCTTTGTTCAGCAGGGAGGAGGTGTCAGGATGCCAGAATTCCAAGGCTAAACGGGCCAGGAGCCCTCCTCTGCATGCCAGGCCCCGGCCCTGAGCCCTGTCCCCCTCTCCCCAGCCCACCCTCGACAGTACCTGCTTCCCGCCCCGCATTCGGACTGCCTCCCCTGGGCGCAGAGCTGGACTGTGCAGCTCGAGCCCTCCACGGCCAGTGCTGGGACTCCCCGTCGGTTCCACAAAGTCAGCCTTTGTGAGATCACCTGAGGGCACGCTGCACTAAAATTAAAGCATTAGTTAAAATACATAAAACATGCACAGCGAAAGGGATGGAAACAGCTGAAATCGTATAATAAAACATGTCATTACAGCAGATTAGGATGAAAAATCGTTCTTGCATTAATGCCCCAAAGGTTGGCAAACTGAGAGTCCGTAAATATGTCAGGAAACGCACACACAGGCGCCCCAGCACCGAGATGTGCGTCCGGAGGAGTCTCAGAGGCAGTGGTGACAGCCCAAGGGGTAGCCTTCTATGCATTTCCTCCAGTGCACGGCCCCAGTTTCCAGCACATTCGGGACATAGCCTGAGGAAGGGGCAGGGGTTCTGAGATCTGCCGAGTGTAGCAGGGGCTCCGCAGTCTTCCATAAGTGTGTGTGTGTGTGGGGGGGGTCCCTGCGACGTGGAAACAGTCTGTACAAGATCAGCCTCCTGCCCCTTGCACGACCGCCTATCAGAGATCTATCTCCCTGGACACTGACCTGGGTTGGTGAGGCTCCCACCCGGGGCACCCGGGGTGCACATGACCCCGCAGGCTTGCTGCTAATGGGATCACAGTCTGTTTGCCATATTGGGGGTGGGAGGTAAGATTTCGGCAAGGCTAGGTGCAAGCCAACTTTTACCCACTGTTGCTCCCAGCTGGGGTTGGCTGTCACTTGCCTGCCCTTGGGACGCCCCTGGGGGAGGGAGCCTCAGTAGGGGACCAACCATCCCTGTTTGCCTGGAATTGTGCACCAAAGGCCCTACATCCTGGGGAACCTCAGGGTCCCAGGTGAACTGGGATGGCTGGTCCCCTCCAGCAAAGCCCCAGTCCTGTGGCTCTTTCAGGGTTGAATGTCCCTCGGTTACATTTTACATTTTTCAATTAAGGATGGGCAAAGCCATTGAAATCACATCAACTCATTCTTCAGTCTTTCTTTTCCCGCTGGGTGAAAAAAAAAAAAAAAAAGAACAGAACATATAACTCAGGTTATAGGAATTAGCAGAAAGATATGAATGGCGCATGTGTGTCACCAAGGGCCTACTGTCCACTGCCGATCAGCAAATTAGCCAATTGCTTCTGGGTTGATCTTTCTGGCGGGTCTTAGGGTCTGTTTTATTTAACTGACGGCATCTGTCTCTGATAGCAGGGCTCTCGGAGTGATAAATTGCATCCATATTTACTCTTCTTCCTAAAGCTAATTGTTGGGGGGGTTGTGTTTTAAATACCTTTTTGATGTGCTAAGAGCTCCCCGCGAGGTAAATAAACAGACCGTTAGGTTGAGCCTGGAAGCATCTGCAGAAGTGCAATCTCCTAATTTCTGGTAGTTAATGGACATTAACCTCTCAGGCTTTCCTCTCTCTGCTCACACCCTCATCCAGTAATCATTGTCATTACTTATAATAACATTTCACACTTGCAGGTCAGCTTGGCTTTCTAAGTGCTCTGGTCTCGCCTAATGAGTAGCTTTTGAATCTAAATAATGAAGTATTTGCCCTTCTCAGATTTCCACATCTAGGGCAGAGAATGCTCTTCTTCGACCTTTAGGTTGGAGCGTGTGCACATGCACAGACGCACGCACACGTACACACACATTCAAGGGCATGTATACTCACACCTGTGCACGCGTGCATGTCCGCACACCCGCTTCCTCACCAATGGACGCTAATATCACGTGTCACTTCCTTATCTTCAAGGTGCACTAATCATCATAGCTACCGGATTTTGAGTGCTTAAAATCTGCCCAGTGGCTGTGCTCAAGGCTTTCCACCGCAGCAGTGTGGAGTAGGCGGTCAGCCCATTCTACAGATGGAAAAACTGAGGGCCCGAGAGGTGCAGTGACTCCCTCAGGGTCACACGGTTGGTAAGTTACAAGGTACTCTTCCATGCTATGATGGTCACCAAGGCCTGCACCCTTGGCCACCACTGACCCAAATGACCCCGGCTGACGTGGGATCTTAGAATGCTCTTGCCCACTGTCCTCGTGCAAACTTGGGGAGAGAAGAGTATGGAGGAGCCCCTTCTTGCGGGTAGCATTTGGCAGCCACCAACCCCTTTACTAAAAGGAGCCAGAAATGGCACTGTTCCCTCCAGTCCCCTTGTGGCATTAGGGCCATCTGAACCTGGACCTCCCGTCTCCCAGATGGCTTCTCTTGTCCCTGCCTCCCTTTCCAGATGGAGACAGCACTACTCCCTCTTCCCAGCCAGGAAGGGGCAGAGTGGCACTGGGGCCCGTGCGAGGGCTGCCACCACCAGGTCAGGGCCACCGAGGGCCGCAAGTCCAGGCTCCTGTGCCTTCTAGCCCTAAGGAGACAAGACTGCGGTAAGCTCAGCATCCTTTCTCCTGGCAGCTTGAAGCTATTTGAGGCGTCAGACGTCCCCCGTTTGGTTTTGAGGCAAACGCCACTTGGCTATGGGAGGGGCCCCATTTTCAGCAAGTGTTCTAGCAGAATGCCAGAGACCAAAATTATATGCCTTCCCCTCACGGCTTAAAAAGCAGCCTTCAAGGGGGTTTTGCCCATGTATAATTCAAGAAGCGCCGGAGCTGGAAACTGCATACTCGGTTGGATTTTCCTTCCCAGGGAGGATCTTTGTCTCCAGCCACAATTGTTTAAAATTGCAGTGTCGCGTGCGTGGAACAGAATGGCCCTGACCCCTTGTTCAGGTGACACTTGTCAGGCCCTCCTCGTTGAGAAGCCTGCACGGGGACACACAGCTAAAAACCCGAGTGGCTTTGGTCTGCATCCAAAGTTCTTTATCTCTCTTTCTCTTTGTCCTTTTCAAGACCACAGAAGCGTGGAGGAAATAGCTCCCTGCTCTGCTGGAGTTTGGTGCTGAGCATCTTAGAGGCTCTGAGGACATCGTGCTGTCTGTGGACGGCAGTCTAACAGCCCACAGACTCTCAAACAACCAGCCTGAGTATTTATGTCACCCAGCCCCTACCAGATTAGCAGGCAAGGACGCTGGAGCCCTCCTACTCATGGCTTGCACCTTACAGACCTTGTCAGAGCTAGCTCTGCACCTAATCACAGTTTCCCTTACCAAGGCACATAATCACCCAGGGGTTGGCAGCTCTCCAGATTATTTCATGTCCTGGGTGTGGCAGGAGGGAGGACTCCAGGGGCAGGTGGATCAGGGTTCAAATCCCTGCCCGGCTACTCACGGGCTGTGTGTCCTCGAGCAAGTTGCCAAACCTCTCTGGGCCTTCTTTTGCTCGTAGATAACCTGGAGCTAATAATGACTGCCTGGTGATGTTATAAAGATTAAAGTGTTGCGTTCATAAATGCTCACCCACAATGCTCAGGGCCAGCTTCTCCGATGGGCACAGCAAGCACAGTGCCTGTGGCCGTGATACATTTAGGAACCCACAAAAACATTTCACCTCTTACAATAAGCAAGATGCACAGCTTTTTTTTTCTTAAGATTTTATTTATTTTTATTTATTCATGAGAGACACAGAGAAAGAAGAGGCGGAGACACAGGCAGAGGGAGAAGCAGGCTCCCTGCAAGGAGCCCAATGTGGGACTCGATCCCAGATCCCAGGATCACGCCCTGAGTTGAAGGCAGATGCTCAACCGCTTAGCCACCCAGGTGTCCCAGCAAGATGCATACCTTGACCACTCTGGTGGAAAGGTGAATATAACCGAGGCTGGATTGTATTCATCTTTATAACCACAGTCATCAAATATAATTTTTAGTATTTTTTTGTAGGGGAAAGGGCCCACTAAAGTCTTCATGCGGTCCTGCTAATATCTGCTCAGTACATTCTAATCATCTCCTATAAACCCCACTGCTCTCTATGGGTATGGTAATCCCCACCTGAGAGGCAAAGAGCTTGGGGCTTGGGGCTCAGGGAGGTTCAATGACTGTCAAAGCCACACTTCTGATAAGCCCTGTGCTCTTCTCGTTAAGTACCTGCTTTAGGTTAGAAGTCACCTTCATACAAGAAGGAACAGAAGTTAACCTGGTCCTGCCTTCCGTGGGGTCACAGGGGGAGCCTTTACCTAAAGGGAGTCTCAGAGCAGAAGTTAATGGTCCGGCCAGGGTCTTGGCCACATCCACTGGCTACCTGTGCTACTTACTCACTAAATTTCCTTAAATGAACTTGGTTCTTTATTTATCAAAATTAATGTATTTCAAAAGAAAAATGTCATCTCTCTACCACAAATGGAAAGCTGGGGTCCCTTGCCATGATTAAAAAAAAATGTACCTAAGTATTAAAATGTAAAATGTTCACTTATGGACCGCCCAAGATCATCTTGCATCAGGGCTGGGACCAGAGTGAGATAAGTGAGCATCAGGGTCGTGCAACTGAGGGTCGAAGATGTGTGAGTGAGGGTCAGGGTCATGGGAATGGGGGTCAAGGTCATTTAAGGGGGAGCAGGAGTCAAGTGAGTGAGGAGAAGATCCCTGTCTTTACTATAAGTGTTGATATACTTATTCCTCATGGATGTTTTTCATTAGCCTTAATTTTTACTATATTGCATTCAATATTTTATCTTGATTACTGAGTTTTTTGGCAACCACTTAAATGTTGGGTCAGAGGCAAGTGCCTCACCTGCTTCACCCCAGTCCTGGCCCTGTGTCGCATCTGGAAGGAATGTGTTCCGCTCTTGGAGTCCAAGGTCAGTGACTTCCCAGGCATCTTGGAGTAAGTCAGACCGAGCAAATGATGAGCGATGCTGGGGAGCTGCAGGCAGGGCTTGGAGATCAGTGTGGGCAGAGTGGTTGGCAAATGGATTTTGAGAACTATTTTCAAGGCCGAATTAACTTCCAGGCCTGGGGGGACCATTAACTTCTGCTCTTAGACTCCCCTTAATGGACTGAACGCTCACTCCCCACCCAAGGTAAACCTCCCGCCTCCTTCCTCCCTGGCTCGCCCTAGGCCTGGTGTTTATAAAGCCATTTGCACTCCCCAGAGAAGGAGAATGTATGGTGATTGTTTCATCATTAAGTTAACTCTGCAACAATTCAGACAGCACGGGCAGGGGGGTCAGGTGTATCCCCGTTCCTGTCCTCCTGCTGACTCACGAGTGTCTACTGTTTGTAAACACCACCCAACACCGTGAACAGGTGTAAGACCCGGCTGAGCGAGCCCAGGCTGGGGCTGGCGTGCAGAATTGCATCTTGAGTTTAGAGGGTTCTCAGGCTGCAAGTTCCAAACATTTCACAGGTCCTTTCTAGCAAAGCTAATTAACTTGCTGCTCCCCCCAGGCACCGGTGTAGAGCAAGGCATAAGAATTATTGATGTGACCGAGTTTCCTAACAGCTGGTGGGTTGGGGTGGCCTTCTTGTGCTGATCCGAGACGGTACCAGGACCTTGAACTGTGTACACACACGTACGAGTACAGACACACAACAGGCCTGAAATCCCACCAGGGGAAGTCATAAAGCTTGGGGGCGGGGGTGCGGACAGGGAGCTCTCTGAAATGTGCTATGAGGTGCAGCTCTCCTTGAAGGGGGACCCCCAAGACCGGGAGTGGATAATATCACATGGTTGAGGCGCATTCTCAAAGCTAGCGCCTGGGATGAACAGGACACCAAAGGGAAGCCAGGAAGGCTTAGGGGAGAGAGACGCTCAGAAAACATACAGCGAATGCGTCGAGAGTATAGGAGGCAGGGCGGTAGCACATTCGTTCATTGATTCAGCCAATATTTACTGAGTGCCTGCCATGTGCCAAGGGATTCATCAGTGAATGAGACAGACGACGTTACTACCCTGGTGGAGCTCATAGTCTAGTCATAAGCAATGAAACAACTCCTTATCTCAGCCTCGAAGGCCTTGTATGATCTGGCCCTGGCTTTTTCTCATCCTGTCACCCACCTCCAAACCATCAAGCTCCAGCCACTTGGCTTTCTTCTCATCTCTTGAACACACCAAACGTATTCCTACCCCAGGCCATTTGCATGTGCTGTTTCCTCTGCCTGAAGCACATTTTCCTTGGATTTTCTTACAACTCCTTCTCAACTTTCAGATCTTATAGGAAACATCACCTCCTCAGAGAGGCCTTCCCTGACCTCCCCATCTAAAGTGCCCTTCTCTTCTCTGTCACTGTCTAGCCTGCTGCCTTGTTTTATTTTCTTCTCAGTACTTACCACCCTCCTGGACAGCTATTTGTTTCTTAAGTTCGGTGCCTTTCTTCTCCATTTAAATGTGAGTTCCTTGAAAGTAGAGCCCTTGTTTAGATAAGGAAGCAAACAAAAAGTTAATAAGTGATTATGATTTGTGAAGCAGTGAGTAGCCGGTTGAGAGAGAATAGTGCTGACAGGTGTGGCCTGTTCAGCCAGGGGGTCACGGAAGGCCTCCCTTTCTAAAGGATGATATTTAAACCAGAGGCTGCCAGACAAGGAGGAGCCAGCCCAGGGAGTGGTTGGGGGCTGAGGAGGGGGGGGTCAGGCCGAGGGGCTGCGCACGTTGAAGATACCTCATTACCCCAAGATGGGTGAACAGTTGGCATTTCTCGAGGAACTGGAGACACCTCTATGGGTGGTCAGGCCTGGGGTTGAATCCTGGCTCTGCTGCCTCCCAGCTGTGTGATCTTTGGGCAAGTTCACTTCCTTCTCTGGGCCTTAATCTCCTCCTCTATAAAATGGAGATCGAAATGCCTTCCTTGAAACATGTCATAAAAAATATGTAAGATAATACATAGAGAGTCTGGTACATGGTAAGAGCTTAATTGGTGTTCATTGCTACCTCTCTTCTCTTCAAGAGGTTGCCAGGAGACACCCTGGGCTGCTGGGACCGGCCTCACTTAAGGGACGACCCACCTCATCCCCATGCCCTATGCCCGCGCCTTTGCCCTCCACAGCGTCTGAATCCACAGGCCTGGCCTCGCCCACTCCCACAGCCTGCCTGGCCCCCGGGGCCTTCGTCTGCAATCCCTCCCCGACAGCTGCCCAGAGACGGCGGTGGCTTGTCCTCCTTCAGCAGCTGAGCTGGGCGAGCCCCCAGAGCATCCAGGACCTGCGTCCTCACCATTACACCGGGCCGGGGTTTAGAGTCGGGAGGCTGTGGTTGTCCGGTATCAAAGACGCTCCACCTCCACCTTTCAGGTTCAAGACCCGGGAAGCAAGAGCATGGACAGACCCACTTTAAAGCTGAGACTGGGCCAGCAGGACCCCAGGAGCTAAGTTACCGAGCACCGCCGGGAAGCTGGGTTCACCCCTCATCAGGCGTGGCCTGACTCTGCCATCCAGGAACCCGGGGAAGGGAGCACCGCATTCCCCTTTTACAGATCAGCACAGTAGAACTGAGAAATGAAAGCACTTGCCCCAGATCCAGGAGCTGCTAAGACACGGAGTTTACAACCTGAGTGGGGGGGGGGGCAATATTAAAGATCTTGAATAACCCACACAGCACGGCCGCTGGGGGCCATGAACTCACGGCGTGGCGGTGAGCGCCCGCCAGCTGCCCAGCAGCCTCCGTGAGGCTGACTCCACTCCTGGAAACCAGGAGCTGTCCTGGGGAAGCCACCGTACTTGGGGTAAAAATGAGGGTGCTCCCTGCTGGCTCAGACAGCCTGGGAGCAGACCAGAGGATGGGCCCCAGCACCCCAGGGTAGAGAATATGTATGGAGACCAGAGGTCACCTCCACGAGGCCAGTTAGTACACTGCAAAGAAGCCGGAAAATCCCAGAAGCTTGGGCTAGAGACTGGAGGCAGCCAGACTGGAAGAACACAGCTTGGTGAATTCAAGACATACCACGGCAAATCCGAGAGCTCAGGGTGGTGGGCCCGTGGGCATTAAAGCAAGCGAGGTCTGAATATCTAGGCCAAGCTTCAGGCGTGGGAGCCCAGTCCAAATTCCTGCACATTATTCGGCCAACGCTCCTCTAATTCCATTCAGGATAGCAGCCCTTTGGTTGAACTGTCTGGACTTGAACCCAGATCCACTACCTGTTAGCTTTGCAGCCTCGACCAAGTTGCTTAACCTCTCTCTGTCTCAGTCTCCTCATCTATTAAATGTTACCGCAGGGGCACCCGAGTGGCTTAGTCGGTTCAGCATCCGACTCTTGGTTTCAACTCAGGTCTCTAGGTTGTGAGATTGAGCCCTGTGTTGGGCTCTGTGCTGAGTGCAGAGTCTGCTTGTCCCTCTCCCTCTGCTCCTCCCCCACTCTCTTTCTCAAATAAATAAATAAATGAAATCTGTAGAAACCAACCACAGGGGCGCCTGAGGTGTTTAGCCGAAGCATCTGCCTTCGGCTCAGGCCATGATCTCGGGGGTCCTGGGATCCAGCCCTGTATTGGACTCCTTGCTCAGTGGGGAATCTGCTTCTCTCTCCCCCTCCCTCCATCTGCTTGTGCTCTCTCTCTCAAATAAATAAATAAAATCTTAAAAACAACAACAAAATGTTATTGCAGTGATGATTACATACATTATACTTTTTAAGCTCTTTGAGCAGTAATCAATAAATAATTTTCCCAGGGTGTTTTATTTTTTTCCAAATATTTCATTTATTTATTTGGGTGGGGGAGAGAGACAGAGAGAGAGCACACATGAGCAGGAGGAGAGGGAGAAGCAGAATCCCTGCTGAGCAGGGAGCTCAATGTGAGGCCCGATTCCAGGACCCTGGGATCATGACCTGAGCTGAAGGCAGATGCTCAACCACTGAGCCATTCAGGTGCCCCCCAGGATGGTTTTATCGAACACTAATCACACCAAACTATTTGCTTTTTTTCCTGACGCTTTTACACCTTGTATTGGTTAGGAATTGTGCTTGGTTGTTAGTAGCAGAGAACGGAAATGATAGTGGTTTAAACAAGATAGGGGGTTATTTTCTTCTCACTGAAAAAGAAGTCCGGAGCTGGGCATGGTATGTCCCATCTTTATCTTGTTCACATTTCTGTTATCTTTAGTGCATGGTTTCCATTATCAAGGTCACAGAATTGCTGCTGCAACTCCAGCCATCATGTCTTTATTCCAGGCATGAAGAAGGAGGAAGAGGGAAAGGCAAAGGGTATCTCAATTGAGTCAGCCCCATTTTTAAGGAGCTTTCCTGGAAGCTCCACTCAACTACTTCCCACATACTATTAATCAGAAATAGCTTGGCAACAGAATCTACAAAGGAAGCTAGAAAATGTGGTCGTTTTAGTTAGTCTTTTGCCACTTCTAACAAAAATCAAAGTGTAATTGCTAAGGTAAAGGGAGTATAGATATTGAGTGGGCACCCAGCAGAATCTGCCTTTGCCCTGGATGTTTTGTGGACTTGACATATGCCCTTTCTATTAGAATCATGCTGATCTTTTGACACTTAGCTCAAATGCTACCACGTTCCCTGAAATCTTACATAGAATCCTCTTATCTGGCACACATCCCTTCCTACCTGCCGTGATTTCAACACAATAGCTAAGTTTGGCCACAGCACTGAAATGGGTCTAGTGCCATCGAGTAACCGAATTTTTAACGTTATTTAATTTTAATTAATTTAAATTTAAAAAAATTTAAAAACCTAATATTGCATTCAGTTACTGGAAAACTTTATGTTTGGAACAACTTGGATACATATATCTAATTTCTCAACTGTAAATTTTATGAAATCTAAATACAGAACCAATTATTTTCAATGAAAATTTGGCATCTGAATTAAGATGTGCTAACTTACACAGATTTCAAAAATGTAGTCCAAAAAAAAAAAAAAAAAAAGAAAGAAAGAAAGAAAGAAATGTACACTATCTCATTCATTTTTGTATTGATTAAATGTTAAAATGGTAATATTTGGGGTATAATGAATTAAATAAAATATTAAACTTCATTTCATGTGCTCCTTTTTTTTTAACTTTTTTTTTTAAGACTTTATTCATTCACTCACGAGAGACACAGACAGAGAGAGAGAGAGAGAGAGAGAGAGAGGCAGAGACACAGGCAGAGGGAGAAGCAGGCTCCATGCAGGGAGCCCAACATGGGACTTGATCCCAGGTCTCCAGGATCACGCCCTGGGCCAAGGGCGGCGCTAAACCGCTGAGCCACCCAGGGATCCCCCTCATGTGCTTCTTTTTCTCTTTTCAATATAGCTATTAGAAAAGTTTTAGGGCAGCCCGGGTAGCTCAGAGGTTTAGTGCCACCTTCAGCCCAGGGCATGATCCTGGAGACCCGAGATCGAGTCCCGCTTCCGAGTCCCCACAGGGAGCCTGCTTCTCCCTCTGCTTGTGTCTCTGCCTCTCTCTCTGTGTCTCTCATGAATAAATGAATAAAATCTAAAAAAAAGTTTTAGTTACATATGTGACTCACAGTATATATCTATTACTCATCTCTGCTTTCTACTTCAGTATTGGAGTCCATGTTAATATATCTGTCCCCCTGCTCTGTGTACATGTCTACATAAGAGCTGACACCCTACTAGAATTTATAGCTACTATGTACTGAGCACTTACTATGTGCTAGGCATAATGCTGGCTTTTTTTTTTAATTAAAAAAGTTTTAAAATAATTATAGATTCATAGGAAGTTTCAAAAATAAATAAATAAATAAATAAAAGACAAGGAGTATACCCTTCACCCAATTTTCCCCAGTGGAGACATCTTGCACAACTATAGCACAATATCCAAACCAGGAACTGGCATTGATACAATTTACTGATCTTTCATATTTCATGAGTTTGGACTTCATCGTTTGTGTACTTGTGTGTTAATGCTGTACAGTTTTATCACATGTGGATTTCTGCAATCACCATTGCAGTCAGGCCCCAGAACTGTGTTTTTTGTTTTTTTAAAGATGTATTTGTTTATTTGAGAGAGAGAAAGAGAGAGAGTAGGAGGAGGGGCAGAGGGAGAGGGAGAGAATCTCAAGCAGACTCCCCACTGAGCACTGAGCCTGACCTGGGGCTCGATCCCAGGACCCTGAGATCGTGACCTGAGCTGAAAGAAAAAGTCAGATGCTCAACTGACTGAGCCACCCAGGCGCCCCTGGACCCAGGACTGTTTGGTGGCCACAGGACTCCCTCATGCTACCCTTTTCATAGCCACAACTCCCCTCCCCTCAGTTCCTGGCAACCACTAATCTACTTTCCATTTGTTATTTTGAAAATGTTACATACATGAAATCATTCATACTTCTGAGATTTTTTTTCATTCACTTAGCATAACGCCCTTGAGATGTGTCGGAGTCATTTTATGTGTCAATAGTGCATTCTTTCCATGGCTGTGTAATATTTTGTGATATGGATGTACCACAGGGTTTTTCTTTTCCCACTCATCCTCCAGTTGAGGGGCATTTAGGTTGTTTCCAATTTGGGGTACTTACAAACAAAGCCACTGTAGATATTCACGTTACGGTTTTTGTATGCACATGGGTTTTTATTTCTCTGGGATAAAAGCCCATGAGCGCAATTGTGTGCTATGTGTTTTAATGCAACATCATTTCACTATATAATCTCTATTGCAATAGGCCACATGCTAAAGGGGAGAATATGGGCTTCGAAGAAACATGAGGATTTGGATCTTGATCTGTAGTGAGTACTGCTCTCAGTTCACTCATGTCATAAAATGGGTGTGTTTAACATAACTGTCGGGATTTGTGAGCTGAGAGATAAGCATATGCTATGGCCACACCTGGCATTGTGTGGCAGGTGGTAGGTACTCCACTAGTGCAGATTTCTTCCCCTGCATCCCCTGTGGTTCCTAGCACAGTGCCTAGAACATGGAAGGTGTCCGGAGGAAGATGGAGGTAGGAGGTGGGCCAAAGAACAGAGTCTAGCTGGGGTTTCAGAACAGGTGGGCAGGCTCACGGACTCTGCACACAGCCAGGATCTGGCCTAGAATGGAGGCCACCTGCTCTGGCTGGATTGGAATTCCTTCTTGGAGTGGCAGGTGGCAGGTGCATGCTGCTCAGTCAGCAGGTGCTTGTGGCTGGCAGTGTCAACAGTGGCTTAGAGTCATTGGTCACAACTGCAGTGAAGGCTTTCAGAGCCCCCCACTCCTACCCCTCTGCTGTGACTACTTTGAACCGGAGGTCCGGAGAAGAGAGCCCATCTCTTTTATGGTGGGTTATCTAGAATTAGCTTATGGTCATTCCTCCCTGAGCACTTACTATGCACCAGACATTGTGTATAAAGCCTCCACACAATACCAAGAGAGAGGGATTTCCATTGTCCCTGTGTTACAAATGAAAGAAGTAAGGGCCAGAGAGGTGATACTAGTTGCCTAGTTTCATATGCCCCAAATCTCCTTTATTTGATCCAATTACACTAGAATAACTAATCACCGCTTTCAGTCCCCTATATGCCATCACACCAACCCTCTCTCCCCCCCACCAACCAAGCAGATGAGCCAGTAAGAAACCACACAGGGAAGGGACTAGTGTAGCCCGAAACCCATTCTTGAGATTGTTTGCCCAGTGGTTGGATGTACAAGTGAACACTCTTACTGAGTCAACAGAATCTCAACTCAATCTGACATAAGAATGAAAATGTATTGGCTGCATTGACTAATATGTACAGGTAGCTAGTTTCAGGCACAGCTGGATCCAGATGCTCAAACAACATTGTCAGAAATCTACCTCTCTCTTTTAGCTCTTTTGGTCAGAGGCAGGTGGAGGAGGCAGTATTGGCCTCATTATTAAATACCCTTTTTCTTTGTAGGGGCAACATCGGTCACCAGCAGCATAGTGGTCCCAATGAGAAAATAAAGCATCTATTCCCAAAGCCTTGCCATCAAAGTCCCAGGATTGGCCATCACATGTGACATGCCCACTACTGATCCAATCCCTGTGTTGCCAGGAGAATGGAACACACCATTGGCTAGGCCTGGGACATGTGCCCCACCTCTAAAGTTGGGGGCAGAAGATCCCTCTCCATCCAAAGACTGATGGAAATGGTGGGATGATTCCCCAAAGTAAAAAAAAAAAAAATGGATATTCCCAGGAAAATGGTATCTGGTATCTGGGCAAACCAGACAGACAAAGCTGAGTGTCCCCCACCCCCAGCCCCATGTTTTTTTTTTTTTTTTTCTGTTCTAGCTTTGCCTGTGCCGATGTGGGGAGGAGAGATCCTCTGTTGTGCTATGTTGGAAAAATTCTCAGTGGCTTTTGGAGACAAAATAGTGTCATAGTTGCCTCCAGAGACTTCAAGGGCAATAGTTTGGGAAAGATAAGCATTCAGAGTATGTGAAACTCCAGGTTATTTTATCTCTATATAAGCTTTCTCTCTCCATTCAACAGACTTTCAGCTTTTCAGAGGTATTGAAATTGGGAGCCTCACATTGAGGGGGCCGTTGTCTGAAGCTCCCAAGTCAGGGGATTTGATTCTGTCTTTGCTCTGAGCCTGGCAGACAGAGGTAGGGAAAAGTCGGGAGGCCCCCAACTTGCTACGCCCGCGTGTCTTTGGCTGGGGGGTCCAGATCCTAGCCCAAGGCTTCCACCAGCCGGCTTGCACAGACTTTGGGCCAGCCTGGAGCTGCCCGGAAACCACTAAGCCCAAGAGGTTTGTGAGGTCCCCATAGCTCATCTGGAATTCACAGCTTCCCCCACCTCCACTCTCCGCACCCCCCCCCCCCCCCCCGGAATCATTTTGGTCCAAAACACCCTAAGTAATGGGCCGGACAGAGCAGCCACACGGAGAACAAAATGCTCTTTGGCCCTGAGCCCTCCTGCTCTGAATGTACGTGAACACGTTTCTTCTCCCACTAACAGGAAATGCAGGAAACCAGCACCAGCTGATTAAAAAAAAAAAAAAAAGTGGGAGCCCCCCCCCCCCCCCCCCCCCACCTCCACACACAAATAAAACCTTTTCAACTTGTCCAGAAACTTGCCCAAAGCACTCCTGGCCACGTTGGGGCGGGGCCCTTGTGACGTCACGCCCGCAACCAGCCAATGGGCAGGCGCTTCCGACTTCCTAATCTGCATGTTGCGGCCGCATTGGTTCAACTCCAGAGCCCTCGGCCCGGGGGTGGAGTCTTCGGGGGCGAGGTTGGCCGCGGCGGGCAGGGCCAAGGTCCGCTCCCGGCCTTCCTGCCCCGGGACGGCAGGTCCGGTCCGTGGCTCGATCAAGGAGGGGAAGGGGGGCTAACGTGGAGGTTATGAAGTCCAGGGGGCGCGGGCGGAGGAGACGTGGGCAATCCAGCAGGGACAGTGGCAGGACTTGGCCTGATGAGCTCTACTTTCCGGGCTTGACCCTGCCAACCCTCCCCCTGCCTCCCCCCAGTGATTCCGTTATCAGTTCTTTGTCTCCAACAGGGTCAGCTCTGAAATTTGGGTGAGGAGAAACCAGACGCAGGTTACTTGAATTATTATGGTTGATTTTTATCTTGTAGTGTGGCAGCTCAGGCATGTGGATTGGACACGCCAATGTGCGCACCACGACTGCATAGTTTAAGATCCTCAAATTAACAAGGGGGAAACCATTGAGTAACCTTACTTTCTCCTCTGAAGCTCAATTTTCTGAGAATGTCCTTTGTTGTTGTCTGAAAGGAGACTTGGGAGATTGAAGGAATTTGAAGCAGAGGGGTCTGTGTAGCCACTAGTGGCAATAAAAATGTCAGGAGATTGTGACATTAAAATATAGTCTGATTTCATTTATTTGGGTAGCACATAATTAGGGTTTGGCGTACATAACCTCAAAAAGCTTCCCTCTGTACCTTTGGCAGTATCGATAAAGATGGCATCTTTTGGAGCTCTGGTTTTCAACACCCAAGGTTTTGATGCAACAGGTCTGGGCAGAAATAAAGACATTTTCCACAATTGTTCCAAATGTTTCTGCCAGAGGAGGAGTACCCTTGAGAGGCTCTGCTTTGATTTTTAAATATTTACCTCCATGGTCTCTGCAAACCACTGAAATAGGGACGCCTGGGTGGCTCAGTGGTTGAGCATCAGCCTTTAGCTCAGGGCATGATCCTTGGGTGGGGGGAACCAAGTCCTACATCAGGCTCTCAGTGAGGAGTCTGCTTCTCCCTCTGCCAGTGTCTCTGCCCCCCTTTCTCTCTCTGTCTCATAAATAAATGAATAAAATCTAAAAAAAAAAAGAAAAAAGAAAAAAAAAACGCTGAAATATCTCAGCTAACTGAGGTATTTTAGCATGCAAACTTTATCTCTTTGGTTATCTCCTGTACCCAAAAGTTGTGCAGGAAGCTCTCCTCTAGACTTACATAGATTGAACTTGAAACTGGAGCCACCATAAGTATACAGAGAGGTGGGGCGACCACGATGATACGCCTTGAGGATCTCTTACCACAGGGCTTGTAATTGATTGAGAGCTTCAGTGCTGGCTTTGACATTCCCAGGTCTTGATTGAGCACAGCAGTGCTCCACCCAGGGCCCTGCCAGACATTCCTTAGACTTCACAGCGATCTAGGATGCTCCCACAAAATCTTCCTTTCCCCTCCTGAGAGTCTCAGGATGGTCCTCCTCACCTTGCCTGACTTCCTCATTTTTTTCTCACACAGGCCTTTCCCCTAACAAAATCCTTCTAGGTCACATTTGAGCCTCTGCTTCTAGCAGAATCGTGACTAACACAAAAGGGTTTGACATAGAAATTAAATTGGGTAACAAGTATAACAGGGATCCCATTTTTGGACTTTGTTTTACAGAGGAGACAGCTTCTCTTCTTGCACCCTGTCCACCTTATGTTCTGGGGGGAAGAATAGAATAAATGCCATCGCAAGAAAGCAGAGCATATGATGTGAGAGAAGCCCATCCAGACAGAAAGAGGAAGGGAAAACATTCTTGAGGACTTCAGGCATCATATGCGTAAAACATTTATGTTCTATTACTAAATAAGCCTTATGTGTTCTTTGGAGTAGACCCTCTACCACTTTCCCACTACTTTTCTTACCATTATACGTTTTTCCAGGTAATTAAATAATTTCTTTCCAAATAAATTCTATCATTTGAATCACTCTTTTAGACTTTCTTTCCTGACACAGTTCAAATTAGTGAGTTCAAATTTTCAGATGCCATGCTGTATTAGCTAAGAATATGTATGTAGGGGAGAGGGCGAAAAACGCCTTACTTTCTTGTGCTCATTTTGCTCTTTCCTCTGCAGCACTATCTTACTCCAGGGAACTCCATACTGTGAATGTCTCTTGGTGGTTTCTGGCCTCATGGAGACAAGAGTTCAACTTCCTTCTCATTTTTAGTTAGGATCAGATGGTTCTTTAAAAGCCCTATCCCCATCATCTTGGGGCAGGATTGGCAGTAATTGTGCTTTCAGTAATTCGGCAAACTCTCTCTTTTGGGCGAGAACAAGACTACATTCACTCTGGAGCAATACAGTGGTCCCCTTCCTTATCCGGGGTTTCACTTTCCATGGTTTTGGTTATCTGCGGTCAACCACAGTTTGGAAGCAGATGATCCTCCTGAGTATAGTCAGGTCAATAGTAGCCTAACGGCTATGTCACAATGCCCACGTCATTTACTTCACTTCTCTCCATCACGCAGGACTTTTATCATCTCATATCATCACGTCCTGTAGGTACAGGGCAAGAAGATATTTTGAGAGAGAAAGAGAAACTGCATTCACATAACTTTGGTTACAGTATATTGTTATAATCATCTTTTATTTTATTTTATTTTATTTTATTTTATTTTATTTTATTTTATTTATTTTTTTTTAAAGATTTTATTTATTTATTCATGATAGTCACACAGAGAGAGACAGAGAGGCAGAGACACAGGCAGAGGGAGAAGCAGGCTCCATGCACCGGGAGCCCGATGTGGGATTCGATCCCAGGTCTCCAGGATCACGCCCCGGGCCAAAGGCAGGCGCCAAACCGCTGCGCCACCCAGGGATCCCTCATCTTATTTTATTATTGGTTATTGTTTTTCATCTCTTACTGCATCTAATTTATAAATTAGGTTGTGTCATAGGTGTGTATGCACAGGATGAAACATAGTCTATCTAGGGTTTGGGACTCTCCATGGTCTCAAGCATCCACTGGGGGTCTTGGAATGTGTCCCCAGCAGATGAGCGAGGACCACCATACTGTTTTCGGGAGGGCAGATTTGATCAGGTCTTTCTCTGTGCAGACAGTACCTGGCTGACCCTCCAGAGCTTGGTTACTGGAGCAACTCGTGGTATTCAGAGTTGCTAACGGCAGGGCAAGCATCTCAGGCCATCAGTGCTTCCCCTCAGAGGAGGAAGTGGGTCTGGTTTCCAAGGTAGGGGACTTAGGGTCCGCAATCCCTTGAAGTTTCCAGCTGGAACCCATTTGGTGTCTGACAGTGTATTCTGCTCTCTCATTCTAGTTCTGACTATCCTTTGTTGGCGGGGAGGGAGGGGGGAGTGCCTGGTGGTACACAGAGCTCTTATACTTCTGTTATGCTCTTAACACACTGCCTGTTCACATGTCTGTCTCTCTGCGATGGTTTAGTGTAATGACTATCTCTAGGCTGCCATTACATCCCTAGTGGCTGGCATGTTGCTAACATGTAGTAGGTATTTGATAAATGTTGAATGAATGAAAGCTGCCAAGAGAGATCAGAGAATGCTTGTGTTAGACGATCCAGGTATAGACAGCTTGCTCTAGACCCTGAGGCCGGATGGATCCAGGAGAGAGAAAGCTAAGAAGGATAAGACCTAGGGTCCTCAATTTGGCCAAGTGTTAACCCAAGGCTGCCAAGGGTGATGTAATCAAAGGGATCGGCATGAACCATCATTGAGGAGGGAAGGCTGAGTTCAGTGACACAAATGTGGGTTAGAAAGTCAAGTGTGACCCATTGTCCAGGAGGGAACCGCGAGACCACACCCAGTGGTGTGGAATCATAAATCAATCTGAGGGTTAGTACACAGGTTGGAGCCAAGATACCTAGAGGACATTAGGAACAAAAGCCAAGCTAGCTAGGTCAAGACAAATGGCTCAGGACAAAGGCTATGAATGAGCTGACCGTGTCAGTGGTTCATTTGTATTGAGTGCTGGCCATGTGGCTGGGATGAGACCTGCCAGCTTAAAGGCACATGGCCAGGCCAGTCCCCATCAAACGTCTAAACATTGGAACAAGGCTGGGAACCAGACATCCCAGGCCCAGACCCATAGACCAGGAATCACCAGCCAGGTTGGGCACTTGAGATCCCTTTCAGGGGAAAGGGCCTATTAAATCAACATCCAAGTAAGCCCCAGACCCAGCCCAAAGAGAAGGGTCAACCAGTGGAGATCCAGGTAGACGAAAAGCACTAAAGTAAATACATAGCTGTTATCCCCGGAGAACCCAGATTTCAGACTGGGAACCTATTGTATACAGTTCATCCATCCTTCCAACTATCTAACCATCCAACCATCCAATCATTCATTCATTCATCCATCCATCCACCCATCCATTCATTCATTCATTTATATATTGGGTAAATGAGGATAATGTAGTGTCCCAGGATCTGGTACACTAACCTGGAAACCAAGTCCCTGGCATTGAGGTCCTGAAGTCTGTGCAGGGCCAGTCATAAACTAACTCATCGTTGGATCTTTGAAGTTATGGACTACCTCTAACTCAGAACAGTGCCCGGATGGGTTGGAAAATCTAAGCCAAGACTGACTTGTAGGTAGAGTTTTAAGTAAACCCCATTTCCATAGATTGGCTACTGCAGAAGAAGGATACCAGGCACACACACACACACACACACACACACACACACACACTCCCCTTGCTTCAAATATAGACAACTCTCGACTGCCAATGTATGGATTATCTACCTAATGATCCCAACACCTAGCAAACTTCTCCCCACTATCACTCAATCTGTGCAAAGTAATTTCTGTGTTAGCCAAAGAAGAACATAATTAGGAAGGTAAATTTGCGGAATTCAAATTACATAATGCATTCCAAAGTCAAATAGAAATCATTATGGATTAGCACAGATAGTAATGGGATCGAATCGGCAGGACTCGATCACTCATGCATTCAGGCGCTCGCTCAGCAAATGTTTATGCAGGGTGGAGGTGGGGGGAGAAGGGGCTACAGCACCTTGGAGTTTTAAGTCGGCCTTATCAGCTTGCCACCTTATTCTGAGAAGCAAGTGAACAAAGGGAAAAGATTGTAAAAATAACCTCAGGAGAGATAATCCAAGAAACACGATACCAAAACGTGTGCAGGAAGCTGTTGGGGGGGCGGGGGAGGCACATAGTGGAGTGAGAAGCCCAGATCTAGTCAGGTGTCAGGGGGTTTGAGTCCTTCCTGTCCCTGCTGAGACCTGTTTGTCTGGCCCTGACATGCCCCAGCCTTCCAGGTTGGATGGAGCCACTTGCTCATCGTCCAACTAACCTGTTGCCATGTTTCTGGCTTAGCAAAGGGAATTCAACTCTCCCATATTTCAGTCCTGGCCTCACTGGCAGGATGTGAAAGCTAAGTTGCTGAGCCTGCCTGGTAAGCTGACTCTGGACCCAAGACACCCATCACTTGGTGCTTTGGTTTGGTTCTCTTGGCTCTGAACAAAAGCCTGTCTATGATCAACCCTGCTCAACCAGTCAGGATTACCTCTGATGCTGTTTGTAACCAAAACCAGTGCAGTGGCTAAACACATAGGGTCTACTTTTTCATCAAATAAAGATTGTGCTGTTAGTCGAGTGGCTCAGTCACATCAGGAGCACTGTCTCTGAGAGTCTTTTGACCACTTGCTCATGACCACACCATGGCTGCCGCAGCTCCAGCCATCATTTTCCCAATTCAAGGCAAGAAGGTGAAGGCAGAGGCAATGCCAGCTGTGACCTCATTTGTCAAGAAAGCAAAAACCTTCTGCTCAGGTCTCATTGTCCAAAAGTGGATCACATGGCCAGATCGACATTAAGCCCTTCATGATCCAACTTCTGAGACTGGCACAGTGCTACCCAACAAAATTGCACATATTAAGAAGGAATGGAGGGGCGCCTGGGTGGCTCAGGCGGTTAAGCATCTACCTTTGGCTCAGGTCATGATCCCAGGGTCCTGAGATGGAGCCCATCAGGCTCCCGGCTCAGAGGGGAGCCTGCATCTCCCTCTCCCTCTGCTTCCAGCTCTCCCTGCTTGTGCTCTCTCTTTCTCTGACAAATATATAAATAAAATCTTAAAAACTAATAAGATGAAATGGATATTGGGTAAATTACTAACAGGGGCTACACAATTGTCAAAGCAGCTAAAAGGCAGGAGTCAGATTCTTGTCCCAGAGATATTCATTTATAAACATTACTAGGTTTACTGGGTGCTATAGGTGATACAGACTTCGTTTGATTGGGTGGGGAGTAGGTGAGAGGAAGAAGTTGGCAAGGCTAAATATGCATGACAATCTCTAGCTTTTACGGCTTCCAAATGTTTTGTGTATGTTGTTCGATTTTGTCCTGATAAACCCCGGAAGGTTGGGATGCAGAAACTGGAGCACACACAGCTTTAGGGACCTGCTGTGCCTCCCACAGCAGACAAGGCCCAGTTCCTCCACGGCGCCCACGTGGTGGATTGAAGAAGAAAGCCAAGAGCCTAGCAAGCCTTTGAACTACGATTAAGAGTGGCTGCCAGCTGCCCATGTAAGTCTGCCAAAAACACCGCGAGGGCCCTGTGCACTTTTCCCTTGTACTGCGATCCATGCCTGAGCCCCCTTTGCATCTGGGCCCTTCCTAGTTACCCTTCAAGGGCAATTCATAGTCTTCCTCCTCCAGGAAGCCTCTGAGATTGAACCTTTAGCCTAAACTAATCTGTCTTTCCCAGAGCTCCCTGCCTTGGGTGCCTAGCACTGCCCTCCACCCCCCACCCCAACCTTATTAAGCTCCTTGAGGACAGGATCCATGTCACTCTTATCTAGAACAGTGCTTGGAACTGAGATGGTGACACAGTTTTTTTGTTTTGTTTTGTTTTGTTTTGTTTTGTTTTGTTTTGTTTTGTTTTTGGTGACACAGTTTTGATTAAGCCTTTTTTTTTTCACTCTTAGAAAATGTCAGTGCCTTCAATGCCTGCAGGAGGGTCCCGATCACAACACGGCACCGAGCCCCTCACTCGGAATGAATGAGTGACGCTGATTAGGCCCTTTTGGAAAGCAAGAGGTTTGCTGCATTTTCAGGTGATTATGTTTGACCCATAGACAGTCTGGACCCCCAGGGAATAAGGACATGCCTGCAAGTACTCGGGTACTTCACACACCTGCTGGCCCCATACTAACAGCTATTGACTGGGACGATCTCGGGTCATCCAAGCCAGGTCCTTCATGTGCTTTGTCTCTTTAACCCTCCCAACCAGCCTGGACTGAGACATCCTTAGTTCTTTTATTCTTTTTGGAGACCTGATGTGACAGATCGAAGTGGATGGACCCAGGGACAAGAAAGACTGGGAAGGGGAGGGATGGGGAAGACTCTAAAAGGGTGCAGGGGAGTGGGCCCCAGAGGCTGAGATGGGGGGTGGGTGGGAGCCCAGGGAAGCTCCTCTGTGGGAACAGGTGGCTGAAGCAGGTGCCCGATAGTGGGTGGGGATTTCTAGAAAACTGCAGTGGGTGCAGAGGCAGAGCCACCAGGGAACAGCAGAGCCCTCAGGGTCTTGGGGTCACATATGAGGCATTCGCTGTTCAATATTTGCTTTTATTTCCCTGCATGGTTAATTATTGAAGTCAGGGTGTGATAAAGCCGCAGCCTTCTTGCCCAGAGAGCCGGGGTTATCTGTGCTTTTACAGCCCTGTCACACAGTAATGAAGCAGATAAGCTGCTAGGGGGTGGCTGCTCGGACCGTCATTAAAAACTGCTAAGAAATAGGGGCGAGACGGGGGTGCTCACTGTGGCAGAAAGAGACCAAGGTACCATGGGAGCAAAGTAGGGATCCGGGCTGATCTCATGGTCCGGGCTTGGGAACAAGCTCCTGGGGGGCCTGGCTCAGCTCTCCTGCTCCCCGCCTGCCACGGGGGGGAACCTAAATAACACCCCAAAGGGAGGCTTCCTCTAGGGCGCCAGCTGCCTTTCCTCAACCTGACCCCAAGTGTCAGGATATTCTCCCATCTTTTGTGGGAAGAAACAGCCTCACAGAGGCCAGCTGACTCCTTCTAAGCTCAAACTACTGCCTGTTGAGTTGTTGTTGTTGTTGTTGTTGTTTAAGATTTTATTTATTTATTCATGAGGGACACACACAAAGAGGCAGAGACACAGGCAGAGGGAGAAGCAGGCTCCCTGCGGGGAGCCCGATGTGGGACTCAATCCCAGGACCCCAGGATCATGACCCAGGCCGAAGGCAGATGCCCAACCACTGAGCCACCCAAGTGTCCCGCCTGATGGGTTGTGTCAATCATTTCCCACGTTTTCACTCAGGAGTTGGCAAATTATGGCCCGCGGGCCACCTTGGGACCCCACTGTGCTTTATGTTGTTGCCCATGAGCTGAGAAGGTCTTATACACTGGTAAGTGGTTGTGAGAAAATCAAAAGAATAATTACATAAAATTCAGACTTCAGGACCTGGAAATGAAGTTTTTAAACAGCTTCACTGAAGGACATCTGGGTGGCTCAGGGGTTGGACATTTGCCTTCGGCTTAGGGTGTGATCCTGGGCTGCCTGGATGGAGTCCCACATCGGGCTCCCTGCGTGGAGCCTGCTTCTCCCTCTGCCTGTGTCTCTGCCTCTCTCATGAATAAATAAATAAAATAAAATAATAAATAAACAGCTTCACTGAGATATACTAAATATATTGAAGATCTTTTGAAAGTGTACAATTCAGGGCTTTTTAATATGTTTCAAGGGGGTGCCAAAAAACTCAGTATCAAGATAAGTAATATCTTAATACGATACTTTTGAAAAATAAACATGAATGCTCCCTCAAATCTGTGGTGAATAAAAAATCAACATTTTATTTATTTATTTATATCAACATTAAAAAAATATTTTATTTATTTATTCATGAGAGACACACACAGAGAGAGAAGCAGAGACAGAGGCAGAGAGAGAAGCAGGCTCCATGCAGGGAGCCCGATGTGGGACTCCATCCTGGGACTTCAGGATCACACCCTAAGCCAAAGGCAGATGCTTGACCGCTGAGCTACCCAGGCGTTCCTGTATCAACATTTTAAATAAAGACAGGAACAGTAACAGTGCAGTGCCAAGCCATACTGGGGCCAGAGGGCCTCTCCCCCAAATCATTCTGATTCTGTGTTAAAATTAAATTATTTATTTATTTATTTATTAAGATTTTATTTATTTATTCATGAGAGACACAGAGAGAGGCAAAGACATAGGCAAAGGGAGAAGCAGGCTACCCATGAGGAGCCTGATGTGGGACTCAATCCCAGGACCTGAGCCAAAGGCAGACGCTCAACCACTGAGCCATCCAGGTGCCGCTAAAATTTTAATATTTGTCCATCATGGCTTTTCCCATTAATTTTTATTTCTTAAAATACAACACTAAAATATTTATCACGACTACTGAGTTTTCGGGTGTCGCCTTATATTTTGAACCCAAAACAAGTGCCTCACACCCCCACCTAAACCTCAGGTCTGAGAGCCCTGGGCTAGAGGAAGTAGCATTCAAGGTGGAGGCAGCATGACAAGGCAGGCCAGTAGCTGGGAGAGAACAATTTTGCTCAGAATCCTAGGACCTTGGTCACATTGTTTTTTTTTGTTTGTTTGTTTGTTTTGTTTTGTTTTTTTTTTACAAAGTTGACGGACCTTGATCACATTGTAAATGGCAAAATTTTCTTTTGTATTGGGAAAACATTAGGACAACATAAACAAAGATTTTACAAAAATACCTTGTTTCTGATTCTAGAAATAATAAATGGCTCTTGCCAAAAACAAACCCCACAGGAAAAAGAAAGTAAAATTCACCCCAAATCCCATCCCCCAGAGATAACTGTTTTAAGTGTCTTCAGTGTCCATCCTTCCTTCCAGATTATTCTCCACACATTTACAGAGATGGATCCATATTCAGTTTATGTAAATGAGATCACACCATGCGTGCTGTTCTGTGATGTGCCTTTTTGCTTGACAATATGTCATGAGCATCTTTCCATCTCAGTAAGTGCAGACCCACTACATCATTTTTAATGACTGTGTAGTACTCTGTCATAAAGATACAGCGGCTATACAACAAACTCCCAACCCACCAGCACGTGGCGGCTTCCAATAAGAAGGAACTCTTTTAAGAAAAGTAAATCATTTCCAATTAGTCCCAAACAACAGATTTCAGTTTTTGCCTTTTACCCTGTCTGTGCATGATGTATTTTTGCACGGGTGTGATCATCGTGAACATTCCATTTATATTCTACAAAGCTCAATATATTATAAACATTTCCTCAAGTTATTTTATGGTCTCCATCCAGTTTTCCCCTTACTGCAGTGCAGGGTCAGTGGACTTCACATAGTTTTTGTTTGCTTGTTTGTTTTAATAATCTTAAGAGTGCTTTTAAAAAAAATAAAAAATAAAATTCTTAGCTTGTTGGCCGTGTAAAAACAGTCCTTGGGTTAAATTCGGCCCCGTGGGTTTGCCAGCCTACAGGTCATTTTGCCATCTCTGTCCCTGGGCTGCAGGGAAGGTCTCTATGTATACAGCTTTTTCCTTCTTTTGAAACACTTCCTTTGGATAATTTCCCAGGAATGAGATTACCGGATAAATGGGCAGCAATGTTTTTATGGCTGCTAATATATATCTTGCTGTATTTTAAGATTGTGCCAACCAGCAATTTGGGAATATATAAGTTTCTTATAACCTCACCAGCACTTGGTATGATCAGTTTAAATTTATGCTAATTTAGTAGCCATAAAACGATACCTTGTTTTTATTTCTGTATCTGATTGTTCTCAAAGTAGGGAATGCTTTTCATGTGTTTGGTTGTTCTTTGTGAAGTTGGCTCTAGAGGACCCAAATGTTAGAATCAGCTGAAAAGCAGCTATCCTGAGCCCCTTTCTTCAGTTCAAAGATGAGATGCTCCTTTGGTTCAAATGCAAGTTTGCATGTAACTTCTCAGCGAGTCCTGCTGCATTAAAATGACAGAGAGAAGCCCAGTGAGGCCTTATCGCTCTGTGGCAGCAAAAAGGACTGGAAAGTAGGTCGAGGAATTAATCCTGCTGGTTCCAGTAATTAGAGCAGACAATGGGGTCGAAAGTTCAGGCTGAGCTGGGGAATGCAGCCGGAGTGTCTCTTACCAGGCCTGGGCACATTGCCCCCCCACCCCCCCACCCCGGCCTTCGGCACTGCCCCTGGACTAGGCCTCCCTATCATCATGACCATCCCCAAGTGCATTTTCTCCCCACCCCTTCTAATCTACAGAGCCATTTTTGGCCTTTCATCCCACGAGAAGTCAGATGGTCCCAGAGGCAGAAGCGATCCCAGTGACAGCCCTCCTGCCTTCCAAAGGAAACCCCCCAAGGTTACTTTCCTCCTCGAGCTTCAGCAACTGGTAGAAAGTGTTGGCTCTTCATCTCCAGTGGAGTCCAGAAACAATGAGAGATGCTCCTTTTCCTTTCCATGCAGGTTTGCACCAAGTCTTTAGCACATTCGGTGCATGAAAATGAAGAGCAGAGGGTTGGTAAGGTGGGACCCTGGCAGAAAGATCTCAAGTGTGAAGTCAGTGGGGAATTGAATGTAGAGTCCTGCTAACCTATTCTAAACAGGTTTTTTACATAAAGCACAGATAGCAATCTCAACTGGCTGCAGAAGCCACGGAAATAATGTGGCCAAGTGAAGGAAGCCATTGGGTGCATGACAATAGGGAGCAGTGGAGACCAAGGCGAACCAAAAAAAAAGTTCATTCCTGCCCAAAAGCATTTGCAGTCAATATTTTAAAAATCTTACTTCCGGCTCAACAAAACAAGTTTGCAAGGCTGAAGTTGACCCTGTAGGCACCCCAGCTTGTGAATTCCCAGAAGGGTCTGCAGCTTTTTCCATCCTTCCTCAGTGCCCCTCTGATAGACTCACTCTGACCCCACTATGAAAAAAGCCAAACCTTCTTCCCAAAGATTAGCTTGGGGTGGGCAGGTGGCACATGTCCAGATAATGATGTGAAGGCCCCTGCTAGATAGCACAGCTGTGGGCAAAGTTGAGAGCAGGTGGTCCAGTCTGAACATCCAGATTTGTAAGGAACAGAAATCTGCCCAGGCCCCATGGACAAGACAGGATTTATTAGAAAGACACAGTTCTTTAAGACGCTAAGGACAGGGAATCCATAAAGAACAGAGAAGCCTACTGAGAAAGGGAAAAGCCCCTGGGCAATATTCCTGGGCTGGGACAGAGGCAGCTTCTCAGACATAGGACCTGAGTACAGGCAGGGATCTTAAAATGGGTCTGTTTCATAGGATTTAGGAGCAGATACATCATTCAGTCTAACAAGCTTGAGACGTTGGCTATTTTAGACCGAGCATCCAATGAGCGCCTACCAGGAATACAACCTACCGCCGAGAACTATGCATACACACCCACCCATCTGTTTCCCCAAACTGCATGTATAATTCAACTTTCCACTAGGACCTCAGAAATGAGTTGATAGAGGCTCATTAATTAAGCTTAACGAGCTGTGTGTGGCCACCAATTAGGAGATATGTGAAGTGATTTCTCTTCCCTGGTGCTGAACCGGAGTCCCACAAAATGAGCCTGGGTGGTGAGTTGGAGAGAAAGCCCACCTTGTCTGATGCCAGGTCTTGTGTTTCCAGAGGGTTCGGACCGGGTTGAAGCTGGTGTCTGGGCAAGTATGATGCCCCAAATAGCTAAAGAGTGGGGATAAACCAGAAAGAGTTGCAAGCTGAGTCCTTCAAGAGGTGCATAATCAGCGATGGTGAATTTGTGGTGAGTCCATGGAGGTGTGAGTGGCATATGAACAGGAGTCCAAGCTGAAAGGTTGGAAACAGGGACAGTGGGAACAGAGTGAGGACAAAGAGCAAGGATGTTCCAGCCATGCCAACCTTCTTTCAACTTAACAGTGCCAAGTGCTTTCTACTTCGTATCTTTAGACATATGCTCCCCTGACCTAGAACACTCTACCTGATTCTTTGCATAGCTGAGTATTTCATAGGGTTTTTAGGCCTTGGCTCTCTTGTCATTCTTTTTGTAATGCCTTCAACAGTTGGTGTCCATTGATTTTATCCGCCCAACATCTGTACCAATTTTGGGGGGTAACAGCATCATTTTCAGTGTATCTGTCAGCTGTGCCATAGTAACAAATAGCCCCAAGTGTAGTGACTTACAACAACAAACATTGATTTCATGCTTGTTACATTTCAGCTGCTGTAGTTCTGCTCCATGTGCCTCTTACTCTGGGATACAGACTGAAGGAACAGCCGTGCTTTGGGACAATTTGGCTTGATGGCTGATGGAACACAGCAGGTGACAGATATCTCTTAAAGCTCTAGTTCAGATATGACATGTGACTATGAATCATATCTCCTGACATTCCATAGACCAAAACAAGTCTGTCAGGGATGGGGAACTACGTACCACCTCTGAGAGGCATGGCAGTTTCTGTATGTGAAGGATTTAAGATACCTCACTGGTTCCTGCTCCCCAGATACCCAGAGTTTCCCTGGTTCCTGGCCTTCCTGCACCTTGTCCAGTGTTTCCATTGCTTCCAGGAGCCACATCACATCTTTCCTACCAAATTCTAGCATTGTTTTCTGTTGCTTGCAAGCATAGAACCCTGACTGCCATGTTTACATCTCTGACTCCTGTGTTTAAACAGGGCTTCCCCTGCGATTCTCCAGGGGGGATAAAAAAATCTTCTTTGTTTTTTTATGCACCCAGATTTGTGTCATTGCTTTGCTGTTTACTTGTGTGAGGTCTTTTTCTGATACCAGACTGTAAGCTGAATGCAGGCAGGAAATGTGGCAGACTGGATTGTCACCGTAAGGCTCCAGAACTAAAATATGTCTGATATTTTTTAGTCTTGACAAATACTCATGAAATGTATGAAGGAGGTCTTAGGCATTTGGAGATCAGAACTGGAATTCTAATGTTCTTTGTGGATACTAGTTGTCTAATGTGTGTGGTGTGGATAACTCATTATGGTTTAAACGTGCAGAGTCAGTATTAACTCAGGGGCAGCCGGACATGTCAGGGCTCTTGATATGTGTGCATGATGGGGGCAGCTAAAGCACCCCAGAGAGGGGATTTCTGGATTTCCAGATCCTAAAACAGGGGCTTTCCATTTTTTTGGACCTCTGGCTCATGTAGGCAAATCCCAAAACCCTTCTTCTTGTCTTTCGCCCCGGTTTCTACTCTCTGATTTGTGCAGTGGGAGTTTTACACTGTTGGCAAACATGGAGCAGGAGCCAGACTTCCAAGAACACCGCGGCTGAGTTCTTGGTAAACCCTAGTAACATCCTAATTTTAGTTATGACTAGTAAATCGTAGTAACTCGCTTAGTAGTTTCCTAGAAAGTGGCACTTAGTCATGCATAAAGCTGGAAATCAATGAATGGATGTGTTAGTTGTTCATAAGAACCAGAGGCAGAGTAGCCTCTCAGGATTGGTTTGTGGCCTTTGGGTGGGAGCTGTAGACCCACTCAGTGGCCTACATGCAGGCCACGGACTGAGCACCACTCCACCACTGCGACCTGTAGGCAGCGGAGTTGGGGGGGGGGGGGAGCTTGGCCTCTGGAGTCACAGTGAGGGCCTGTGTATCCAAAGTAGAGCCAGAATTGTCCATAGAATGAATAAACAATACCTCCCACACCAAGGCATATGACTAGATGTTTTAGCGCTAGTACAGAGGGAAAAAATTCCTTTAAAAGCAGAGAAAAATTCAGAGTGGCTTTTTGTTGTTACGCCTTTTCTCAAACAGGGTCGGGAGCAGGTTGGTAAATTTTGGGGAGGTTTTGAAAAGGGCATCCTGGTGCTAAACATTGGGGTGGTTGAGCACGATTGCTGCAGGGGAAAAGCGTGGGGCTTGGTTTTGTGCCTCCCTTAGTGGTGGAAGCCATGGAGGACCAATTCATCCTCACCTTTCTGGACAGCCTGCAGCACCTCCCACCTGACACTGCTTCCTGAGCCTTGCACTCCCTTCCTCTGGACCAAGGCCAGCATGATACAGAGCGTTGGATTTGCATAAGCTAAATGCATGTCTGGTGTAACCCCGTCATAATAAGTTTTTAATATTATTCTTTAAAGTTGCATTAAAAAAAAAAAAAAGCCATCAGGAGTCCCTTACTCTCCACCTCTCAGCTCGGCCAAACTTCCTTTGCAAGCAGGACCTCCCACAGATGGCCCCCAGCAGCTCCAGCTCATATTCTACCGGCTTAGCAATCCTAGCAGGAAAAGAAAGCCTCTCTCCCCGTGGTTTCAGCCAAAAAATAGCTGCCATTCATTGAGTGCTTCTTCAGAGCCAAGCCCACCTCCTGAGCGCGTTCCAGGATTCTCTCATTTATTCCTCCCAGCGCCTCTGTGATATCGTTGCTATTATTATCATCCCACTTTAAAGAGAAGAGACTGAGGTTACGTAAACTAGCCCAAGGTCACAGAGCTCCTAAATGACAGAGCTGGGGCCGATGATCTTAATCACTGCACTCCATTGCCTGTGGCTGCCTCGGACTTTCCTGAAGTGATTCCCCAAATCTCTGGGACTGGGAAGGGCCCATACTTAGCCATGGCTATTGAGTATCTGCTCTGTTCCAGCTGCTTTATGGGTATTATCTCATTTTTGTCCCCATTGCCCAGATAAGGAAACTGAGGCTCAGAGAGGTTAGTTGACTTTCCCAAGCTTGTACAGACAGAAAGTAGAGAATTCGAGATTGGAACCCAAACCTGCTGGATTGTTAAAGCTCCTTGCTTAGGGCCTTGGTGCTGGGTGGTCCCTGTGCCTGAAACACCCTTCCCGAGGCACCTGTGTGTGACTCAGCCCTCTCTTTCCTCCAATCAGTTCTCAGTGAAGCCACTCCTAAGTAATCTGTTTAAATCTGCAACCTGCCCCTCCGCTTCTTCCTAACCCCCTTTGCCTGGCTTTACTTTTTCTTCTAGAGCATTTAGAACCTTTTAATACACTAGGTAATTTGCTTATTATGATTTATTACTTATTGTTTATCTTCCCCTTCTAGACAGTAAGCTTGATGAAGGCAAAGGATCTGGTCTATCCTGGCTTTCTAGAATAAGACCTTGCATAAGTAGGTGCTCAATAAATATTTGGTAAATGAATGGATGATGCTAAGACGTGAGTTCTGATAGATGGCAGGTCAAGAAATCATCCCAATGCCATGTCTTAAATTCCATACCAAGTCCTATCAGAGTGGACAAGAGCTTGGAGAGAGGCTAAGTGCATGTGGACCCAAGATGTCAGATGGCCTGTGACAGGCAGTAAAGCCAGGAGGGACCCAAGCCCCAAAGAGAGGAGCTTGGTTTTGTGCCTCCCCCAAAATCCACCCCGGAACAAGTTCAGTCCTCAGTTTTCCAGATGGCACTCAACATCTCCCACCTGACTCATTGCTTCCAGAGGATCACATTCACTTCCTCATCCAACTGGAGGTCAGGCTGCCAAATGCGGGTTGGAAAGTTAGAAAACAGAGTGAAGAGACTGTATCTTGTTCTGAGTCGGCTGTTGATCGGCCAACCTTAACAGGAACTGCAGAAAAGCTTCTCAAAGCCCACGAGTGGTGCTGGCCCTGGGACTTGAGGCAACCCCTGCCTCAGTTTCCTCTTCTGCAGATGAGCAAATGAATGTCAGTTATGAAGATCTGTATATGGTTGGGGTTCTGTGGTGACAAGGAATGTAAAGAGAGTCACTTGGGTAAAGAAATAAATTTTTGGAAGGTTGTGGTGTGGCTCTGGAATTAAAGAAGAAATGAGCCACCAGGTCTTGGGAAGAGGATAGACAGGAACGGACCTGTGGCTCTTGGCTTCAGGGACTTATGACAGATGACCACCAGATGACTCAGCAGGTGCCCACCCTCTACCCTCAAGATCCCAACTTCTAGACAAAATCTTTCACTGGTCTTGTTTGGGTGACACTCAAATGCAGGGTCAGTCAAGATAGGTTCTTTGAGTTCCTATCATGTCCCATGCTCTGTTCTAAGGCCCAAGGATACAGCCGTAAACAAGACAGACAAGATCTCTCCAGAGTAGCCTCATGGTGGGGAAGACAGATCATAATCACACAAACAAGTAATGGAATCTTAGGTCCTGACCAGTGCTATGTAGAAAATAAAATAGGGCAGACCAGGAAAAGCTTCATGGAAGGGGTGACATTTGTGACAACCTTGTAGGATTTCCATGGCAGAGAAGGAAAGAGGAATACTCTAGGCTTGAGAAGCAGTGGAGTTAATGCCACACAGGATAAAGTGCAGGGCACATCCTGGGAGTATAAATAAACCAAAGAGGAGAGTAGATGTGGAAGGAGGAAAACAGTATTGGTGTCACACCAAGTAGAGGCCCCAAGATCTAAGGAGTCTACATTTCACCTCCCAATTTAGGTGAATCAAGCAGACGGTGTTAGTTCACACAAAGTGGACTTCTCTTTCCCATTCCTTTGGAACTTGCCTTTCTCCTGCTAGAGTAATATTTTAGATTTACAATTCCGATAGGAATTCTCAAAGGAATGAGGGGTCCTACTCCCAGAAGAAGGAGGACCTTCTGGTAGAGTAGAAAAAGATAGGTCTCCTGTAATCAAAGCCATTCTTCAGTCAATAGCAAATACGTATTAAGCATCTACTTACTTATTATGGCATAATTATTACTTATTATGCCTGTGCCTGACATTGAGCCACGAGATCTTGGCTAGAATCTTCCCTACAAGGCCCTACTTCCCGCTAATGGACTCAGCTACTCACTGCTTGCCTTTAATTGTTTCAGTTCTTCAACTTCAGATCCCCAAAAGAAGTCTGGTTGTCTTGTGTTTTGAGTCCAACTATATTATAGGCCAGGCCCGGGTCCGTGAGGACCCATCCTGGGACACAAAACAGCTGACAGTAGCTCCCTACAGCAGGGTGGTTTCCATACAAAGGGAAGTTGGGTGGGATGGACTCCATGTCAACATAACCACTTAAAGTCATAAGCAAGGATTATTACGGCAGGTCAGCCCTATAATGTCCTTCAATGAAGCCAACATATTACTCCTGACTTGTGTCCAGTCATTTTATTGGTACTGGTTAGAGTCCTGTCCCAAGCTTGTGGACTCAGTCCCAGGGGCTGGGGAAAAAAGGTTACAAACTCTCCTGATGCAGATGGTAACAATGATAGGGATGCAAATTATTACAAGTTTTTACCACTGCGTTTGCATTAAACCATTTAAATACAATTAAATGATTTATCCCCTGTCCCCGTGTTCCTTTGCAGGGGATGGGAGGCACAATTAGCTAATGAGCAGTAATCTCTGAGGAAGAGGCATAATGACACAGAGTGGAGAACCAGAAACTCGTATGTTGCTGTGGTTTTGCACACTGGACCTGCCTTTCTAAAGAATGATTTGGCAATAGACATCAAACATTAAAAACACACCATCTCTTTGATCCAGGACTTCTAGGACTTTATCTGAAAGACATAATCAGAAATGTATGTGAAAATGTTCCCCCAAGGTGGCTCACTGTAGCATTAACATAATACTGAAAAATTAGAAGCAACCCAAATGTTCAACATTCAGGGATTAGTTGAGTAAATGATGGCACATCCAAAGATAGATTCCATGCAGTCCAAAACTACTGCATAGGAGCATTGTAATTGACATGAGCAGATGTGACATATGAAATAGCAGGTCATGAAACATTACGAACAATATGCCATTTTTATAAGGTTAATTTTGGAAAGCTTTGGGTGATAGGATAGCGTGGAGGAATAATAGAGCAGATAAGAGCAAGGGCTTTGAGGTCAGACACAGGAGTTCAATTCGCAGCTTCAACACTTATGCTGGGAGCCTCAGCCTCCTCATCTGTGAAATGGGGCTAAATAGTGCCTGGATAACAGCCGGGGCTCCGTACTTATCAAATAGATGTTTCTAATTAAAATGGTAGCAGATGGCATATGTGTGCGTGTCCGTGCACACATGCACACTCCCATGCTCACCTTGGTGCTTTCTGGATGCATTCAATTTTTTCTGAATTAGGCAGGTATTACTTTTGTAATTAGGAACAAAGTCATTAACATAAAAAGGAGAGGCAGAGAGGGACCCTGAGAATATTATTCAACATAAGAAATGTCATCAGGACAGAAGGAATGTCAACTGCGTGCTAATTTGCCATCTCTGTCTGCTCTCAGAGTTGTCTGTTTCAAATCATTCTGTGGCATTTCTGTTCCTCTTTTTTTTTTTAAGGACTTGAGGACTTGTTCCAAGAATTAAAAAAAAAAAAAAAGAAAGAAAAGAAAGAAAAACCCTCAAACTTCAAGCCATGTGGGTGAGCACAATTTGCAGAAAATATTTCCAAAATGTTGTAGCCGATATAAGCCATGTTTTAAACCTCAGCTATCCTAAGCAAATATCTAGATTATGCTTGCAAACCACAGGAAGTTCCTCTGCTTGGTAACACCTTGCTTGTTGGAGATAATTTAGAGAGAAGGATCCAAGGACGTTTATTGGTTTTGCCTGCCTGGCATTCACACCCCCACCCCACTTCCACCCCCACCCCCACCCCCACTCCCACCGCCACCCCCAGTCTGGCATCAGAATCTGGCCATTTCTCTGGGAAAATACCCTCCCCCTCATCCCCCACCCCCACCCCATCCTTGTGGTTCAAATGGGCCTGCCCCGGTCTAGGTTTTAGGAGTAGCCAGTGACCCAGCCCTGACTTAGACCAGGGCCACTATTCTGGCCACTGGGATTGGCTCAAGGATGGGCATGTGACCCAAGCTGGGCCAATCAGAGCCAAAGATCTTAACCCTGGGTTGGTTGGTCTTTTTGTTTTTTGACTTTCCTATTGAAGACTGGGTGCTTGCTTTCCCCTGGGAGGCTAAGCCAGTAGAATGTACCCAGGAACAGCCAGGAACAGCTTTCACAGCACTTAGGGGAAGCCTGCTTGAGAATGAAGGGAGCACAAAGGAAGAAAAGCCAGGAAATGGACAAAGTCAGTGTCCTGCTGACACCCTCTAAACATCAGCCATCCTAATGCCCGCAAACATTCCTTTCTCTTGGAGCCAGTTTGAGTTGGTTCTCTGTTGCTTGCCACTGAAAAAGTCCTGACTGTTACAGGAGGTCAGTGTGAAGTGGCAGATACATTCATGTCATTGTGAGTCCCCCCCAGTCTGTAGTGTTCACAGCATTTCAGGTGCTAATGACTCATTCAGGGTTTCTTAAGTAGAGCTCCTCCAGGACTGGCTGCAGAGAACACCTAAGAGCCCTTTGTAATTAGCTCATTAAAGGAACCCTGGCAAAGTGGTTGTCAACTTGCTTGAAAACAGTTGTCTTGAGTAGGCTAAGCCTTTCCCCAGCTACCTCGCAGAAGCACTTGGACTTCGCAGAGCATTTTTCAGAGAACAAATATAGACCCGCATTCCACCCCTGGCCCAATTAGTAGAATTCTCACGAAAATATTTAAGTAAGTCTTTATTTGTAATTCGTGCACACTATCAGAAACAGTAACACAAACAAAACATTGCAAAGAGGTTGTGTTTTCTATAGAGAGCAACCAGCCACTGTTACACATTATAATATACCCTGTAGATGCTGGTGAGGCTGTTTATTTTTCATTGTATCACTCTGCTTCCACTCCTTTTGGTGTTTACTAAGCTACAGATCGCCTCAAAATGTTGAGTTCACCAGGTTCCTTTTCCCTGTCAAAATGTTTTAAGGAACAGGCAATAATCTAAGAGGTCAATTCACCTCCAAATAAGTCTTCATTGCATGCCCAGTGGTTATAGGACAGGGTCAGGTCTGGAGGCGAAGGGAAGATGAGACAATCTAGTCCAAGTCTCTTGGGGATCATTGCCTGGTAGAGATAAGAGTGTGGTGTAGTATTGAGGGCCCTGTCTACCTGGGTTCAAATCCTGGTTCTGTCACTTTCTAGTTATGACCTTGGACAAGTTACTGAAGCTCTCTGGACCTCAGTGTTTTTCATCTGTGAAATGGGAATAATAATGCTAGGATCCACCAAATAGTTACATTAAGATGATTAAAAGAGTTAGTTATACATGAACTTCATAGAACAATACCTAGCTCTTAAGAAAAAAAAGTCCAAGTTGTCTTTCTTTCTTATTTTATGTCTTCATAGACTTCCTGCATAAGGTCTGGTGTTGATGATTTTCCAGTAATTCTCAGCTATATCTTAGAATCAAAAATCAGCATGTTTGGTGATAGTCACAAGTATCCCTCAAAAATTCTCCTAGGAAATAGCTAAACTAGTCATCCATAGATAATCTCTCAATGCAGTAGTTTCTGTCTAGCCAGTTGATCTCACACTGTTTTGGTTGAAAACAGGATGAAGCAATTTCCTTGAATTTAGGGGTCAGATTATATGAGAAATGATGATTTCTTGAACACTTGGAAAGTATTTATAAAGATTCGGCTCCTGCTCAGGGCAGCCAGGGGCCACACATGAAGAGAGGCTGATAATTCCTGTGATGACAAGGGATGAGCATTCTCAGGCCCTACACACACTCTCCTGGATATGCACATACCCTGTAGTCTGCTACAGAAACTACCTATATTTATTCTGTTCCTCTCTCTTTCACTCCAAGCACACATGACTGAATCCATGTACATTAAAGGTCTGTAGGCTGCAATTTCCCTATATTCAATTTGCTTGATAGTAAGACAGTTCAGAAATGTTAGATATTACGGCCCAGTCTAGCACCCGGGGTTCCCAACACACCTTTACCTTGGAAGTCCTTATTGTAAAAAGCATGAGATTGGTACTTCAAAGCCTCAGACTTGAGCTCAAAGCCTGGAACCACAGTCTACCGAGGTCACCGAGAGCGGCCTTGGGCCAGTCACTTTCTCTCCCAGCACCCATCTCTTCCTATGAAAAAAGAGGATCTTGGAAATATATACCACCCATGATTACTGAGAGAATGGAGATAAATTGTGTATAAATGTTAGGTTACATGAAATAATGAAAATGTTAGGTTACATGAAAGCATGAAAGTGCTTTCATGTATTATTCACTAACTCAACAAATGTAGTTGGGGACCAGGGTCCGGGGACGATGAGTCAGGCCCTAACCTCAGAAAACACCTAGCCACACAGGGAAATGTAGTAGTAACTGTGTAATGATGCTATGATGTGGCAAGTGTGATTGAGATTATTTTATACTACCTGCCAACACTCTGGTCTTTTTGAAGCTCTGAGTGAAATGATCTGTTTTGTTTTGATGGTTAGTTAATGCATGTTTGGGTAGCTCCTGTTTTGTGTTTTGGAAGAACAACACAGTTTGGGGTACGTATACATATACTTCCTGAATATCCATTTCCTTGCTAGCCACGATGTTGGGAGAACTGGCCGGTAGAAACAGTCTTTTTTGGTTCAGGGGAATAATTTTGAATAACTGCTTGTGATCAAATTAGACAGATTTGTTTCCCACTAGTAAACAGCCGCTAATAGTTACTGAACGTACGCTGGTGCATATTTTCTATTGAAAAGCAATATGGCTTGGCATCAAATAGGTCCCACCATTTACTGTGTAGTTTGTGGCAAGTTATTTAACCTGTCTGAGCCTCAGTGTCTCCTCTTGAAGTGGGACAGAAATAGTACTGGCTTCACAGCATCAACATGAGGATGCAGTAAACTGATCCGACTCCATGGGAAGTGTTCTAAAATGGCAGTTATCACCACTGGGTTCATAGAAAAAGCCTGGGCATGAGAGAGACTCTGTGCTGGGAAGACCTTTGTGACCTCTGCTGGACTCCTCAGGAGGCCAGTGGTGTTAAATTTAAGGGAGAGGTTAAGTTCTTATGTAAACATGGAAGGCAAAAATGGATGGAGTCAAATTACCTCTGCCCGTATGGTAGGGCTTATACGGTATTGTGTATGGACCATTTGGGTTTGAGAACCACTGAGTCCAACCATAGGTGGGAATAAAAGGAATGCTTGTCTAGAGTTGCCCAAGGATTCAAACCATTCTGTCTCTAAGGACAAGGGTCCAATGGAGGGCAATTTTGCCCTTCCAGGGGACATTTGGCAATGTCTAAACATTTTTGGTTGTCATAACTAAGGTGGGCTATGTGGCATCCAGTGAATAGAGGCCAGGAATATCGCTAAACATTCTGCAACACAAGGCAGTCCTCAACAACAAATAATGACCCAGCCTGGGGCACCTGGGTGGCTCAGTCAGTTAAGCCTCTGACTCTTGATCTCAGCTCAGATCTTGATTTCAGGGTCATGAGTTCAAGCCCTACGTTGGGTTTCACACTGGACACGGAGCCTACTTAAAAAAAAAAAAAAACTAATAAATAAATCCTACTGAGAAAAAAATTTTAATTAAAAAGAAAAAAGGAATTAGACAACTTAAAATGCCAGTAGTGCTGAGGTTGAGAAACCTTGCTATCAGGGAACTATCAAATCCACACTTAGAACTGAGAGATGAGTGGAGTCCTCTAGAATGTTTCTGCTTATCCTGGGGATTTAATGAGTTGCCATATGTAGGAGCCCTTAGTACAGGCCCTGGCACATAGTAGGTGCTTAATAAATGTTTCTTTCTTTCTTTCTTTTGACTTTATTTATTCATGAGAGACACACAGAGAGAGGCAGAGACATAGGCAGAGGGAGAAACAGGCTCCCTGCGGGGAGCCCGTTGCGAGACTTGATCCCAGGACTCCAGGATCATGACCTGAGCCAAAGGCAAGTGCTCAACCACTGAACCACCCAGGTGCCCCTGTTTGCTTGTTTTAAAGTTAGATCTTGCTTGATGGGGCCACCACATATACTCTGTTTCTGAGAAGCAGTGGAGAAGAGCTCTGCCACCTGCTTCCTGTCCTTCCAAGCTGGCACTTCCTGTTTTCTGCCCCATTCATCAGTGATGGATCTCCTGGTGGTATCTTCCATGACCCGGAGGCTCTAAAGCCAACATCAAATTCAGGTTGTAACTCCACTCTATCAATATTACCAACACTTTATAATTTGAATTCAAAATTAATGACTTCTCAACTCTACATAGAAAGCCTTCCTTTGCAACCATGTGATTTAAAAAAGGAGCTCTCATGAACTCAGACTCCAAATCCCCCTCCTAAATAAGCTGGATCTGAAATAGGAGTCCATGAGTTCAAAGCAAAGGAGGGGGAAGGTGGTTGGCACTTACATGCTAGGAAACTCTCAAGGACCACAAAGGCAAGAAAATTGCTTTTAAATGAAAGAAATATTTCCATTTCATTTCAACCCCTAATGTATCATATAACTCTAATATCATTCCCTGTCCAACTGAAATATTTGAATCCAAATAATTCTTAAGTCATTTGGACTCTATTCAAATGTGAATTCATCTCCTTAATCATCTCTGCCCTTATTTTTGAAATACAGACTAATATTGAAACTTAAGAGTCTACTCATGGATTTTTTTAACTTTAAGAGGAGTGTTTTATTTATTTATTTATTTATTTATTTATTTATTTAGTCACTGTTGCTTTCTTTCCCATCATTACGTATTCATCTTGAAGATCCTAAGTTTGTCTTTTTTCTATTTTTCATTTTCCTTCATTTAAATATTGTGGACAGCAAACAGACTGAATAATGATGAATATGATTAATACTCAGACTTAATAAGTCTTCTGAAAAAGACCTTTTTATTCCAAGGAGGAAGTATTATTTCAGCAGCATATGGTGTCGCAGTGACAGAGTCGAATGGAGGGTAACCAGATGGAAGGACATGGCATTTTCTGGCCAGGCTGACTCTGAGAGAGAGTCACTCATTTGGTATCCTATTCCAATAAATCCAGTATAGGAAGAGAAATTTCCCTCCAAAGTGTGTTTCTGTGTCATGTCTGTCTTGAGACCTTTCTTGAATCTAAATGCTATCTTGGAGTATCAGTGTGAAATGGAGTGAGAGGTGTTATGCTCAGATGTGCCCCGCCTTCTTGATGTTCTCCTTTTGCCTAGAACACTTACCATAGAAGACCATACCAGCAAACACACACTATTCATTCCTGGGTCTTGGGCAGACATTATCAATCAATCATAGCACTTTTTCCCCCCAAAGCCATGCATACAGCCCCTACCAATTGATTGCAGAGTAGACATGCAAGATTAAAAAAAAAAAATTTTCTGCCTCTACTAGGTAAAAAAAGATATGCTTAGAAGAGCTTTGGAATGTCACCACCATTGTATCCTTTTCCAGAAACCTCTTCAGCTCTCCAAATCCCATTTGCCCAAAGGTTGGAATAGAAGAGGGACAAGTTGGCTTTGCTTTCTACATAGCAATTTGGTTTGAAAATTTGTCTCTGAGTCTCTGAGTGTGCAGAAACAAACAAATTGAATGAATTCCCCTTCTTTCTTAATAGAACCCAAGGCCGTGGCTTTTAAGCAAGGTATAGCTTTATTTATTTGCAATTTATGTCTTGAAACCATGTAAAATTACATGCCTCCCTTCTTTCTTCCCTCCCCCCCAAAAAAACCCTTACAGCTACTGTTTTTTCTTCAAGTTCCTGGTGTTATTACTATGGGGACTTTTTTTTTCTTTTTTTCAAATAACTCCCTGATGCTACTTTATCCACAAGGCCTCAGCCTGAGATAGAATTTTAGAAACAATCTAGAACCAAAATTAATTCTACCATTTTATAATTTGCCCAGTCAGATAAAAAAAAAAAAAGTATATGATTTTCAAGTACTTTCTACACTTAAGACTAAAAACAGCAGTTTTTTTTTTTCTTTAAGCAAATGCAATTCTCTAGGTACTTACTGTAAGAGGATTTTAGTCATTGGAGACATTTAAAAAAAGATCTCAAGCAAGAATCTTTCTTCACATTTTTTTTCAAAAGGATATTTACTTTGGAAAATGCTACATTTAGAAAAATTGTGCCTTGGATGACAACTGGCCCACTAAGTTTTACTGTTTTTTTGAGGGGGAGAGTGGGGCGGAGGAGGTTGGAGGCTGTGTGAAGGCGGTTCTAGTCACCCACCAGCCAAGCACGGTTTTGGAGTTCATTTTCATTCATTTATTTCAATTCATTCATTCATTCATTCAATCCACAAACATGTTGAGGGTTTGCCATATACAGAACACTGTGCTAGACAATGGGATTCTAGCCAGGAGCAGAACACTTTCTTTGACCTCCCACCCTTCCCAACTGGGTACTGCCAGAGAATGACTCCTGATGTCAAGGCAGGAGTTCTCTTTAGGGGAATGTTGTCTCCCTAGACACTTGGGACAATGTCCAGAGACATTTTTGGTTGTCACAACTAGGGGGAGGGTGGTGCTGGCATTTAGTGGTAGGAGCCAGGATGCTGCTAACCATCCTACAATGAATGCACAGGACAGCCCCCACCACAAAGCCTCATCCAAGCCCAAAAGTCAAGAGTATGAAGGTCAGGAAACCTTGCCCTAAGGCATCCGAGATATGTAAAGAATTAACTTCTAGTTACTGGTTCTCATTAAGTACCATCCTTAGGGGAACTAAGAAAATAGTAGCTCAACTCATTTATTGTCAGGCTTTCTTCTCTCATGGAACCCTGACTGGGAACAGTTGGTACAATTGCTCTCAGGGTGCCGGCCATGAACCAGTAGCATCAGCATCACCTTGGGGGCTTGTTAGAAATGCAGAGTCTCAGGGTTTATACCAGATGAGTTGAATCAGCATCTGTATATTATGATCACTGGTGATTTGTGTGCACAGTACAGTTGGAGAATTGCTATTCTAATCAGATGTCAAATAGAAGTTTTAAGTGACGTTTTTTATAAGTGCTACTGTTAAGGGTGTCCCCCTAAATTCATGTGCAGAAATGCTAACCCATAATGTGAGGATATTTGGAGGGGAGGCTTTGGGGAGGTAATGAGGTCATAGGGTGGAGCCCTCAGGAATGGGATCAGTGCCCTTATAAAAGTGTCCCCAGAAGCTTCCTCACCCATCTACCATGTGAAGACAGAGCATCAAGACAGCTGTCTGAGAATCAGGAAGCAAGCCCTCACCAGACACAGAATCCTTGATCTTGGACTTCCTAGCCTCTACAACTGTGAGAAATAAATGTTTGCTGTCTGAGCCACCCAGTCTATGATATTTCTGTTATGGCAGCTGGAATGGACTAAGATAGCTAGGAAAGGAACCCAGTCCAAGGGGTCAGGGAAAACTTACATGAAAAATTGGCCTGTAAGTTGAGTCCTGGTTGAGAAGCAGCAATTGGCCGGGAAAAGATTGTTCCTGGCCGGGGGAACAGCATGAGGAAAGGCTCAGAAGCAGGAGGGAACTTGGTCAACTGGAGGGTCTGAAGGAAGATGTTTTGTGTCTAGAACCCAGTGAGCGAAGGGTAAGTGGCAATGAGAGTGGAGAGAGGAGCATGGCATGTGGGACTCGAGTCTAGGAGCAAGTGGGGAATGGTCAGCTGGGTTTGATTCCCAGACCCTTGGCTGGTGTGACCCTGGTAGGGATGCCATCCATGGCCATGGGACGGGATGTGGCTGATTCCACAGCCCTTCAGCGCCGTTTCCTAGGCAGTGGAGCCAACTGGTCAGACCAGGATCTGAATCCCGTGAATGATCGTTGTCCCCAGTGACCCAAGTCCACCATGAGACAGAGTGAGAACAATGCTGCTGGGGACAGAGTACTCCCTGACCCCTCTGACTTAAAGCTCCAGAGCCATTATGTCGATATATTTTTGTACAGATTTTGTAGTTTATTACACATTCTGGCAACGTTTAGATGCGATTTCAATGAGCCAGAATGTAGTACTGTAAACCTAAAACTGGATATCCCTTCAAGCTGTTAGAATCTGGCAGGAGAACTGCTCCCAATTACAAGCACAGTTTCCAACCTCACTGTTCCCGTCCTGAAAGCATTGAAAACAAAATCCATTTTTAATGAGGGACTACTAAACACTTTGCATTCTATTAATGTCCCCTTTGGGCTTCTAGGCTCTAGTATACCTTACACACAAGAAATGACCGCCACCGATGGCCAGGGCCCCGGGGTGTGCAAACATGGTGACCAATTGAACACGAATTAAGTCTTTCCTGCTCTCATCCTGTTTGATCCCTGTCAGCATGTGGACAGCCTATCAGGCTGGGTGGGGAATCAGGATGAGAGAAGTCATTTTATCACGTCGACATATACATTTGGCTGCCTGACTCCTCATCTCTAGCATATTACTAATCTTACAAGCCATCCATTATCCACTCGGTAACTGGCAAACGTGAACTTGGCTAACGTCAAAGCCGGATGATGAGATCCAAGTCAGAAGAAGTGGGAGAAAGAGAGAAAGTACAAAGATGAGCCAGACGGTTTTCCAACCTGTAAGAACATGCTGTATTTACCAGGCCGGGTACGCAATCCAAACTCTGTTCCCGTTGTTTGTCTTCTGCTCTGGGCCTGGGTTATGTTTGGTGCAAACAGGTCAGTGCCCCCCCCTTTCCCTTACTTCCATCTGATGATTGGCGTATTGTTTAGAGACGATGAGGGATGATCTTGTGCTCTGGAGGAAGTTGGCAAGAAAGTTTAATTCTATAAAAAGAAACGCGCGGTCAGGATACGGTTTCCTATTCTGAGTCAAGGCAGAGAAGAGAGTCAGAAATTCCAACCCAGAGGGTCAGGACCAGCTCCAGGACCTCTTGAATCACATCTGAAACATGTTCCCCATGCTCCTTTCTCCTCCCTGTTCTTACAACCAGCCAACTAGGATTACACAACTTGCACTAATTTTATTCCACATGTGGCTGTTTCTTATTAGAAGCCTGTACCTTATCTTTTCCTGTGCCATGTCATCTCTCCTGATTCAGGTGAATAATTCCATTTCTTAACAGGGGGATTCTGTTCACACTCTTGGCTGGATTTAAGGGGAAAAAAAAAGAAAGAAAGAAAGAAAGAAAGTACACTTAAACTTTTTCTTGCGCGGAGAGCCTTTCTTTATCTGTAACCCTGGGATCTTTCTTTCTCTGTCCGGACGGAGTCTTTCCTTCTCCATTCTGAAGGGCTCTACTCATCAGGACCCAATGGAAAAGCGAATGTTCGAGCCAATCAGCGGAAGGTCTCAGGTCACCCAATACCCAACAACTGTTTCTGGAGGGTTTTGTTTTCTCCCCCATCGGACCGGTACATTTTCTTTTTTAACTCAACTCACCAGATGTTTTGGCAGTGCAGAAACCTGGCTTTGCCGTCTTCCAAGTGGATGAAATAGGATCCAGATCACAGCACGTTGCCTCGGCTTCTCCCAACCAAGTACTTACTGGTTCTGGAGAATAATGTAAAGATCGAGTTCAGTTTTCTTTAGGTCCTGGGACTCTGGGATCCAGGTGTTGGCATTTTCTGGCCTTCCAGGCCTTAGAAGGTTTCCAGGGAAACCCCAGATTCATGAGTGTGCGTAGAGTTCCCCTCCTTTCTCCGTCACTTTTATTTTTCTGGCCGCGTATCAGAAATGGTAAAACTGCGCCCCCCGAGCCCCCGTGCGGGGGGGAAATGCAGGAGTGGCACACACGTGATTCAGGCACATCTGGAGAAAACCAGCTAGGCGATCCCCCTTTGGTGTTTGCAACTCCAGGACCCCCCCACCCTGGCCCCCGACAAAGGGGAAGGAGAGCTCCTTCGTCAGGCTCCCATCTCCCTCTGCCTCGTGCCCTGTTTTGCTTAGAACAAGCCCGAGCATGCCATGCCACCTCGCCAGGCCTTGCCAAAATCCACGAATGGCACAGAACACACATTAAACAGACGGAATGCAACATACATGTAAAGAAATAAGAGCTCTGCCAGGAAAGTTGGCAGCAGCTCTGGAATGCTTTAAACAGTGTGTGTGTGGGTAGAGCGAGCCCAGAGTCGGCTAGGGTGCCTCATTCTCAAGAGCTGTTTCTTTTACAGCCATGACCTGTTTTGCCAGTCAAAATAAATACAGTGTTAAATGCCCCCTTTTACTGGCTCCTGATACCTTGGCAATGCAGTTTGAAATATGACCTGCTCTCATTGGAAAAATGTCCTTTTAACTGAGTAGAAAGGATGTGCCCCTTCGAGGCAGTAAGTAGGGGGTTCATGGATGGTGGAGCCTCTGAACACAGACACACTCAAGAGGTAGGAGCGCAACAGCCGCGGAGTCGGTACTGCTTGTTCGTAAGTCACTGCCTCTAGAAGCTTCGTCGCAGGCACAGGGTGACTTTCAAGGTTCTCTATCACCTTGCCTTCAGCTAGGGACAGTAAAGTGGCAGCCCAGGATGGCTGCCTATTCCACAGGGACCCTTGAGGCAGCCAGGCCATTTCCTTCAGAAGGAAAAGAATAGTGATAACAAGGCACTGTCACAGGTTTACCCCACTTGGGCCATTTAGCTTTGTGGGTTCCCCATGGCCACAGGCCACTCTGTAAGCCCACCAGCATCCTGGCACGTGTGTAAGAAGCTAGATGGATTGATTTGCCCAGGAGAGAAATCACAGCAGCCGCTAATCAAGCATTTTCTGTAGACCAGGCACATCAGACATATCTTCTGAAGCATCCCCTTCTCTCAAGGCCTGAGATACCCCCTGCTTTGTACATGAAGAAACTGAAGCTTAGCGAGATCGGAGACCGCATGGCTAGTCCAGGACAGCACAGCTGTGAAAAGGGAAGCTGGAATTTGAACCCAGGCTCGTCTGCTCTCAGCAATCGGGCTGTAAGGGCCCCATGCTGGCTTCTACTGGATAGCACAATCACCTCCTTCATCCTCAGAACTGGTCAGCGGAGGCAAGGGGCTACATGCCCCACTCAAGATGTCACAGGATGGGTCAGTTTTTTTTGGGGTAACTACAAAAGATGTTCACAAACTGAGTGGCTTCGAACAACAGAAATTTATTCTCACACAATCCTGGGAAGGCCAGAAGTGTGAAAGCAGGGTGTTGGCAGGCCTGTGCAACCTCCAAAAACTCTAGAAGAGGATCCTTCCTTGTCTCTTCCAGCTCCGGTGGTTGCTGGCTTCCCTGGCTTGGGCCATATCCCTCCTGTCTCTGCCTCTGTCTTCACATGGCCTTCTTCCCTCTGTGTCCTCTCCCCTTCTCAGCTCTTCCAAGACACTTGTATTGGACATGGGGGCCCATTATAATTCAGGACAATCTTGTCCCAAAATCCTTAACTTCATTACGTCTTCAAAGATCCTCTTCCCAATAAGGTCACATACACCAGTTCCAGGGATTTGACTCTGAATATTTGCAGGGAGAAGGAGTGCATTTCTCAACCCACCGCTTAGGGAGATGATGAAGCAATTTATTCAATAAGGGTCTTTACTATTTTGCAGGCCTGCAAGATTTAGTATAAAATTTTGAAATATTTTTTCCACCCCATGTCTTCTTTCTTTTTTAATTGAACTTCGATTTGCCAACATATAGTATAACACGCAGCGCTCATCCCATCAAGTGCCCCCCTCAGTGCGCATCACTCCCATGTCTTCTTTTTAAAACAATGAGTATAGGGGCACTTGGCTGGCTCATTTGGTAGAGCACATGACTCTTAATCACAAGATCTTGAGTTCAAGCCTCACACTGGGCATGAAGCCTCCTTAAAAATAAATAAATAAATAAACAAATAAAACCATGATATGAACAATAACAACCAATGTCTAATAAACTCTTACCAAAGTTCTGGCACTTAGTGACATTGAGTGCTCACAGATATTCTGTAGTAGAGACACTGCTCTTTCCTTGCTGGACATGGTGGAAAAATAAAACTCTAAGGGGTTAAGGGATCTCACAGATCTCCAAAATCTCCCAGCCAGGAACCGGTAAGGGTAGGATTGGAACTCCAATCTGCCTGACTCTGGAGTCTGAGCTATTAGGTGGGATGCAAAACTGCTTTTTCTTGGAAATTTCGGACTTGGTTAAGAGGCTGTGGTTTGGAAGGAGGTGGAGGTATGGGGCGGTGGGACAATTTATGGCATGTTTAGCCAAGAGCTATTCTGGGGAAGCACATCCAGAAAGGCTGAAAACAGGCATTCTGATTGGGGAGGCAAACAACGAGATGGTTGATTGAGGACTACTGTCTTTTCTCTCTTGTGCCTGAGACTGGAGTCTTCCTGCAGAGACACAGGAAGTTGGAAGCAAATGAAAAAAGGCCTATTTTTATTGTTTTCCAGATTCTGGTTCAGTAACATCTGCCAATAGTTATATTCTTATTGCAGGGAAATGTTCACTTTTGTTGAGCAGCCGTATGACCCAGGAGACTGGGTAGAGCATGCAAGGCAAAATCAGCGCTGCTGGCTTGAGGATGGCTGGCTGTGAGTGGCAGGCGACTTCTGTTCCTGTAGTCTGGTGACCACATCTACTGATCCAGGCTCCCTGCCGCACGGGTTCCAGTTGCCTCTCCAGTCAGAGCCGCTGGTGGCTAGGTGTTGCAGGCATTATCTCATTTGAGTTTCTCAACAATCCTGTGAAGCCAGATCAGTAATGACCTGATCAAACGTTCAGGGAGGTGGAAGTCACTCCCCTGAATATGGCAAGTGGCAAGTACTGGGGTCTCTCCAGGTTGCCTGAGTCCAGAATCTAAGATAGTTGCTGCTGTGCTATTTTCTCTCCAAACCCATATACCAAAAATGCCTTTTCCACCCCCTGATGGAAAGGAAACGTACATAAGGTAAAGAAGAGATTCACTCATTCATTTGTTCACCTATTCATTCATCCATCTGTACATGTGTATCTCTGTCAGCACCACGTGCCAAGAAAGCTAGGAAACTCCCTTCCTGCACATATGTGCATCGGGTCCCTATGGCCAGCAGCTTGCTGGACTATGGGAATATGAAGTCACAGCCTCAGCCTCAAAGAGATGGAAAAGACAGGAAAGTGTAACAACCCATCCAGGAGAGTGTGGTAAATTATTGTAGAGATCTGGAAGGAGAGATCAAGAGAGAAGTGGAGGTCAGGAAGGCTTCCTGGAGGAGGAGACCCTTGAGTTGAGATCTGAAGGAGGAGGAGGATGGTGTCAGCGAGAGAAGGAAGGGCTGGCCCAAATTTTAGGCACTGCACAGACTCGTGGTTATGCCAGGTACAATATATGATTATCTTCATATGGATTGGTAAATAGCCAGTGGCAGGAGCCCACCCAGCATCCCTCCTCTTGACCCTCACTTCCCCATAATGCAGAGATGAAAGAGTTAGGGTACACCAGGAAGCGCCAGGACTCAGCCTCATTCCCACTGTTCAGTCCTTTTCAGTCAGTGCTGGTGCCACACTGGTTGTTACTTCTTGATTTTTCACCACTGGGCCGGGGAGCAGTTGAGTTAGGAAGCAGTACCACTAGAAAATAGGGAGCCACAGAAGTGCTGGAGGTAAGGATGGGAAACAGAACAGGCCCTCAGGGAAGGACCTTGTGTGACACATGACAAAAATAGACTTTAACTTGAAGGTAATATGAAACCCTTGTTTTTTTTTTTTTTTTTTGGCTTGTTGTTTTTTTTTATTAATGTGTTTATACATAGTGTAATGCATTCTTTTGAAGTCTACAGTTGAATGAGGGTTTTAAATTATTTATTTATTTATTTATTTATTTATTTATTTATTTATTTAAGAGAGACAGAGATAACAACAGAGATAGAGAGAGAGAGCAGGAGCCGGTAGGAGAGGGAGAAGCAGATTCCCCACTGAGCAGGGACCCTCCCCCACAATGCCAGGCTCTAGCCCAGGACCCTGGGATCATGACCTGAGCCAAAGGCAGACACTTAACTGACTGAGCCACCCAGGTGCCCCTACAGTTTGATGAGTTTTCACAAATGTTTACCCTCACAGGACCACCACTCCTACATTGATATAGAACATATCCGTTCCTCCAGAAAGTTCCCTCTGTCCCATCTATAGGAGGATTTTAGATAGGGGAGTTACATGGTTACACTTTGCATCTTTCAGTCTTGGATTAAGAAAAGTAGGGGCACCTGGGTGGCTCAGTTGGTTAAGCGTCTGCCTTTGGCTCAGGTCGTGATCCTGGGGTCCTGGGATGGAGCCCGGAGTCATGCTCCCTGCTCAGCAGAGAGCTTTCTTCTCCCTCCCCCTCTCCCTCTGCTGCTCCCCCTGCTTGTGCACCCTCTCTCTCAAATGAATGGATGAATAAATAAATACATAAATAAATATTTTAAAAAGAAAACTCTTTTGCTCATTTCCGGAGCCCTTTTTGTGGTGCACACTGTTCTGGCTGTAGAGAAGAGGGATGGGTATATTTGGGTAAAGAAAGGCAAAAGACAGTGGCATGTAGAGCTGGTTTCACAGGTGCTCAACCTATGCAGTCACTGGGGCTTGACATTTGGTTGAATGTTCTGCTGTTGCTACCTTGAAATTCTTAATTTTTGAACAAGGGAATCCATATTTTTATTTTGCGCCAGACTCCCCAAATAATGCAGTTGTGCCTGATGGATAAAGGGAATTAACAGGAAGCCCTGAGAGAGGGTATAGTGGGGGGGGGGTTGGGGGGGGGACAGTCTTAACAATCCTACAAAGAAGATCTTCTTGGGAGGAGTGCGGTAAGAAGCTAGGCAGGTAAAGAGTGAATGTCACAAGAAGGATCCGAACCCCCAAAGTTCTCTTTCGAGGGATAAGCACACCATGGTGGAGACATTTCCTATCTGCTGTTGTTCCTATAACTCTACCCACAGCACCAGTAAATGTATATGGGCCCAATTAATTACCATGACTAACACATCTGACAAGCCAAATATTAGCTCGAGAGAACTGAACACACTTACAAGTATTAAGTACAGATACAAATAATTAACAATAAGCTCACTGGCATTATTATCTTCTAATTAACCATAAAAAAAAATCACACCTTAATCCAGAACAAAATGAAAACAAAAGGAAAGTGAGACCCCTGCCAGTTCTAGAAAAGCAGGTGATATAAGGAAGAGAGATATGGCTTGGTGGATTTTAATTTGCACTAATGATGAATTTCATCAGCCTTCCTTGGCTGATAACAGAGCCAAAATAAGTGCCTTGGTCCCTGTTTCTCCCTGCTGAGGCCAGATGTCCGATGGGAAGGGTTTGGCAGAGGGCTTACAGGAGGCATCATTACCAGAGGTGGGAGGAGCGACATTGGCATTCCCCTGGAAAAATCCATCTTCATCAACCTCAGAAACGACCTCTCCTCTCGTCTCTAGGATTTGGAGCAAAGAGAAGGTGAGTTGAAAGGAGTCGATTGTCTCTCTGTGATTGGTTCTTCCTGAGAGAGGTTCTAGGTTGAGGGGTTCAGTCCAAGACCCAAAAATTAATACCTAGGCTGCAATGACAAACCCAGACAAGTATTTCCCAAACCAGGGAATCTAGAAACAAACATCTTTCTGACTGATGATCCTTTCCAGACCCTATGAGGAAGAGGCTCCTGCAATTATATGGAACACTCGGCCCTAAAAATCTCTATTTTGGTCTAAATGATGTGGCTTTGCTGCTGTGGGCTTCCCAGTTCTCTGGAAGATGCAGACATCCTTGTCTCCATTGTATTAAAGGCTCATTGCCTTTGGTGGCCTTAAAACTCATTGCAAATCACACAAGAACCCTAACAGCTTCTCTCTTGTTCACTTTCTTTCTAGCTTCTGATCAGTGCCTGCGGGGGAACATGCTATACTCACTTTATAATAATTGTGGCCATCATTACTCTGTACTAACTACCTGCAGGCTCTGTGATAAGAGCTTTTGCCACATTATCTTATTTAATACTCCCAATAGGAAATTGTGTTGGCTGTACCTTCAGAACACATTCAGAACCCAAGCATTTCTCGCCACCTCTACGCTACCACCCTGGTCCAAGGCCCCAACTCCTCTCACGTGGATTGCTGCAGCCTGCTCCCAACTGGTCTCCCTGCTGCTGCCCTTGTCTGTCTGTGGTCTATTTTCAACACAGCAGATTGAATGATGCTTTTGAAATATAAGTCAGCTCAGGTGAAAAACCGACAAGGGCTCCTTATCTCTCTCAGAATAAAATCTAGAGTCCTCACTGTGGCCCACAAAATCAGCCCCTCTATTCGCCCTCACATGCACTCTGGTCCAGGCACACTAGTCTCTTTGCTTCTATGTGAACACTCCTGCCCCAGGGCCTTTGCACTACCTCTTCCTCCCAGATAGCCACATGACTTCTCTTTCTTCCTTTAAGTCTTTGTTCAGATGTCACCTTTTAGTGAGGGTTATGTTGACCATGTCATTTAAAATGCAGGCCTGCTTTCAGCCTCCCTCTTCCACATTAAACTCATCATTATCTATTTACCTTATTATTACTTATTAGTATTGTTTATTGTCCATATCTCCCTACAAGGGCTAGGATTCTTGTCTATTTTTGCCAGGGCTAAAGAATTTATGTTAGGTGCATAATAAATATTTGTTGAATGAATAAATGATTCATGAACTATGCCCTATAATCAGTCCCATACTACAGAGGAAGAACGTGAGGGTCTCAGAAAGGTTAAGTGATTTTCCCAAGATAAGTTAGACCATGGCAGAGTTGGGACTTTAGCCCAAATCTTACTGCCCAGACTTGAAAGACATTATGCAGAAACTCAGGGGAGGTTTACCCTACACATTTCATGTTCTCTATCGTCCGGAGACTAGCTTCCTGGGGTGTTAAAAGCAAATCTTGATAAACAAATAATTACCATATAATCCCACAGCTCCACTCCTATGTATATGCCCCAAAGAAGTGAAAACAGTTGTTCAAAGAAAAATGTGTACAGGAACATTCATAGCAGCATTATTCATAAATCTAAAGGATTAAGCATCCAAACTGTCCATCAACTGATGAATGGATAAACAAGTTGTGGCATGTCCTTATGTTAGAATATTCTACAGCCATAAAGAGGACGGCAGTACTGCTTACAAGCTATAGCATGGATGAACCTTGGACATGTGATGATAAGTGAAAGAAGCCAGTCTCAGAGGGCCATGCTATGGTTCCATGTATACAAAATGTCTAGAATAGGCAAATCTACAGAGACAGAAAGGTTAGTGGTTTCCAGAGGTTGAGGGGGAAAGAAGGGATAGTAATGCTAATACACACCAGATTTCCTTTTAGGGTGATGCACTGATGGTTGCCTAACACTGTAAATACACCCCAATGCCACTGAATGGTATGTTTTTAAAATGATTAAAATGGTACATTTTATGTGAACATATTTTACTGCAATTTTTTAAAAAAGTAAATCTTTCTCTCTTTTTTAAAGATTTATTTATTTGAGAGAGGGAGAGAGAGGGAGAGGAAGTGAGTCCAAGTTGGGGGTTGGGGAGGGGCAGAGAGAGAGGGAGAAGCAGGCTCCTGGCTGGGCAGGGAGCTCTACATGGGGCTCCATCCCAGGACCCTGAGATCATGACCTGAGCTGAAGGCATCCACTCAACTGACTGAGCTGCCCACGCACCCCCAGAAAGTAAGTCTTTCAGTTCCAGCCTTGGTGAAACGATGTTTTGGTTTGGTTCTGGTTTGGTAGGCAGGCAAGTACCTAAGGATGAAACCCCTCTGTGGCAACTCTAGACTAGGAGGAGCTATGACTGATCTGTTTAAACTATGTAACAGACTTGCATCTGTGGCTTGATTAGATCGTTCAGACCATAGACTTGAACCCTGATCTTCTGCATCCTATGAAATAGTGACAAGCCTAGCATGGTGCTATTCAGATAAGTCAGGAAGCCAAGTCTTTATGTCCTTTTGCATTATCAAAGCCATATACCCTTGTTGTAAAAAAAAAAAAAAATCTAAATAATAAGAAGGTAAGTTTTCCCTTTTACTGCTATGGTTTCCACTCTGGGTGTAGCCACCACCATCTACAACCTGGCATGGATCCTTTCAGAACTTTCTCTACTCATGTACAAACATCTATATATAAATTAAATATGTGCATCTTTGTTGAAGGTGTTTTTTGCTGTTTTTTTGTTTTTGTCTGTTGGTTTTTTACAAAAATGTACTCCTACTATATATATTGGCCGTTTTTCACTCAATACCATATCTTAAGAATCTTTCCATATGAATATATACAGATTTATCTCTTTCTTCATGGCTACAGAGCGTGGAGACCATTGACACAATTAGTCTCCTCTTGTCAGGTAATTATCTTGCCTCCAATTTCTCACCATCACAAACCAGGTTGTGAGGAACATCCTGTTCATATATTCTTGCATACTTGGGGGAGTTTTTCTAGGGGAGAGATTTCTGGAAGTGAAATGGTTGGGTCAAAGCAAAAGCCTTTCTGTTCTGTGACTTTTTAGGAGCACATCAATTTGGAACACAAATGTGTATTGTCTCTGGCCTTAGGACAAAAAAAGCTAGAACTTCGAGCTTGAGGTCAGGCTTTGCTTAGCTCAGCTTCCCACCCTGCATCTTGTACTCGTAGCTATTCTCATTCATTTTATAGGCTTACTGTCTCCAGATTGACTCCAGCAGAGGGAAAAGAAATCAGGTCCTTCTGTGCCATTCTTCAAACATTTAGAGGAAATTGATTTTCCACATGGGCTGTAGCCAAGCGAGGGATGCGCCGGCACAGAAGTCCCTGCGACAGGCCATTACTATTAGCACTTGCAACAATTAGACTCAACCCAACTTGAGATATTTTATTAGCAAGTGTAATTCCTCATCAGGCTAATATTACAGATTGCCAAAAGCAGCAGCAATTCTAAAATAGGATTTACTTCGTAATCCCTTTTAAAGGGAAGAACTTGCAGAGACTTGAAGTGTCTGGAGAAAGAAAGCTTTTATTCTCCTGAGCAAGGGCAAAAGGCAGTTGGTCCAAGAAGCTCATTGCTTGCCTTGCCTTTCTGCTCTTAACCTTTGTTATGTTTTCTCCCATGGCATCAGCTGGGATGCTTTCACCTGCAAAGAAAGAAATGCAGTTCAGACTGGCCTCAATAATACAGCGATGTCATAGACCTCTTAAACCAGAAGTCCCGAGGTGAGGCAGGTTTAGGGTTGGTTGACTCCGCGTGTCAACAATGTCATCAGGAATCGGAGTTCTTTCCCAAAGCGGTTAAGAGCTCTGGCTCTGGAACCAGACCGTTTGGTAGTGAATCTCAAGTCCACCTTTTAAGAGCTGCGTGACCTTGGACAGATTACTTAACCTCTGGAAGCCTCAGTTTCCTCATCTGTGAAAAACAGGAGAATAATAGTAAAACCAACTCGCAGGGTTGTTGTGAGTGGGGAAACTTTCTCTATAAAGGACCCAATAGTAAATATTTTAGGCTTCGCTCTTGGCAGAGTAGTTGGCAGTCTCTTCAAATACTCTACTTGGCTGTTGTAGAATGAAAGCAGCCACAGACAATAGGTAAATGAGTAGGCATGGTTGTGTTCCAATAAAATTTTATTTATGGACTCTGAAAGTTGAATTTCATATAATTTTCTGTGTCCGGAAATATTACTGTTCTTTTGATTTTTATTCAACTGTTAAAAATGTAAAAACCATTCTTAGTTCATGGGCCACCCAAATGGGTGGGGTCACCCCACTGAGCTAAAAGCATATAATACATTTAGAATAGGAGTTGGCGGGCTCTAAAGGTTCAATAAATGTTTGCCACTGTTATTGCTGTAGTTATGACCATCATCCTCTCCCCACTCATCCCCTCTCCATGTTGGCTTCACTCCCAGTGTAGTAGCAAGACCGTTGCCTCAGTTCACTCAGAACTCAGGGAGTTCTCCAGAAGGAGAAGAAAGAACATGTCTTCCTATGATGATTTGTTAGGAGCAAGATCTCTCCCCACCTGTCTCACAGGTCCTCACAGGTAGCAGTGGACAGAATGGGGTCACATGTCCTCTGCCCAACCAATCACCGGCCAGGGGAGGGGTTATCCTTCTACAATCAGGCCCACTTCTGGAACTGGGGGTGGAGTCAGTTTGCCCTGAGTCACACACTGCACAGAGATTGGGTCAATGCCTGACCCAGACAGGACTTCTGTTAGGAGGTAGAGCTTGGATGCTGAGTAGGCAACGAGCCAAGCTTGCTACACCCACTCTTTCAAATCCCCGTGAATTTATCACAAGCAGAGGACCCGCTAATCCAGTTTATATATATCGTCTTATAACAAGAGCCAGCCTTTTGAAGATTTGGGCTGGAGAACATTGGCTCTGCTGACCTTTAAGTCTTTTTAAATAGCCACTGCGGTCATAACTCATTGGATCGTAAGAATTCCAAACAACTTTATAGCACTTTTGAGTTTACTACACACCCTCCCTGTCTGATGCCTCATTTGACCTTCACAGTTCTCTGAGGCAAGGATCATCGTGTTCATTTCACAGGAAAGAGGAGGAGTGACATGTCCAAGAGCACGTAGTTAAGCCTAGAAACTGGACTTCGAACTTCCCAGATTCCTGGCTCTTTTCCACCCTACCTCTTTGGGGTACTCCAAAAAATGTAGGTGAGAAGGCAACCGAAGGGATTTTACTGAAAGTCAATACAGCCCTAAAACCTGGGAAGACTTTTAGGTAAAATTTCATTATTTTCTTTGGAATGTCCACAACTCCTATATACTATGGAATCTCAGGAGATAATAATATCATAGCAATAATTATTCTGATGGAATACGAACATGCCTTTTTTTTTTTTTCTGATCTCAAAAGGGAAATGTCACAGTTCATGCGTCTCTTTATATTTAAGTCGTAATTGTAGGTGTGCCTTCTTACATTTAAGTCCTCGTTTTGGCTTGCTGACCTGCAAGATGAGAAGAGGGACTCCCCAAACAAAAGAAATTTGGTTGAGTGAACTGGCTTTATCCAAGTGAAGGAACATTATGCTTTAATGCTTATGGAAAAATTTTAATGTCTTGAGAGCCATCTTTGTTTTAAAGATTTTATTTTACTTTTTAAGTAATCTCTACCCCCAATGCAGAGCTCGAACTCATAGCCCTGAGATCAAGAGTCACATGCTTCACCAACTGAGCCAGCCAGGCATCCCCTTGAGAACAATCTTAAGATGTTGTTAAGGGATAAAATTAGGACACGAAATGACATACAGAGACAATATCAACTCTGTGTTAAAGATGATAGAAAAGATTGGCAATAAAGAAACCAAAGCATTAACTGAGTTGCCTTTGGGCAACGAAGTCATGAGTAGTTTTTTTCTTCCCAGCTTCTTTATATATTTTTCTATACTTTCCAGTCTTCCTACAATACTCATTTTTATGACCAAAGAAAAACATAAAGTAAAAGCCAGAGGAAGACTGGGTAGTTTTGCAGGCTAGGGTTTCTCATTATACAGACAGATCCTGGCAATGAGGGACTAAGTGAGGCAAACCAGGGCCATTTGCAGAGTGAAGGGATGAAAACTGTATCATGAAGAATGCTCCTCCTCCTGAGGTGACTGTGCAACCCCAGCAGAGCTGGCCAGCAGGAGAAAATGGACAGAATCCTTCAGATTTGTAGGGAGAAACTAACAGGCTGTGTGGCTTTGAGCAAATTAACCCCTCTGACCTTCAGTTGCTTCATCTGTTATAGGAGAATAATAAAGCTTAGTACTCCCATTTCAAATTCTTTCAATCATTTAATAATTTTTTTATTGAATACCTACTGTCTTAGGGTGTAGGGATGTAATAATGACCAAAGAGACAACGTTCATGCCCTCCAGCATGTAGTAAAGGGTTAGGGCTGGGAGTTGAGGTGCTTATTAGGGGAATAGCAAGTGCAAAGGTCCTGGGGTAGCCAAAGCTTGGCCCTTTATACCAGAGAGTAGTCTTACGTATCTGGAGTTTGGTGAGTAGATGGAGAATGGGAGCAGATGGGGAGAGGTGGCAGGGCCTAAGCTTTGGAGACCAGGACAAGAAACTTTGATTTCACTCTAAGTGTAATGGGAAGCCACTTAAGGGTTTTAGCCACAGACTAGCATGATCTGATTTAGAGTTTAGATCTTAAAAAAGCCACTTTGCTGCCATATAGAGGATGGATTGTAGGATTGTGTGAGACGATCAATACACAAAAGCACTTAACATTGGGTCTGGAACAAAGTAAGTGTCTTAATAAGTGGTAACTGTTTTTCATTATTATCATCGTTATCATTATTATTATTACTACTCTTTTGTCTGCCTAGAGCTGGCTCACAATTCTTGGACATTTGACTTCATGTAAAATTGACAAAGCATTCCAATGAGCCCATGAATTTTTCAGATTTGTTTTCCAGGTGTTTTCACATCCTCAGAGGGATGATGGTTGAAAGCCAAACTCAAGCTGATACCTGCAGCAGAAAAAAACAAACCAGTGGACACATTCCTGAATCCATGATTCTTTCATCCTTCAGGGGTAAGCTTTGGTTATCTTGTAGCTTAAAGAAGACCCTGGGTCTTGATTATAGGTTTCAATCTCTGCCAAAGTACTGGCTGTCCACAGGCCCTGTTGTGAAATCCAGTACATTTGGGTGTATTTAAAAATACCTCCCCTCCTGCCAACAGCCCCTTCCTTAAGACTCGGCTCAGAGATGACTTTTTCTGGGAAGTCACTGGTGACCTTGCTTGGTCACACCCCACACCAAGGCTGTGATCTCCTGTCTGTACTCTTGGAGCTTGGGTGAAGCCATAAATAGCATAACACTTAACCCCTCGACTGATGTGAATTTCTTCATCAAGGCTCTAAATCCCTGGAGCTGTGTGGGTTAATTCAATAGTCACTGGCCACGTGCAGCCCTTTAGATCTAGTTGAATTGAATGCAAATCAGATAAATTTTCAAATCTAGTCTCTCAGTTGCACTGGTCATATTTCAAGTCCTCAGTAGCCACCGGTGGGTATCGTATTGGGCAATGCAGACAGAGAATTATTTCTCTATTGAAGAAGGTTCTAGTGGACAGCACTGCCTCGAGGGGGGACAGGAATCATGTGTTATTTTTTCATTTAGGACTAGCAGGGTGCTTAAGACACAGTCTTGAGAGGCAAGCAGACACTAGTTCAAATCCCAGCTCCTAATCATACTGGCTGTGTGATCTCGGCCAAGTTCAATTTCTCAACGCTTACCCCGTGGTATGGTGGTGAAGCTTATATAAGTTAGTACCTAGGAAGGGCTTAAAACAGAGCCTAAACCCAACGTAACCCCCAAGGAAGTGTTAGCTACCCTCATCGTCATCCACAGTAAAACAGCCAGCACGTAGTAGGCCCTATTAAATGTTCACTGATTGTCTGAGTAAATGGATAAAAGAACAGCGGAATGAATGAATGAAGGGACCCTATTTCTCACTTCAATGAAAGCAGAATTGCCCTTGTGAAACCAGTAAGAATGGCACTTACTGCGTACCGGGCTCTGTTCTAAGTGCTTCACATAGTCCCCCAACAGCCCCGTGAGCAGGATAGTATTAAAAATGACCTCTTGGTGGGGGAGACTGAGGCTTCGAGGTAGGAGGTAAAAGCATACGAGGGGATGAGGATTTGAAGCAGCACCTCTCTGCCTTGGTGGAGATATGCTTCTAGACTGCTGGCTGCCACGATTGCTTCCAGTTCTGCTCTCTGGGAGGGGTGGGGGCCGGGGGTAAGGTGAGCCAGGGGTGGCGACGGGCGCAGCATCTTGCTTGCCCCTTGGGGATGGCCATGGCTCCCCATTAGGAGAACACACCTGCAGGGCGGAAGGCAGCCTGCTCGGGTTTCTCTCCCGTCCACAGAAAGGCTCCTGACCCTGGTTTCTCAGCTTCTTTTCTTCCCCCATCCATCCCCAGGGTACCCGCCCTCCGGCCATGCCCACCCCTCCCCACAACCCCACGCGCACCCCCGAGCCTTGGCGAAGCAGCAGACAAGGGCGCCTTTCTTCAAAGCGGTTCCCCTTCATCTCATAAACTCTCAGCCCTGGCCTGATTGGCTGTGCCGAAAAGGAGCCAGGCCCCCGCTCCAGTCCGCAGATACAAAGTGAGTTGTGTGCAGCTTGCCCACGTGAGACCGATCACAGGGGCCTGCCCCTCTTGGAAATCCCAGAGGACAAAATATCAGAGAGCCCCTAACCCAGGGACTGCCTGGTCACAGGATCCAAATTCTCTATGGCAAGACAAAGAAAAGCAGAGAGTTGGGCAAACCAAGACAATGAAGAGGCAGTGTGCACAAGATCACTTCTACCCCCGGAAGACTTGAAACACATTTAACCCTTTCTCCCTGAACCTTTTCCACTTCCAGCCCAACAGAGTCCGTGCACAGATGGGGCATGGAGCCCAGACGTGGAGAGAACGGTCCCCGTTGCAACCATTCCTGATGGTTCCTTTTGCCACTTTCGAGATCCTGCCTTTCCCATGAAGCATGATTCCAATGTTTCCCATTTTTAGGCACTAAAATTAGTCCAACTGTGCCTTCTAATTCTGTAGACACAACCCAGCTTTTGCAAATGTCCCTCTCTTCCATTTCTGGGTGAATTTTTGCATAGTACAGACTGCCAATTTTGTCGAGCAGTCTTGGGGGAAGATAGAAGTTTAAAATCATCTCACTGCTAACCATGAAACAAATGCTGTGAAGCCCAAAGTTCTGATTTAGAGAGAACACTGCACGTAGCAGCACTCTCAGGAGAAGAAAAAACACCAATGTCCTACATGGATCCCGGTGCTGACCGGCTCAGTAAGAATAAGGATGGTAATTTACTGAGCACTCACTAGGGAGTGAAGCAATCCCCAGGGGCTCTCATTTATTTGCCAGAATGTTACTTTCCTCTGAGGTGGATACAGATTAACCCCATTTTACAGATGAGCCAATTCAGGCCCAATGAGATTAAGTAACCTGCCTGAAGATGCAGCTAGAAATTGACCACGCAGAGATTTGCATGGGTTCGAACCCAGATCCCTCCGGCTACAAAGGCTGAATTCTCAACCTCGGGGCCCAGTGAGTGGTAGTCAGCAGTAGTTTTGTCATAAAATACAATGTATGGTTCTGCAGGAACAGAAAGATGCTTACAACCTACGAATGAAAACGCAGGCAACAAAGATTACATACTGTTTGTGGTTGTATTAAAAAAGGCTAGATAGATGCTAGATGGATAGGAGGTGGAATATTAGAACAATCTTTGCCAAAAGCTTGAGAGATTTCTCTTAGGAAATCTCCCCATTGGTGCTTTGCTTTGTTTTTCACATCTTCTTCGTGAAGCATGTATAACTTTTGCCATTAGGAAAGAAGTCTGTGTGTATGTGTGTGAGAGAGAGAGAGAAAAAGAGAGAGAGAGAGAGCTTTAAAAGCAAGAAGGAAAGAAGTTGGCAAAGTAGGCCAAGGAAGCTGGAATCTCAGTTATTTAAATCCTGTCCAAAATTGCAATTCGGAGAGTTCATAGTTACTCCAAAATGATGAATCAAAAGTCTTAAGCCACCTGCCCCCTGGACCAAGTGCAGCCAGGTGACAGTGACATTGAACCATATGCTTTGAGGTAGTGGGCGTTGAATTGAAGAGAAGGTGGAGGAGCTCACCGAAGCAAAGCTGAAGATTTTCTTCGTCACAGGCCCTCCCAAACCCTTGCGTGCGTTCGCAGCTCCTGAGCTCCAACGTTATCAAGAAATACCAGAGTCGTAGGGAGAAGGGGCAGAAAACCTTCCGCCTGGCCCCGAGGACAAATCCCTCCGAGTCTGGCAGGAGGCAGCCTCGCTGATTCCAGGCCTATATTTTTCATTTCTTGTTTTAACAGTCATAAACGCCTTCCGATGCCAAAGCAGAACACGACTTTAATCCAGATAAAATAAAATTCCTAAACTCTGCAAACTACACAGAGATTTACAAGCCAATTTTAAAAAGCAAGAGCCTTGGTTCCAAGAGTGGCACATTCCACGTGGCCGGTGCCGCTGGGGCGGCCCTGTGGGCCCTGCCTCCTGGGGACCAGGGGCCAGGCCACGCGGCTCGGCCCCGAAATCCACAGTCCCTTGGCAAAGAGAATGCAGGCAAACACTGCCCTTAATGTGGACTCTTCTCAGATCCCTGGGCTCTGGGGTCTCCTGGCTTTCAGGCGCCCTAATATGTTCCAGCTCCCCTCTCTCCGCCTCCCCCTCCACCCCCAGCTGTTGCAGAAAACCACAGTCAACCTCCCCTTCCCCTCAGCAGCCAAGTTTTCTCTAAGTAAACACAGAATGTAGCAGAAGATCAGCTCTGTTCCCTTCCCGACACTGTTAGGTTGGGTCAAGGCTGGCCTGGTACCAACCTGGAGAACTCAGGCTAGGGTGGGCTCCAGGCTAACCACGGGCTGGCTGCTGCTTGCTGAGCAAAGCCTTACTATGTGCTAAATGTTCAATGAATCCTTTAGATTCTATAAGGAGGGACCCTCTTATTCTGGATTTCACCTCCTTGCCTTCCAGCAGGTCCACTTGCCTTCAGGTAGGCTGCATCAGTGGGCTCCTGTGTACTCTGGCCTCTGATTAGGTTTGTCCAAGAAGAGAAGAGGCCCTGGCAGGAGATCTGGGGAAAGACAATGGGGTTGAGATATTAATCCCCCAAGCTTCCCCTTGCCTGTGCTGTGGGCTGGCTGTGCATCTTCCAAAAACCACTGCTCCTGATGGGTGATTTGCTCCAACAGCTCCTTTTTCCGGGTTCCAGGATTAACACATTCTTGCTCCTGCAGGCTCAGGGTCCGAGCAGCGCCTCCCTTTGCTAGACTCTGGGACTGCACTTTACCCTGCTGATCTTCCTAAACCCTGTTAATACCAATACATATAATCTCTAAATTAAACTCTGCTCAGATTGCCTAGGCTCAACGTGCCTTGTTTCCTGCCAGGCTCTCGACCCGTGCCATTCGAATCATCTCTGATTTATAGAGGAGGAAACCGAAGCTCAGAAAAAGTAAGTTACTTGTCCAGGAGTAGTTATCTGGGATCTGAATTTGGGTCAGCCTATCTTCAGAGTCCAAGCCCTTAACCTCTTCATGACTATATAAAAAATAAAATAAAACTAGCTTTTACTCAGTGTCTGCTGTGTGCCACACAGTGTCCTAAACACGTTATGCCTTTATTTCATGAGTCCTCACAAAGACCGCTGTAGGTAATACTTGCTATCCCTCTTTTACAGATGAGAAAACGGAGGCTCAGCTAGAGAACGTCACCTGCCAACAGCCACGAAGTCAGAGAGAGGGGCAGAGCTGGGGCATGAACCCAGGTCTGTTCCAGTCTTGTTACTGACCTCAGGTAACCTGCCTCCTGCAGAGGCTATGGACATGTTGGAAGCTGCAAGAGGGAATGAACCCACCATGTCCAAAGAGGAGCTTCGATGGTAGGGCTGGAGAAGCAGATTTGTTCATTAGACCCAGGAGACAGGCTTGAGTGGAAGAAAGCAGGTGGAACCAGGGTCTGGGGGATTGTAGAATGGAGGTGTGGTGCCAGGCCTGAGTGGAAAGGAGGTCAAGGCCTTTGCCAGGAGGAGGATGGGAAGCCTAGGATGCCTATGTGTCAGTGGTGGCTGGATGGAGCTTCAGTGAGGTCTGCTCCTGTTGACAAACATTTACTGAGTGCCTACTATGTGCCAAGCAAAGTGCTGGGCTCTGGGGCAATCTAGGTGGGGAGAGAGGGGCCATAAATAGGCCCACCCTGAGGAAGGACACTAGTTTGGTTTGGGGCTCAGGTGTGAGACCATTTGCCCAGCCCATTTATCATTCCTAGACACCTTATTATCAGAACTACACCCCTCACCACCGCTCCCCAACAAATCCCACTTCTCTGTGCTCTGGTATCCCACTAGAGTCCTTATGATACTTGACTCTTCACCTTTCTCCCCAGGCTCCAGCCCAGCAACCCATAAACAGGTCTCTGCTTGGTATCTGTTCTCTTGTTCATTTTAAAATACAGCCCTCAGCTCTCTATCTATCATCACCTCCTTTATAGCTTTATTAAGTTATAATTGATACACCATAATCTGCACATATTTAAACTGTGCAATTTGATAAGTTTTGACATATGTATAGACCCCTGAAACTGTCGCCACAATCGAGATCATGAATATAGGCTCATTCCCAAAGGTTTCCTCATCCCCCTTTATCATCCCCCTTCCTGACCCAGGCAACTGCAGACCTGCTTTCTGTCTCATTTATATATAAATGGAAACTTACAGAAGTCTGGCTTCTTTCACACAGCATAATTAATTTTAGATTCATCCAAGTTGTCCATCAATATTTCATTCCTTTGTATTGTTAAGTAGTAGTCTATTGTACGGATGTACCACAGTTTGTTGTTTCCTTCCTTCCTTCCTCCCTTCCTTTCTCCCTTCCATTTATCTATCCAACTATGTAGGTATCTATCTATATATCTATCATCTACGTATTGTTCATATATCTATTCATTTCTTTAGAAGTGAATCAATTTGTAAAGATGTTAGCATGGCATTTACATTTAATCACAAAAAGCATTTATATCGACCTACATGCCTGACTACAGAGAGGGATTAAATAAAGTGTGGTATACTCACACCATCATGGAAAAGAATGAGATCCTTCTACATAGTATTAGACCATACCTACCATATGGTGGCTGGTCTCAATGTGATGTCACCTTCCAAAGAATCACAAGTCCCCAAACGCCATGGCATTAGGAAATAACTGACTCTTTAATTGAAGTCTTTTGAGAAATCCTTAAGATCCAAAGGTTTCCTCATGAGTCCTAGCAGCTACTTTCCCAATACTTCCCCTTGCTTCCTCTAGACCTCAGCCTGGGTTATCTCTTGTCTCCAGGCATTCCTTCCTTCTTAATCCCACTTCTCCTATTTTAGCCCACTCTGTTCTACCCAGGGCGGCTTCAGGTCCACCCTGATGGAAGGGTGATGATGCTTAGTAATTTGGGGGTGGGGAGGGCAGATGGAGAGAGAGAGAATCTTAAGTAGGCTCCACACCTAGCACAGAGCCTACTTTAGGGCTCAGTCTCACAACCCTGAGAATATGATCTGAGCCAAAATCAAGAGTTGGATGCTCAACCAACTGAGCCACCCAGGTGCCCCTTTAATAATGTATTTTATTCCACATATATAAAAAATATATATGTCATGGGAAAATGGCTATTGCCATTCATTGCTGAGTGCAAAGAACAAGTTACAAAATCCTTATCACATTTGTAATAAGTCATCTAATTTGTTTCTTCTAAGTAGATTATGAAGTCCCTAAGTTCGGAGACTATAACTGTATTTTGTCCCTTGTATCTCCAATGCATGGTAGGTATCCTTTAAATAGATTGTTTTTACTGCTTAATTAGAGACTTGCCAACATGTTAGCGGTGGATATCACTGAGTGATGGGATCATACATCATTTTCACTTGCTCATTAATATTCATCTATATTGTTTGAATTTTTTATGAAGAGCTGTGTTTCTTTTCCTTTCCCTCTCTCTCTTATTTTATTTGTATTTTTTTTTTGGTATCATTTTTACAATCGGATAAAGCAGTAAAGGTTTAAAAATTTTTAATGTAAATGGAATGGTGGGAACTTGACGCATTTCCTTCTGGTAAGGAGGGGGACTTTTGATACCCATTAAATGACATCTGGATAATGCTGTGGTGGAAAAACCAAGCTTAAACATCATGCAATCACACCAATCCCTCAAGTTAGCAGGACCTTGATATTTACTTGGCACACACAGCCACAACATCAGGCCTTCCTGTAGCCTGCCTAGCAGACTGGTACCTAGTATGCTTGGGTTCCTCTCATTGGTTCCCACTGGCTTCCTTGGGATCTCATCAAAAGAGCCCCAAAATACAGAATCTAAGCTGGCTTGCTGTGATTGTCAGGAGGGCTATGTCATTCTTGGTTCATGGCTAATTTTCTTTAAAAAAAAAAGATTTTATTTATTTATTCATGAGAGACACACACAGAGAGAAGTAGAGACACAGGCAGAGGAAGAAGCAGGCTCCATGCAGAGAGCCCGATGTGGGACTTGATCCCAGGACCCTGGGATCACACCCTGAGCCAAAGTCAGACACTCAACCACTGAGCCACCCAGGTGTCCCCATGGCTAACTTTCTAATGTGCCCTGACACAGTTCTTGATTGGGTGGAGAGAAAAAGCATTCCTAGCACCTGGCTAGCATGGCCAAAGTGCCACCTCTTCCTGTTTCTTGGCTTTGCTACTTCTTTCTATCTATCTATCCATCCATCCCCCTATCCATCTACTACCTATCTGTCCATCCACCTACTCATCCACCTATCTATCTGGCCATCCGTCCATCTACCTGCCCCCTTATATCTATCTAATCTTCCATCGCCTATTAATCTATTGCTTTATTTATGATATTTTCCTCCTTTTTCTTTGACCATCCTTTATCTGTCCATTGATACCAGTGAAACCAGCAGATGTTAATTTCCTTCTAGAACTGGAAGAAGATGACTTTAATAGTAAGTGTGACTATCTATTAAAAACCTGTTAGTTACCAGACACCGTGTAAAGAAATCAGAAAGTGCTTAGCACATGGCCTGACACATACAAGTGCCATGGAAAAAACATTATTTTGAGTTCTTTCCTTTGTTAGTAGTTGTAATTACCGATCGTTGCTACTGCTTCAATAAAACCTCATTCATTCATGACAACTGGTACGAAGGGCAGGTTAAGAGATCTGTCTGTTAAAGGAACTGTTTAGAATCTTTAAACAAAATGAACTTTTATTTCTTTTGAGTACAGAGGAGAATTTGACAAAGGGTTCCTAAACAGTATTACTTCCTGTCTGCTCCAATCAACATTTAAAACTCATCTGGATTCCACAGGAATTTATTTGGCTAAGAGTGAGGTGCTAAAAGCCTTAAAAGAGTTTATTCTTTTAAAGACATGAAATATTTCTTGCACAATCTTCTTTATGGTCACTCTGGTAAACTTGCCTTCACAGGTAGAGCAAAGGTAAACTGCAGCTCAGGCCAGGTTGAATTATAACAAATTCCATTATTAGCACAGTTCAAATTAATGAGATTTTCCTTTGCTTTGGTTTCAAAAGAGGCTCACAGCCACTTAGTAACTTGAGACCTCTTGTGAACTCATTACTAGAATAGTTTTTAAAACACAGTTTGGTCTTTGGTTACCATAGGAAATTGCAAAGGCCCAATGACCGTGTTCCATTTTGGATTCAAGTTTTATGTTGGGCAATTCATTTAAGCTTTGATGATTTTTTAATTTAAAAAATTCCCTACCAATAGTAAAAAAAAAAAAAAAAAATCTATTAGCACACAGTGAACACATAAAAGAAATACTGACCAGTCGGGTTTATTATCTGAATTCTGTGCAAAAAAAAAAAAAAAAAAAAAAAAGAATGAAAGTAAACAAAATTTCCCAACTTTACAATATTTATCTTTAAGCTCATAGCAGCCACAGATGCAAAAGTTTGTCCTTGTGTTTTACGTCTGGCAACCTCCTAAATTAAGTTGGATTTGTCCCAAGGACCAAATAAGAAAATTAATTCATGAACTAGAGCCCTCCAGAATGTTCTTTCCTTTCATTTGGTTTAGTCACTTTTATAGTCCTTTCTTTCTTCGAAGTAATTTGGATTTGATTGCTTCTTTGTGAAATTCTAATGTCAAGACTGTGTCTAATTTCTGTTTTATGAAGAAATCTGGAAACTATACAAAGCAATGAATTGAGATGCAGAGTCAAATAAAATCTGTAATGTGATAACTCTATCAACTCTGCCTGGAAAGATGCTGTATTTCAATTAGATCTTGAGACATGTTCTTACATAAACTGACAGCATCGGATTGACAGTGTTCATCTTCCCAGAAAACACAATTTACAAGGACAGAGTGGTGAATTTGGTTCGGTATTCCAAAGATACATTGGGTGGCTTGGCCCACCCCAGCCTGAATCCAGATAGCATTTCAGAGACAGGCTCTCTTTTGGTATTAAATAAGAATCACAAACATATTAAAAATTCCCACCAAAAAAAAAAAAAAAAGGCATTTAAAATTTTAAGTCATAATAATAATACTTAGCATTTAAACAGTACTTTACATCTTCAAAGCACTCCATAAACATTGGTTCCAATTCTCCAGGCTTGTAGTAGTCTTTGATGTGGAGAAGAGCTCTGTGCACAGTGGAAGAGATAAAGCTCCATCCAGAAGAGCTGGGCCCAATTAGCTAATTGTAACACTTTCATTTCTTCCCCATTCGGTTTCATTTTTTTCCAACTACCTTTTGTTGTTCTCATTTAGAGTCCTCTCAGGGTCACCTATGCAGGTCTGCTGGTAGTATTCAGGCTTGCATCCAAACCCAGCCATAAGACCCTGCTGTATCCTCTACCCCAACTCACAGTGAAATACAAAAAACGGAACCAAATGTATTACATGTAGATTTACTTTGTTCTCAGAGTTTGCCTTTTCCATTTTTTAATGGAGTGAAATATCCTTTTGCTTATAAGACTGTAGGAAGTACTGTTTTTTAGATAGTAGATTTTAGTCTTTTTTTTTTTTTTTTGGTTCTTTCTTAGCAAAACAAGAGGTTGGCAGTCCTGTGTCAGTGTCCACCGTTCTTTCTGGAGATCGTTTATGAGATCAAAACATCAGGGCAGTCCTGGTTTTGCAGATCCTAAGACCTCAAGCAAGGTGGGTTTAACATTTATCCCAACTAGTAATATTTAGTGCAGGGAATGCTGTGGTGAGATGGACATTGTCCTGAAGCAGGTTATTTCCTCCATTCCACTCTTGGTGGAAGTATAACTTAGTATCACCTTCTGCAATATTGATAAAAGTTAGTAACTTTTGTCTTCTTTGACCAAGCAATTCTACTGCCAGAATTTTGTTTTAATGGGAAATTCACTTAAGTTTACAAAATAATATGCAAGCCCTTTGATGTACAGTATAGTGGAAATTTGTAGAGTACCAGAGGCCCACAGTAAGGGAATGGTGAAGTGTGAGAAACACCAGACAACATAATACATGCCACTCTCAGGCTAATGACATGGATCCCCGTGTCCTCCCATGGAGGGAGGTCTGTCAGGCTCATTCATTCAACACCCATTTCTTGAGCACCTACTATGTGCCAGGCACTGTTCTGGGCAGAGAATGCAATAGTGAACAAAGGAGACAGTATCCGTGCCCTCATAGAGCTTACATTCTGATGGGAAAGTTTTCACAAACAAATAAATACATATTATCAGGTAACAACATTGTTGTGAGGTTAGAAAAAAAAAAGCAAGGTGTATGGAAAAATTGCTTTGGCGATTTCTTATGAAGCTAAATATGTGTTTACCATATGGCCCAGCCATCCCACTCCTGGGATGTTACCCAAGAGAAATGAAAACTTATATTCACACCAAAACTTGTATGTGAATGTTTATAGTGCCTGGGTTTGTAATCACCCCAAACTGGAAACGACCTTAACATCCTTCAACTGATGAATGGATAAACAGACCATAGTATATCCATACAAAGAAATATTATACAATAATCAAAAGGAACGAACCACAGATTCATGCAACAACAGGGAGGAAACTCAGATGCGTTATTATACCTAATGAAGGAAACCAGACACAGAAGGCTATATACCCTATAATACCAGGTGTAGAACCTCCTGGAAAAGAAAAAGCATGTGGACAGGGAATAGATTAATCATTGCCAGGAACTGGCCCTGAAGGAAGGGGCTTTGGAAAGCTGGTGGAACTTGTAGATATTTACAATGGCTATGCTCACACAGTTGTACGTAGTATAAAATCTATTGTCAGAACTCAAAGAATTCCACTGAAAATGCTGAATTTTATGATACACAAACTGTACCTCAATCAACCTGATTAAAGAAAAAAATCAAGGTGCAAGAGCTATATATGGATTGATCTCATTTTTGTAAGTAATCAATAGGCTTGGGGAAAAAAAATTCTAGATAAATATCCAGGATGCCACATCGTTAACAGTAAGTTATCTGGGTTGGGGAAAGGGGGGGAGGTTTCATTTTCTAAATTACACATTTCTTTGATGTTTGAATATTTTATAGGTCACGTGTTACTTTCAAAATTAGAGGGAAAATTAAATTATGGTACAAAATATAGTCCTCTGTGCTGTCCAGGCTGCTGGGGAGAGGCGCAGAACTCACCTGAGAGACACTTGGGCTCTATGTTTAGGCCCTAATGCTGGCTCTGGGAGGGAGGCGGTTATCTGCTCACGCTGCTGGAGATGTGCTCTGACTTTGCAGAGCCCTTGAGAAGGCTGGGAGATTCCTTTCTCTTAGGCATGGGGCTTACTCCTCCTACAGATAAGGAAGTGCTACTGTCCCCTCTAGGCTGCTGCTGGGGGAACCCGCCTTCCAGGTCCCACAGGACAGATTTTTCGGGATGAGGCTGAATGAGGCTCAGAGCTAACATGGCCTTGATCCTCCTGCGCAGGAGAAGAGTGGCCTGTGGCCCTACGGTGATTTCACGCCTCTGATCCTAACAATTGATGCTTATAGACACTTGCACGGGGCCAGGCACTGGCCAGGGATTTACTACCTAGAATTATTTTGTAATTCCTTCATTTAACAAATATTTGACACCTGCCAACAATGATCTAGGTTCCTGGGGATCCTGTAGTGAACAAACGGAAAAAGAAAACTAACCTTGTCCTCATGGGGCTTTTATTCTAAATGGGGAAGGGGAGACGGCAGAAATGTATGAAAACAAATATATGTCAGGAGATTTTCTTCTCTTTCTTTCTTCTTTCTTTCTTTCTTTCTTTCTTTCTTTCTTTCTTTCTTTCTTTCTTTCTTTCTTTCTTTCTTTCTTTCTTTCTTTCTTTCTTTCTTTCTTTCTTTCTTTCTTTCTTTCTTCTTTCTTTCTTTCTTAGTAGGTTCCATGCTGGATACAGAGTCCAACACAAAGCTCAAAATCCCAACAGTGAGATCAAGACCTGAGTCGAGATCAAGAGTTGGACACTTAACTGACTGAGCCACCCAGGCACTCCTCTGTCAGGGGGTATTAGTTAAGAGACACTTAAACAGAGTGAGCAATGCACGAGAGATGGAGAGGAGCATATGGTTTAGGTGCAGTGGTCCTGAGAAGGCCTTTTTAATTTGGGGATATCTTTTTTTTCTTTTAAGATTTTATTTATTTATTCATGAGACACACAGAGAGAGAGAGAGAGAGAGAGAGAGAGAGAGAAGAGAGGCAGAGACACAGGCAGAGGGAGGAGCAGGCTCCATGCAGGAAGCCTGATGCGTGACTTGATCCCGGGACCAGGATCATGCCCTGAACCAAAGGCAGATGCTCAACCACTGAGCCACCCAGCTTCCCAATTTGGGGATATCTGATCTAATGAGAGAGACCCTGCAGCTGAGTGTACATGGAGAATGCTGGCAGGAGAGCAAGAAGCCAGGTCACACAGGTCTGCAGATGGGGGCAAAGTGTTTGGCTTTGAGTTTAAATGAGTTTGCAGCTACGGGAAGGCTGAGGGCAGAGGTATGATGGACTCAGCTCAGGTTTGACTAGGACCCCTCTGAGTGCTGTGTAGAAAAAAGGACATAGGGGGTCGGGACAAAGTGATGACAGCAACAAAGGACACAGGCTTAGGCTTGGGTGGTAACACATTCTGATATTTCTATGTCATTCCTCACTTTCCCCATCTGCAAAATAGGATAATAATAGTATCATATCTCCCTCATAGGGCTGTCAGAAGGATTAAAAATAAGCATGGTATAAGGTCATCCGGGTGTCATATTCGGTTAAGCATCCAGCTGTTAGTTTCAGCTCAGATCATGATCTCAGGGTTAGGAGATGGACCCCCATGTCAGAATGGAGACTGCTTCAGTTTCTCTCTCTCTCTCTCTTTCTGCCCCTCCTGCTCGTGCTCTCTCTCTAAAATAAATAAGTCTTTAAAAAATGTTTTTTAATAAAAATGAGCATAATATAAATTACCTGGTCCAATGCCTGGCACATGGGAAGAGCCCGATAAATATGTCCAGGCTTGTTGTTATTATTACCCGTCTCCCTGTGAGGCCGATTTAATTATACCCATGCCATGGATGAGAAGACTGAGTCTCAGAGGGGTGAGGCCACTTATGTAAGAACAGATGGCTGGGAAGTGGCAGAGCTGTGTTGTTCTAGGCCCCCCCAAGAACACTGGTGGGGAGGCATAATTGGCCAGTGAAAAAGACAGGAAGCTCAGAATAAGGGACAGAGGATATCTGAAGCATGGAGGAGCTCTGTAGCCTACTCTACAGGAGGAGGTAGTGACCGAGGTTCAAATCCTGCCTTGCCTTTCCAAGCTGTGTGACCTCAGGAAAGTCACTTCATCTCTCCAGGCCTCAATTGTCTGTGAAATGGGGCTGAGGCAAGATCCACCTCAAAAGAGAGTTGTGATGATTAGATGTCTGGCATAAAAGGAGGTCAATAAACACTCAGAAAACAGCATCCTCCCGAAAAGGTGGTGCGGGAAGGAGATGGGGTAACCAAGGATGTGGTTGGGGCATGTCTTGTCTGGCCTCCTTTGGATTGCACCACACAGCTCTGGTAGGAGATACAAGAAGAAAGCCTTTCGTCTGTTGGGATTTTGAGTGACTGATTAGATTATAATGAGCAGGCTCATCAGGGAGTGCATGCTATGTAAACAGTGACCTCTTCATAAAACCACAAATAGAAAACAATGCAAAATGTGCTTTGAGTTATTGCATGGTTAATGTGAAATAAAGTCTGCTCATTGGAAAATCATTTTAAAGATCTATTATTATTATTATTATTATTATTATTATTTTGAGCAAGGGGAATATTTACCCAGGTATTTTTGGTAGAATAAAGAAGGGGCTTCTCTGTTCAGTATCCGTTGTGAAATGCCGGTAGCAAATCCCCATAACACAACTCGCTAACATTTACAGAGGCTGTTGTGATTAAGTGGGAACCAAGCTACCGAAAAATCTACAACAAGAAGTCAGCAAAGTAAGATCAAGAGACTATAAAGTAAACAATATATAGAGAATGAAATGTAATTTATTTCCTTGGGGAAGCGATCTGTACCGGCAGCAGCAAGAGAGTGACTGTAGACGCACTCTATTTCCAGCCACGATAGACTATTGCAGTCAGCACATTTGAAAATTGAGAAATTGTGTACGCAATTTAAAAAACCAATTGATTACAACCCACCAGCATCATAAGAAGTGGGCAGCCCATTTGAAAAAGAAAAAACTGAGACTCAAGCAGGAGAGGTGAGTGGCTTGCTTCATCCTTGTTGAGAATCTACAACCCAGGCAACTGGAGAAACCCAGTGAGCCTGTCACTGGGGCCAAGTGGAGACAAAGGATGACTCAAATTTCACATGTGGCTTTTTTTTTTTTTTCCTCCAAATTGTCGTTTGAGAAGGACTGTGCTCTTTCCAAGGGTTGTTTCAAATAAAATGACCTGTTGCAGAAAGCAAGATCTGGCTCCAGGACAGGGACCCAGCAACAGGGGGACAGTACACTTGTGCTTGGGACTTCAAAGTGCCACAAAGTTCGGAAGGATGGGGTATGGTCCCTGGAGGACTGTGGCTCTTGTCTCATATGCCAGGACCTGGCTGTCAGTTCTCAAAAAGAGGTGTCACACAGGTGGGGTGGCCAGATTAGTTGCTGTCTCACTTACTCGGACCTCGGCTGGAGTCCCTGATTTAGGCCACCAGTGAAAAGACATTTGTCTTTCTTATAAAACCCCTAGACACTTGGGTCTGGCCCAGAGCTCAGAAAACAGAGAGGGTGAAATGCTGCTGGCAGAGTTGCCAGAGAAGTTGGCACCTCCCCTTCCAGAGCCCAGCCTGGTTCTGGGCCATCTGAGCAGCCTGCTTCTTCTGTGAACGTCCAGTCACGTTGGCACATCCCTGGAGAAAGGGTTCTGGAATCCACCTCAAGAACACACTCTTCTCTTTACAGTGGTTTTGTTCACTCTCAAACCGGAGTTGGCTGTTATATGGTGAGGCTGTTCGGATTTCAAGAGTATGCTGATATGTGTGTCCAGCCGGAGGAAATAGAATTTAATTTCATGTGATCTATGGCACCACCTGCCATGGCTGTATCCTACAACATGCAGGAAGCTTAGCGGAAGCCGGAAAGGTCGTGAATATGGTCACCTGTCTTGGGTCAAGTGGCAGGATCATCAAAGAAGAATACCAGAGGATGTTGTTCACATACTTCTTTATCGTTGGCTATTTGAAAGCAACTTATTATGGGCTGTTAAACTGATTAAAAAAATCGGAGTCACCAGAAGCAAGAGTCCTTTCCGTGTGTGCAAAAGGTGTGGGTAAAATGCCACTGAATGCACTTCATTTAAGCTTGTTAATATTTTTAACGACTCACATCATTGCTTAAATGATTCCTTTGGTGGGGCTCCTTGGAGTTGTCTCCTCCCACATTTCACAAAAGGGGCTCTGGACCTGAAGGATCCCCTGGGAGCTTTGGTTCTTAGTTAAGAGTAGCAGAAATTTCCTGACCAAGTCTGTCCAGCAGGTACCTCATGCTTTGTGTGTGGGGGCTCTTCAAATGCTACCCATGACTCTGAGAAGCAGATATGAGTGTGACCCTGCTTTAGGGATGAGGAAGCTGAGACAGAGAGAGGTTAAATCCTAGCCTCGGAGGTCAAGAGGGTCAGGGATAGAGCTAGGATTTGGACCAGGTTTTGTCCAACTATAAGATCCTTGGCCTCACTCACACCTCCAGCTGTGCTCCAAGCCAGCGACAGCTTTCACTTTATCCTCTGCCCTGTCTTAAGGGAGAGGTTGGAACAATTAGGAAATCCTTGGTGGTTATGAGCAAAGCTGTTATTGCCCAAGGCAGCTCAGCTTGATTGGTATAAGACCATTCTCTCAGAGGGAACTTAAAACCCCAAGTTAAAAATTGAATTATCAAAGCAAAGGAATGAAAAGGATAGGCCTGCCACACAGAAGTATCCATAAAGATCTTTATGGAGTGATGCCATGCATTGCCTCGTCCATACCAGGCGACAGTGGCCAAAGGCTGGCATTTGTCATCGAGCCAAGCCCCTTACAGGTTCTCCCTGGGCAGATTCAGTTCTTTTTCCTTTGAAGCTGCTGACTTAGTAGTCAGCACTCAAGAGGAAATGCAAGTGACCAAGACATCAAGCAGAAGAGCTACCTCACCAGAGTTTGGGGAAAGCAAATTCAAACAACAATGGCTCCATTTTTCACCATCAGGTTGGCAAAAATTGAAAAGGGTGGTCAGTGTCCAAATGCTGGCAAGATGGGGAGGAAGTAGACACTCTTCCCGTCTTGCTTGAGGGAGTGTGAATTGCCACAACCTTTTGGGGAAAGTCTTCCGGCTGTATTTATTAACAATAAAAATACGCATTTATTAACAATAAAAAAGCAATCTATTGTGGGGACTTTATTCTACAGAAATAAAAGTGTCAGTGCCTAAGGATATATGGATAAAGATATTTGCTCTGCCCTTATTTAGAGTAGGAAATCACTGGAAACCACCTGAATGTTCAGGGATAGGGGAATAATTGGATAAATTATGGTACAGGTGTTCTATGAAACATTATACAACTAATAAAAGAATGAGTTAGAGCTAGATATATAGGCCTGGAGGTATATTTGTGATACATTGTTAAGTGAAAAAAAGCAGATTGCAAAGTAATATATGTGACAATCCCATTTTCATAAAAAATTTAAAAAAATCCCTTAAGAAAAGTGTTTAAACTGTATGATTTGTTATGGGCATGGAGGGAGGACAGGAAGGATTCACAAAAATTTGGTAACTTTGGCCACCTCACTGGGGTAGAGAGGAGTATTCCCTTTTTCTCCATAAGCTCAAGTATTGTTTGACTTGCTCTAGCTAGCATTCTGGTACTTTTGTTATTTACAATAAAATAAATCCAACAAAGCTCATGTGATCTCCTTTGTACAGGGATGGACAAGTGACTATAATTGTTATAATTTATTGATCATTGCCTATGGGGCCACGCACTGTGCTAAGAACTTTCTCTGTGTGATCACCCTGGGAGGTCAATGCAGGAGAAGAAATGGGGGTCACGGGGGTTAAATGATCTGCTCAAGGCTGCACAGCTTGAGAACAGGGACTGGAACCCAGGTGTGTGTTACTCTGAAGCCACATTCTTAACTCCTACAAAATGCTCCCACCCTGCAGCTGTGGCAGCTTCCTGTGGTCTTTCTAATAGATGGTTCCTCCTCTGGTCATATTTTTGCTTCCATTTTCTCTCTGCCATTACATTTGGTAACCCTGAAAGGGAACTAACCTGTCATTCTCAGAGTAAGACCTGAGACTTGTATAGAGGGGAACATCTGGTTCCTGCCTGGGCCACAGGCATTGTCACCACCGGGGAAACTAAGTCATGAGAATGTCTCCGGTGAGCTCCCCACAGAGGGAACTGGGCTTAGCAGTCGGAGCACCAGGTGCCTTGTTGCTGCCTCCTCGTAGGTTGATAGGTCTTACAGGGCTGCTCAGTGGTGTATCTGAGGCTAGAACCCAGCTCCCCGGGGTTCTCATTCTGTACTCATGCTACTGGGGCAATCACACGCTACAATTCTGGCCTTCTCCCTTCCACTCTGGGACCTGGCTTTGACAGCCAAAGAAACCTCGGATGAAGTAGTTCTCCTTTGTCTCGTGTTATTTGCTTTTTTAATGTACTTTTATGGTGCCATTTGATTATCCTGTTTTCAATTTTATTGATTGATGTTTTTAACTTTTTGCACTGAATACGTAATAATATATGTTGAGTCAAAAAAAAAAAAAAAAAAGAAATTGTAAGCAGTACAACATGAACAGGAATTCCTCTCCCCACCCTAACTCCTCTTCCTTAGAGGCAACTGATATCACTAATGTCTCATGGAACCTTTCAGGAATATCTTAGTTAATGATCTATTTTTAAAAATTTTTATTTATTTTTAAGTAATCTCTTGAACTCACAACCCTGAGATCAAGTTGCACACCCTTCTATGTTCAGACTATGAGTATCATTGCCATGCCTGAGCCAGCCAGGTGCCCCAATAATCTATTTTTGAGATCATTCTATCACACATAGTGGTAACTCATTATTTTTAATGGCTGCATGGGATTTACATTATATTGGTAACAACTCCCCAAATGATGGACATGTAGATTGCTTCCAGTTTTTGCCCTGCAAACAGTAGTATAGTTCATGTCCTTGCACTACAGGTCTTTAAATATCTGTACAAGTATCTTTGTAGGATGAACTCCTAGACTTTCTAGGTCAAAGTGTATGTACATTATAATTTTGATAGTCTCTAAATTGACACCAAAGTTGTGGTGCTAATTTAGGTCTCCAGTGACATCGTGTAAGAGTTTTGCTTCCCTCCGTGTTCGCCTAAGCTTTTAAACTATTGTCAATATTGTTTTTAATTTCTGCTTTTCTTATGATGAGTGTTGTCATCTGCTTGGGCTGCTATTACAAATTACCATTCTGGCATAAGCAACAGAAATTTCTCACAGCGCTGGAGGCTGGGAAGTCCAAAATCAAGGGGCCAGCAGATTTGGTTCCTGATAAGAGCCCTCTTCCCCATTATGTCTTCACATGGCAGAGACAGATACAGAAAGACAGAGGGAACAGTCTCCCTCATGTCTCTTTTTATAAGGGCACTAACCCCATCGAGAAGGCTTCATTCTCATGACCTAATTACCTGTCAAAGGTTCCATCTTCCAGATACCATCACGTGGGGGATTAGATTTCCAACATATGTATTTTAGGGTGATACAAACATTCAGCCCATAGCAACGATGCTCATAGTCTGAACATCTTTTTACATATTTAAAAGCCATATGTCTTTCCTATTCTCTAAACGGCATGTCCTTTGCTCATTTTTCTATTAGGTTGCTCTGGGAGACTTTCTAAGAAGTTAAACCTACATATGTTGAAGAATGAGAATTTGGTGACCAAGTGTGTAGGATGAAGGCCTCCTGGGATGGAAATACATCTGGATGTGATGGACAATCTCACCATCTGTCTGCTTAGGCCCAAGTAACACCCTGCGTGTTGATAAAGTGCTTTGGTTTTCTTTTTTTTCCCCCCCTAACCATTTTAATCAAGAGTATCTTAATAGAAATGCACAACATTGGCCTGAGGGCAGTGGGTCAGCAATTAGGATCTCTTTTTGACAGATTAGGAAAAGAGGTTCAGAGAATTAAACTATGTTGGTCAAGATAACACAACCGAGGATGCCAAGGCCAATGGCAGGCATCTGCTCGTGGGACCTTCAGGTTTCAGGCTCGTGCTCCGGAGCCAAATAGACTGGGGTGTAAACTGGAGACCTTGGAGATGTCACCGCACTTCTGAGCCTTGGCTTATTAGACTAAGGATAGTAATAGTATCTTCTTTTTTGTGTTTGTTCTAAGGATTATATGAAATAACGTATGCACATTTATTATAACATGGTGTGTCAGTGGGTTTTAAGGTAGTGCCGGGCCATGGTAATACATACTATGCTGCTCATGGCTTTTGCTTTTAGCATCTTTTGTGGTAGTTCCAAAGCTCGATTCACATGTCTAAGACTTGTCTCTCGTATTTCACGCCATCTTTGCCCTGTTTTCGTCGGTCGGAGGATCCGGCTGAAACAGCTGGCTCTTCCAGGTTTGGGGGCCTGTGAGTGAAGAGTTGCTCTCCTCCCCACCTCTGCAGGGAGCAAACGCCTTGAGGGTTGGGAGCAGGCCTCCTCCTCAGACTGGCACTCCTCAGGGCTCCCAGACCATATGCTCTCAGGAAATGTTCCTTATTGAATGAATGAGGGAGGGTCTGCTCCCGACTCAGCCCTAGTACAGCGCCTGGCAGTTGCATTCCAGCACATGGCAAGAGGTCAGGAAACATTTACGCGTTGAATGAATAAACACACACAGCGCCTCGGAGTAAGGGCTCAAAAGGCATTTCTGGATTCGTTGCGCAGCGCCCGGTGCACAGAAAGCGCCAAGCGGCAGCCGCGGAGCTCCCTGGGCGAGGCTCGCGACACCCAGTGCGAGAGCTCGGACGCACGGTGCTCGGGTGCGGGGGTTCGAGTTCCGCCGCCGCTTCTTCCCCGCCGGGCGACCTCGGGCAAGTGACTCGGTCTCTTCGACTTCATCTCTTTGTGCTTCAGTTTTCTCATCTGCAAAACGCGGACGCCCGAGCGCGACCTCGCCGAGGCACTCCCGCAGCCCGGGGGACCGGCAGGCGAGCTCACCGCAGAGCCCCGCCAGGCCGCCCCGCCTGCGCCGCCCCGGGGGGCCCACGGCGGGGACCACGGGCGTTCCCGGGGCCCCGCGGTCGCGCCCCGCCGATCCGCGCCTCCGAGGGGGGCGGGGCACGGCGCCCACGCGGGGGCAGCCCACGGCAGCGGAGCCGCGCCGCCCGCGCTTCTTTCTCTCCCTCTCGCTGTCCCTCCCTCCCCCGGACGGAGGCTCCGGCCGCGCTCGGCTCAGCAGCGCCGCCCGCGAGCCGCCCTCCAGCCGCCGCCGCCGCCGCCGCCGCCGCCGCCGCCGCCGCGGCTGCAGCTCCAGCTCCGGGCCCCTCCCCCGCCCCCGCCCCCGCCCCCGCCCCCCCGCGCGGCCGGCGCCCGTCACGTGACGCGGCGCTAGCCAATGGCGGGCCGAGCCGCGGTCGGCGGCCGCCATTGCTGTCAGAGCGAGCGAGCCCGGGGAGGGAGGAGAAGCGAGGCTGACTGGGGAGGAGGGGGGGGTGGGGGAGGAAGAGGAAGGAGGGGACGTCGCTCGGCTGCCGGGGTCGCCCGCTGGCTTCGTCCGCACCCCCCCCTTCGCGAGTTCGCGCTCCGCGGCGGCGGCGGCTCCGAGGCGGCGGCGGCGGCTCCGGGGCTCGCCTCCCCTCACGCGCCGGCGGGGGCCGGGGGGAGTCGGTGGCTGGAGATAAACAAGGCGGCGGCGGCGGCGGCGGCGGTGGCGGCGGCGGCGGCGGCGGCGGCGGAGGCACAGGGAAGGCGGAGGCGGCGGCCGGCCGGGAGGCAGCGGCGGCCCTGAGAGGCGGGGAGGGCGCCGGGCCGCGCGGACAGCGCCCCCCGCCGCCGCCGGAGCCGCGCGAGCCGCCGCGGGAGCCGCCGCGGGAGCCGCCGCCGCCGCCGCCGCCCGAGCAGGAAGGAGCCGCGCGGCCGCCGCGGACCCCCCCGCCGGCCCGGGCCCGCCGCCCCCGGCGCGGCGTCGCCGCGGCGCCTCCCGCCCGCCGGCCCTCGCGCCCTCCTCCCCCGGCGGCGGCGGCCCGGCCGCCCCGCGCTCCCCGGCGAGGCGCCGCCGCCCGGCCCGGCCCGGCCTCGCCTCGGACGCCTCGCTCCGACATGCCCCGCTCTGGCGGCCGGGCTCGCGGAGGATCATGACTGCGGCAGCGAACTGGGTGGCGAACGGGGCGAGCCTGGAGGATTGTCACTCCAACCTCTTCTCGCTGGTGAGTAGCCGGGCGGCGGGGCGGGGGGCTGCGGCGGGGGGGCCCGACCTGCGCCGCCGACCAACTTTCTCCTCCCGCCGCCGGGACGTCGCCCCTCCCTCGCCGCTCCCCGCCGCCCGCCGCCCGCCGCCCGCCGCTTCTCCCCCTTTTGGATCGTCTCTCCCTCGCCTTGGATCCCGTCCAGTGTTTATTTGGCTCTTTAAAAATCATTTGTGAGCGCGGCGCTCGGCGTGGAATTTGCATGTGGAAGTCTCAAAGCTGCGGATTCTGGGTCGCACTTCGAACGCCCACCCTCTGTTGCCATCACACCCCCTTCCCCTCCCCTCTCTCCCCCCCCCTTTTTTACCCCTAAATGTGGAAGGCTTTGCCTTGTGCTGCCCGCGCCCGCGATAAGCAGCCTTTTCTCCCCCCCCCCGCCCGCCCCCCTTGCGGGATCGGCTGCCCGCCCGCCTTTCGAAATTTTTTTTTTAATTCCGTAATGACACCTGCAATTTCGCCCGAAAACAGTTGATTGAATGCGATTGTGTCAGTAAAGGACTCTTGCACCCGAAGCTCCTGCGATTGTAAACAGCGACGGCCGCCTGCCTCTCGGGGCTCCCTGCGCCGGAGAGCCGGAAAGCCATTGCACCGAGCCGACGGAAGGTGGAGGAGCCTTTTTCTTCCCTCTCTCCTCCTGTGTCTTTTAAAAACTGTTTTCTCTATCCTAACAACGAATCCACACACACACACAAAAGCAACAAGCTGGGCGGTTTGATAACATCGCTTTTATCTGCCTTCGCCTTTCTCGCGCTCTCTCTCTCTGATAATTGACAACTTTTCCCTCGGATTTGAATCGCCTGCCTTAATCTTGAAGCAGTTAGGGTGTCAATTGTTCTCCTGGAAGCCTGGCACCCGACGACGACGTCTAGATTCATCGAAATTAAAAATGTATAGGGCTCCAGCAACTTTCCTGGCGGTGGCACTGACATTTGGTGGTAAATGCCATCTTTGCTTTTTTATTGGGTCGTATTACCTAGCTCTGAAAACATTCACCTTGTTAAACCTGGCGTTTAGGCTAATAATTGCGGTGCGTGGTCTTTAAATATGTGCTTTGTGCATGAGTTACTGTATGTATAGCTATGTGCCCGGGAGACTACGAATTTGTTTAAATATTGAGCAAAGATTTGTAAACAGATGTAAGGCAATTATGTTTCAAGCGTAGAATATAATTGGAAAATTGGCTGAACGGTTTGTTTAATTTAGCTTTTAAAAAAACCCAACTTAAGTCATGTACCCTTTTTGAGGGGACTGCCTTTGGAGAGCATGCATTTTGGAAATTGTTTTCTGTAACCCCTGCAGTAGATAGAAGCATCATTTCCTTTTAATCCTTGTTTACAATTACACTGGATAAATAATTTAGTGTTCAAATTGTAATTAGTTACATTTAATTATGGGTAGGCATAGATGCTTTTTTTTTTTTCTCTTTGAGACTAGTGGAGAAATACACATTCTTGCCAACTTTTCAAATGGAAGTGTTATTTTATTAAATATTTCCTTATGCGGATAAAAAAACATCAAGACACGTGATTTTTACCTACAAAAAGACGGTGACATAATATCTGTACTTTAAAGTATAGATCAGGTCAGTCTTTTTTTTTTTTTCTTCCAACATTTTTATTTAGGTATTCAGTCTTAAAATTCAATTACAAGTTTCAGTTCTGCCTCTTCGTACTGTGATAATTTTCCCTTGATCTTTCGACATATAGGAATAGAATTCATTTTGCCACCTCTTTTCTCTCTCCCAGTATATCATTTAGTATCAGTCAGATTCAGAGACTTTAATAGATTAGCAAACATATTGATTAAGGGGTATTTAAAATGGTTTTTGTTTGGTGGCTGGTGACCACATTGACACTTTAACAGGTAATTAAAATAACCAAGTAGACCAATATTAGTGAGGAGAGAGGCCCGAAATTACCATATATCATTCAGACTGGTAATGGCTTGTGTATATGTGGCTAATTTATATACAGTAGATTTTGCAGACCAATGAAATTATACGTGTAGCCAGACTTTAGGATATATCATTTTTTTATCTTTTTTTTTTTTTTTTAACTCAAGGATGATAATGTTAAAGAGATAAGATGCTTGAGATTCTTTTGGAGAAACAAGCAATTTTATAGGAGAGGATTTTGTGTTTTATGACTGACTAAAGGTTTGTACTTTGGATATTTCTCTCCTCAGCCTTTTTAAACCAGGAATTGAGGGTTGTTGTTGTTTGTGTGTGTGTGTGTGTGTGTGTGTGTGTGTATAGTATTACTTATTAGGTGGCAACTTTGAAATAAAGAGCTGAGGAAATGCATGGGTTGACCTTTTTTATTTAACAACTGTAGAATGTCTACATTCTTTTGTGTATGAAGGGTGGATAAGGTGCTAATTTTTTTTTTTTTTAATTGAGAATCTTAAAAAGCTGATGATACTGTGAATTTTTGCTCATTCCAAATGAAGAGTTTCCTTGAAAAGCAAATACAGCAGGAACCTAGAATTTTAAAAATACGTTGTCTGAAGTACATTGTATAGAATAGTTAATTCCAAGGGAGATAAAATCATCTCCTGTTTAAAATAAAGCATGTATTACAAGGACTCTTATGTGCTTAATGATAGCATGTATTTTTCTTTTTGGCCTGCAATTTTCTGAGCAAAGTATTGTTTATAGAGAATTTACTTAGATACTCATATTAATGTGCATTGAAATATAAACTAGAGGTTAAACTACAGATCATTAGTTGGTACCACACTAATGATCCACCCACTTTCTATTACCTTGAAGGGTTCATTATGGCTTAACAAAAGTTGATTGTGCAATCAACTACCTTAAGATTTTTGTTCTTGTTTTGCTTTCTGATTTTCTACTGCATGGCATCAGATTTCCCAAATTGTCTGTTACCCCCCCCACCCCCATTTCCTAACGTGAAGAATGCCATTGTGTATGTATGATATGGGTGATTGCATGTTTCTTACTCTGCATTACTTACTGCTGCATTAAATGCATGCCTTGCTGTTACCTTTGTGAATCAAAACTGTTTTCTCATGCAGTCCATCACATTTCTGGGAAGACTCTTGTTACATATTCAGCCAGTTATGATTCAGTTAAGTGTGTTAAATCTGTCTTTTTGGAAAGTGTAACAGTCCACCCTATGGTGTGTCAGCTCACCCTTGAGGGAAGACATAATTTCCAGATAAAAATATATTTTTAGTTTTGTTTCTTTAGTCTTGTTTCTCTACTGTGATCATATGGAGGAAAGTGATTTTGTGTTCTTTAGCTAGATTTAAGTATATACTCTTTGAGGTGGGTTGGTCTAATTCTTAGGTATGTGTCTTCCACGTTTAGGTTGTTTTATTTGTTAGAATCTTCCTGACTATGGGATAATTGGGTGATGGTATCAAATTCTCTTCCCTGAATTGAAACACACATAGACATATAGTGCATACTTCCTATGAAGGACTGGACCATTAATTCTGTATATGAAGCTTTCAGGGAATCTGTTGTTGGTGACCTTTCTTTTTTTCTGAAGAGACTTTTTTTTTTTTTTTTTTTTTTTGCAGAGAGAGAAGATAGTTGTAAATATAGAAACTTTGAAATCTATTCTTTTAAGCTAGAACCAAATGGGGATGGCTATGAGTTGAAAATGAGGCAAAGGGAAGGATTTCTCTCATTTTCTCAAGTGTCAAAATACATGCACAGAGTGTTTTTTCATCCCAATTGACAATTTTAGTATTTAAACTTCAAGCATCTTTTTTTTCATGATGGTTTATTTTCTTTAATGAAAATATTCATAATTTGCTAATGTATGTTTTCTGTTTAGCATTTTGTTGTTAGTAGCACATGGTGTTACAGTATTTATATATTTTTAATAGCAATAATTGCCACCCGGTAATAGTTGCCATATTAACCTCCAATTGCTAGTAAATATTTTTAAGTACATAATAGACAGCAATTTAAGGCATAGTGTAGCAGTTTACTGGACCGTTTTAAAGAGCCATTTGTACGTGTGATGAGTTCATAATTTTAAAGAGAAAATAATGTACCTAAGACTTCCATGGTGCAAAATAATGTTGCTGTGTTACTGCTCTAAGTGCTCACTGAGAGGAAGTTAGGTTGGGACTCTCTTCTTTGTGAGAATAAAGGCCTGGGGTTGCCTTTAGGACTATAAGTGTTTATTGAGTTTATCCCAGGGGCTTATATAGCTTAGCATTTTCTTTGGAATGTTTTGCTCATGTTTTCATGGTTGTATTAGGTATTTATTTGGGGAAAAAATCTAAGGCATTCCTTTAAATAACATTAAGTTATAGTAGTGGATTATATTAGTTAGATATGTAAGAATGGATTCATCTTTTTTGTTCACTGGCTAATGTAGCCTTGTTAATTGTGAGTTAATTGTATTTATCAAACACTTTCGGAGATCTCCTCTACTCTTGAGAGTAACAAAGAGGATACTCTGTCACCAGTTTGTATTATATGCTATAAATTGAGACAACCATTTGCAAAAGATAAGTACATTCTATAGTTATGTTTGCCAGATTATTTAAAATTGAGTTGAAAAAGAAATTGAGTTGAAACTCAATGTAAATAGTAAAAAGATTGCTTATCTGGAAATTTTTTTTTTTTTTTTTTTTTTTTTTTAGTATGTGTGCTGCCGAATGAGCACTATCTGGATTTTTTTAATGAATAGTTAATACAGCTGTCAAAAGTTTGATTCAGGGATAGACTAGATATTTTTTCTGAAATGATTTGACTTATTTTTGATAGAAGAGAATAATAATAATGTTCCCTCTTTCAGTAGTAGAAGGTACTGATGTGTGTGTTTGTTTTTTTTCCTGGAAGTGGATGTTTATTTTTCATAGAAACTAGCCAGTGAAACTAGCCAGTGAGAGAGATTAAAGTTTAAGAAAATTAATAATATGATTGAATATTGGGTATTATTATTACTGAAGTGTGCTCTGCAGCTATATATTAAATTGAGAAAAAGAATTTCTGCAACATTGTTATTAGTGCCATTTGTTTAGAATGTATTGTGTGCTAATCTGCTCCAGAAGCTATTTGTGTTCTGTAGTGTTGGCCACCAGAATTTCTATTTTGTGTTTTTTTTTTTTTTTTAAAAACATTCGTATTTTGAGAAATAATATCTAATGCATTGCAAAGTGAGGTAGTTAGGTAGCCTAAAAATGTGCTGTGGGGTATAGTTAAAAAAAATTCTCTCTCTCACACACACATTTGTTTCGTAGGACTTGCTTAGAATTTTGGAATTAATGAATCAATATTTGTAATGTGTTCTTGGAGTTTAGAACTTTTTTTCCCTCTTGAATCATTTAACTTCTTTCTGATCCTGTTCAGATAATTTCCTTTTATAGTATGTGCTTTCATTGTTTATTTGAAAGATTTGAAGGTGTTAGCTTTGTTCTGTTGTGGGAATTCACTTCATTACATAGGGGAGACGATTTTCCATTAATCTCGGTAAATATTAACATAAACGAGGAATAGTAAATTCAGACTCATTTGCATGAATGAAATATGTATGCTTGCCCAATTTTTGTTTAGTATAAAGTCACTTATGTACATTGACATAGTTTTCTCTCTCTCCTTTAGTTGTTATAAAAGTTTTAAATTCAATTAAAATGTTGCGGTTGATGTTATTTCTGACAGTTCCCCCTACTCTATTATGATGTTTTATTCTTTAATTTAAAAAATCATTTGTGGTATAGATTAGATTTTATCCCCATAAATTGGCTCTCATAGTCTTCTTTTAAGAGTGCCTGTTTTGCTTGCATTTATGTTAGCATGCTTTTATGTTTGTTGGAATAGAGTTGTTTTCCTTTTTTGAACTAAGAAAATGTCTTTCAGAGTACATTTGGATTGTATTCTGGAAAAAAAGAAGAAAGATGACTTTTTATTTTTCTTTCTTTCTAGATGAGAATTAGGAGAATCAGTTGTGTCCAAGGGAAAATGTTATGTCATTGACCTCTCCATACTCTGGTTTATTATGTATATTTCTGAATGTTTATTTTCTTATTCTTGGTGAATTGTGGTAAAATCCTATTAAAACTGTAGTTTTACTACTGTGAAATAGCACAGAGCCCTGGTTGACAGCTTTCTACATTTTGTTAGTTTTTCCAGTGTGGTGAAATTCCATTACTGTTGAAGGAGCCTCCTGGGTTGATTGTATTAAAATTTCATTTGTGTCTTTATTTTGCATAGTTTAGATTTGTAACTTTAACTTAAAAAAATGGAAAGGGAAAAAAATGGCAAGGGAAGATAAAGAGAATTAGGTAAACTTGCAGGTAAATATTCTTTTCTTATTTCATCATTGGATCTCTTTATTATAATAAAGTCATAATTTGTCCTAAATCACTGCATCAATTGGATATATTTTAAGACATTTGATATTTAAATTTGAGGAAATGTTCTGTTTCAAATAAAATATAGGATTAATTGTGAATAAAATTTTTATAATATTGAGTGGAAATTTCAAAGATTGACCATCTAAAACGGTATATTGCATGAAAACTTGTGGATTTTTTTTTTTCTCTCAAAGAGCATTGATAAGTGTCTGAGGAAGTATTTTTGTGTAAGACACATGAAGCGTCCTCACAGAGTTCTACATTATTTCATTAAATAGGAAAGATGATTAAATCCATCTGGGCTTAATTTGAGAGCTAATAAGTAAAGTATTCAAAAGAGTATAATTGGTGTGAAAAAAACATTTTGTGTTGGCAATTCTTAATGATTGAATTTTAATGTCCTAAAGAGAAATAAGGAAAAACATATGGATATGTAACTCGGGAACCAGATCCTAGTTTATTTTTTTAAATTATTTTTTATTTTTTTGCATGTGTATATTTGTTTGGCACAATCCTACTCATCTTTTAAGTAGGTCAAATATCACCTCCTCCATGAAGCTTTCCCTAACTCTCACTGGCAGAACTAGTCACTCTTGCTCTGTAAATGTACCTTCTTTGTACCTGTGATAAGCACATGAGCTTCTGTAGGGCAGTGACCCTGCTACATCATCTTTGCCTTCTGTTTAATAGTTAGGCCCTCATTAACTATTTGTTAAATGAATGAATTACTGAACAACTATTCTCTATTTCCCAAGGGAGTTCTCATTGCTCATTTAGGTCCTGACCACAATTATGTTATTTTTCTTTGAATTTATTTAAATTTTTAGCTCAGTATTCTGAATATATATTTTCTAGCCTATATGTACTGTGGCTTGGTAATATTTTAGGTGAGTTCTAACCTTTTTTTTAAAGAAACTCACAACTGATCAAGAAATGTGTGCTTATCATACATCAAAGGAATAGGAATTCAGTTAGTTATTTCGTTTTCTGTAGTATAATAGGCAACCTATAGATTTTGGAACCTGTTAGAGATTTTATTTGGGGCTTGATCCAGAAGTCCTTCATTTTCATTCTTTAAGCTGTATGGTAGGGCTTTTGTTCAACCTTTAGTTTAGGATTACTTTTCATGAGCCCAGCATAATGGGCAGTAATGGGGAAAATTGAGTGGTATTCATATTTTTTATTAGTAACTAGTCAGATCGGGTTGGTTGCGTTGTGGTTATGTGCCTCAGTTTCTCCTAAAATAAACTTGATGGAAATATGGAGGGCAGGAAATATGAAAGATCATTTTGGATACCTTTTAAGGGAAGACTAGAGAATGTTCTTTAGTGACTTAACAAATTACAGCTCAAGTCAGAGAGTAGCCCTAGGCAGTTCACTAGGAAGTTGCAATGGCAAAATTAGTTGTTTTAAGTATGGCACTTTTGTTGTATTTGTACTTGTTTTAGGGGGAGCAGAAGATTAAGTTCTGTGTCTTTTGTCATAAATAAGCCATCATTGAGAAGAATAACTCGAATTTTATCTTTGGATGTTCAAATTTTCATTTGTATATGTGATTCACAGTTGTGTGGTGTATCTTTAATATGCTGAGTGATTTTGCTGTACCAACCCTAAGTTATGACTGGCTGAGCCTGGAAATTGAACTGTGGCTCTTCCTTGGGAGTTTAAGCGATTAATTCCTTGGCAGCTCCAGAGTGCTCTTTGAACTTTAAATAGTAGTTCTATTAACATTTTGAGATTTGTCTCAGGGAATGTCAGAAATAGTACTTAATAAATATCTTTTTCTTCTTAAAGACTAAATCATGTTTTAGTCTGACACACATGTCACAACCCTTACTATGTTTTTGAACAAAGTATATATTCTCAACTACTGGCTAATTTCTGTTTTCCATTTAATAATGCAACAGCATCTAAAATTATTTTTAGATATTGTTGAAGGAGTGAATTCCCCCACCCCCAACTGTAGGTTTTGCAATAGTCAGTGGAAAACTTAGTGGCCTAAGTTTTTATCCAGAGGTGTAGAATTTTACATATAGGTGTTGTTCAGTATTTTAAAATATTTTTTAAAAAGTTAATTTCTCAGTTTTTTCTCCCATGTAGAAAGTTATCCTTTGTTGCTACAAATGATGGTTAGCTTATTTTTGTTGTGTTGTACTTGATTACTTGTATTATTTATGGTAGCATTTTTATGGGAATGAACTTAAATTTATTGTCCCTGTTTAAAATGTCAGGAACACTTATCCTCTGACTGTGTAGTGTTGGCAATCAGAGCAGGCGCTCCAAAAACCCTTCTTGGCCCCAGGCAAGGGAAGTGAGGACAGCCTGGCACCTAGGCACTTTTCTAGGCATTGGAGAGAGGATTGCTATCAAAAGAGTGTTGAGAGGTGCAGATGTGTGTCCCATCCCCCGCCCCCCCCCCCCCGTCCCCTCCCCCCATGGGGAGAATTTTCCCTTTTTCCCTTCCCTTCCTCCCCACCCCCCTTCCCTTCCTGTTGGGATCAACTGCTGCTTCCTCTTTGATACACTTTAATCAAAACTTTGAGAATAGTGGCAGGTCCTGTGATGTCATCAGGAAAAGATTTTTGTATTTCTTTGTCTTTTAGCTCTTCCCTTACCTTTTTTCCTTCACTTACACCAGAGAGAAGCTTTCTACTTGCTATTCTGTGTGGTAAATGAGGACTTCTGAGCCATAGTGAAATGAAAAAGGGAATTGCGGGTGAGATTGGATGGAGTAGCCAATAAACTGGTATTTAAAAGTGTTAATTTCTTGTATGTTATGTTTGAGAAATTTAGGACTTACAGATTTCATTTGTGAATAATGTATATACATCAGTAGTGATTAAAATCTGGTTTGAACTTATAAAAGGGCTAATGCTTTGATGTGTGGGGAAAAAAGATCTACATGTATTATTTAATTTCTAAGATGCCATGTGCTGAGTGCAGGGGAGGAGCACCACTGACAGGTAGCATAGGACCTTGTAGCCAGAAACACTCAGAAGGGGTTTTAAACTGGATCTTGAAAGTTACTAGAGAGGAATGGAAAGGACATTCTTTGGAAGCTCAGTTGATAAGTCTGTCCTTGAGAATATTTACTGACTGGTATCTAGGAGAGCACTTCTGTTTTATGGTCTTGGTTCTTGGTTTCCTTTTAAAAAATTACAAAACATGTTGAAATCTGGGGTGCCTGGATGGCTCAGTCCGGTAAGCATCTGCCTTTGGCTCAGATCATGATCTCTGGGTCCTGGGATTGAGGCGCCTCCCCCCTCCCCGTTGGGTTCCCTTCTCTCTCTCCCTCTGTCTCCTGCTCCCCCTTGCTTATGCTCTCTCTTGCTCACTCACGTGTGTGCGCGCGCGTGCGCGCGCGTGTACGTGTGCTTTCTTTCTCTCAAATAAAATCTTAGAAAAAAGCTTATTGAAATCTAATTTTTGTTAGGTGGAAAATTTGAAGTGTGGGCAGGCCAATTTGGATTAAGAAATGGTGATGTTAAAATAATCAGTTTTCTAAAATAATTCAGTTCTGAACTTTAAAAAAAACAGTGCTGTATTACGCAAAATGCTAATGACTAAAGTGACAAATATTTCAGAAACTGGACAGACGTGAATCTTAAATGAGCAGATGGGATATGAAACTAAAAGCAGGAGATAATCCAAGACTATATAGAAACTATTATGAGAACTGAATTGAGGAAAAACAAGTGTGTTAAATGGTATTACATTTAATAATGTGTTTAAAAGCCTTTCTAGGATTGCTCTCTTACATAGACAAACTAGAATTGTTGAACTATGTAACTCATCCTTTAAATTTTGTGCATTTAAAACAAATTAGGTTTCAGTCCAGGATTACTTTTCATGAAGACTAGACATTTAAGTCATGAATATATGTTATATGTGCTTTTCAGTCTACTATAATTTGCTTTCTCTGCAATAAAGATAAAGAGGATAATCATGATTTTCGGAGACAGTCATAGTGGACCTTAAAAAGAAGAGGTGTAACGAGTGAAAGATGAGGAAATTTGCTATTTGGATGGCTGGGTACTTAATTGAAATCGTTATATTTGACTGTTGAGGGTAGACTCTGGATTTTGGTGGGTTGAAAAATGAATCAGTGGTACACTTTCAGCTGGAGAAGCTTGATCCAGGAAGCAAGCAGGGATTTGGGAGTGGGGATGGTAAGAGTTTGAAAGGTAGATTGAAAGAAATTTTTTAGAATCCAAGAGCCTCATTTGTGTTTGTGGGCTTAGGAGCAACAGTAGTGGAGGAGCATAAGGAAAGATGCAAGATAGAAGAAAAGTTGTTAGTTGATGAAAGGAGTCTGGCAAGAGTTGGTAGCAAGAACCCAGGCCATGGCTGGGGCCAGTGCTAGAAAAGAGTAAGACCCCTCAAATCAAAGATAAAAGGATATAAGATATGAGTAAGTGTGAAGGAAGGGCGGGGGCAGTCTCAGTTGTAGCCTGAGTGCTTTTCAAATTCAGAGATTAAATATATTGAGCTTGAGCGTAAATAAATTTAAAAGAGGGGATCCCTGGGTGGCTCAGCGGTTTGGCGCCTGCCTTTGGCCCAGGGCGCGATCCTGGAGTCCCGGGATCGAGTCCCGCGTCGGGCTCCCGGCATGGAGCCTGCTTCTCCCTCCTCCTGTGTCTCTGCCTCTCTCTCTCTCTATGTCTATCATAAAATAAATAAATAAATATTAAAAAAAAAAGAAGTAGCTAAAAATTTTGCATTTTACTTGATGTGCTTGTAATTAGTCTTTATTTTTTTATTTTCCGCTAATGGTCATTTTAAGTAGGTCAGATGTCATCTTCCTAAGTGTACACTTTAAAATTATAAAGCTAATTCTGAGCTAGTCATACTAGAATCGACATACATCTGCCCAAATGAGAAGGGCTCCTAGTAAGCCTCCTTGAAACATATCAAATACCAGTGCCATTGTCCATATATTTCTGGTCTTTTTCCTTTGAAATTGCTTTTAGAGTTTAGTCAGCCACTTTAGAAAATCTTATTTTAAAGGATGCTTCTTTGGTCAGTGCCTCCTCTTCTCTCTTTGTAATTTACTATGTTCTGCTTTTCGCTCCAAGTTGTTGCCAGTTTAGTACCTTATGATGGGGTTCTTACTAATGATGAGCAAAAACCCTAGGAAGAACTCTACTTTTGGCTATATGGCATTCATATGTTGTAGATGTGTGCTAAGAATTCCTGCCCTGCTTGTATACATCTGCCTCCCAGGTCCTGAGTCTGGTGGTTCAATGTATTTTGTTTTCAGACAGTTTCAGTGAAAATGAATTTAGTTGGTACTACATTAACTGGTAAGAGTGGATATTGGGACAAGTTAAGTAGACGTGAGATTTTTGCTTTTGGGGGATCAAAGCAAATTATCATAAGGGAGGAGTAGACTTGAGTAGAATTGTAAAGTTACATCTTGTCTGTCTAGCAAACATCAGATACCATCCTGAGGTCCATTTTTAGTGAGACTGAGGTAATCATTAAGAAAAGCCTTAGGATAAATACAAAAATATCCTGTTGAGATAATCTCTTACAATTTTAGCAGAAAGTTGGAGACCAAAGTTTTATACTGTTGGTCTACTCATTTGAGACTACCTAGTACGCTATCTTGTATCCCATAAATGCACTTTAGCAATTCTTCCACTGGTGAAGATTAGGGTAAATGGCACTTACATATATTTAGAATTTCAGTGTATTGTGGTCTGCCTTAGGGTTTAGTGGAGTGGAGCTGTAGAGGATATTTTAACTATAATAGTCATGCCTATATTAGTTATTTAAATTACAAGTTGGAGTGGCAAGTATTTTCTGGTTTTGGATTCGGGAATATAATGAATTTTTTCTCAGCTTTGTTTTTATGTTCTTCAGAGTACATGGATGAGTTTATTTATCATTCTCTTTGTAAGTTCTTTTCGCATTTAAAAAAAAAGGAATTGAGGGGTGCCTGGGTGACTCGGTTAAGCGGTTAAGCGTATGACTCTTGATTTCAGCTCAGGTTATAATCTCAGGTTTGTGAGATCAAGCCCCATACTGGGCTCCATGCTGGGTGTGGAGCCTACTTAAATTCTTTCCCTCTCCTTTTGTCCCTCCCTCTTCCCTCTAAAAAGAAAAAAAAAAAAAAAAAGAGAGAGAAAGAAAGGAATTGAAATTCTATCAAAAAATATGGTGTTATAATCGTAGATATTTTAGGAACATTTACTTTCATGATAATTATTCTCAACAACAGGCACATTTTAATTTTACAGATTTATAAAGCACCTGAGCAATATAACATTTAGAAGTTATATCAGCATAAATCTACATCCCAGCTGCTGAAGGCCATAAATATTTACTTTTCAAAATACACGTTCTTAACTAAACTTCAGTTACTAAAAACATTTTTTTTTTTTTACTAAAAACATTTTTAAAAGTATGTTGGTTTACATACAAAGTGTAATAAGTTGTGTGGATTGAGTCAAGTGTCCTGATTCCAAATAGATTAAACTCATTAGTTGTCTATAAATTACTTGAAAGAGATATGTACAAAATGATATTTTGTTGCTCTTTGGTGATACCATGGTGAAATTGAGTTTTGTAACCCAGACAGATGGTGCTATTCTTGAATCTGTGTGCAAGATCCTATAACATTTAATTCAACAGTGGAATAATTCTCATGAGAACTCATACTTTGATATGTATAAGCTAATAAACTGGCTTCTTTTTTTTTTTTTTTTTTTTTTAATTTATTTTTTATTATTGGTGTTCAATTTACTAACATACAGAATAACACCCAGTGCCCGTCACCCATTCACTCCCACCCCCCGCCCTCCTCCCCTTCTACCACCCCTAGTTCGTTTCCCAGAGTTAGGAGTCTTTATGTTCTGTCTCCCTTTCTGATATTTCCCACACATTTCTTCTCCCTTCCCTTATTTTCCCTTTCACTATTATTTATATTCCCCAAATGAATGAGAACATATAATGTTTGTCCTTCTCCGACTGACTTACTTCACTCAGCATAATACCCTCCAGTTCCATCCACGTTGAAGCAAATGGTGGGTATTTGTCATTTCTAATAGCTGAGTAATATTCCATTGTATACATAAACCACATCTTCTTTATCCACTCATCTTTCGTTGGACACCGAGGCTCCTTCCACAGTTTGGCTATCGTGGCCATTGCTGCTAGAAACATCGGGGTGCAGGTGTCCCGGCGTTTCATTGCATTTGTATCTTTGGGGTAAATCCCCAACAGTGCAATTGCTGGGTCGTAGGGCAGGTATATTTTTAACTGTTTGAGGAACCTCCACACAGTTTTCCAGAGTGGCTGCACCAGTTCACATTCCCACCAACAGTGTAAGAGGGTTCCCTTTTCTCCACATCCTCTCCAACATTTGTTGTTTCCTGCCTTGTTAATTTTTCCCATTCTCACTGGTGTGAGGTGGTATCTCATTGTGGTTTTGATTTGTATTTCCCTGATGGCAAGTGATGCAGAGCATTTTCTCATGTGCATGTTGGCCATGTCTATGTCTTCTTCTGTGAGATTTCTGTTCATGTCTTTTGCCCATTTCATGATTGGATTGTTTGTTTCTTTGGTGTTGAGTTTAATAAGTTCTTTATAGATCTTGGAAACTAGCCCTTTATCTGATATGTCATTTGCAAATATCTTCTCCCATTCTGTAGGTTGTCTTTGAGTTTTGTTGACTGTATCCTTTGCTGTGCAAAAGCTTCTTATCTTGATGAAGTCCCAATAGTTCATTTTTGCTTTTGTTTCTTTTGCCTTCGTGGATGTATCTTGCAAGAAGTTACTATGGCCGAGTTCAAAAAGGGTGTTGCCTGTGTTCTTCTCTAGGATTTTGATGGAATCTTGTCTCACATTTAGATCTTTCATCCATTTTGAGTTTATCTTGGTGTATGGTGAAAGAGAGTGGTCTAGTTTCATTCTTCTGCATGTGGATGTCCAATTTTCCCAGCACCATTTATTGAAGAGACTGTCTTTCTTCCAATGGATAGTCTTTCCTCCTTTATCGAATATTAGTTGCCCATAAAGTTCAGGGTCCACTAAACTGGCTTCTTTAATAAATTTATAAATTTGTTCTGAAAAAGAAGTATTTACTTAGGCAAGTTAATACTGGATCTGTTAAGATAAATAGCATGTTTTGGTAGTTTATCTGTTAATCTCAAGGAATATCTAAGATGGAAAATGAATGAAACTCACTAAGGTAGGCAGACACTTGTCTTCTAAAGGAGCTTTGATTTTGTTGCCAAACTTTCTCATGTGGTAGGTGTGATATACCTGACAAACTTATTAAGAACCCAAAAGAGCTGACTTGAACATTTCTCAGAAACTGAGAAATTTGGCAATCTGTGTTAGAATTCATTTTAGAAAATTGCTATTGATTTAGGTTCTTTGTGATCCACCTTACCTTTTTAGTATTGGAATTGAAAATAGAGGGCTCCTTGGTGGTTCAGTCAGTTAAGCATCTGTCTTTGGCTCAGGTCAAGATCCCAGGGTCCTGGTTTCGAATCCTATATTGGGCTCCCTGCTAAGAGCCTGCTTCTCCCTCTCCCTCTGCCTGCCATCCTGCCTACTTGTGTGTGCTCTGTCAAATAAGTAAATACTGTAAAAAAAAGAAAGTAGCAGTGTTTTAAACTGCTTAACCCAGTTTTAATAAATTATGTGGACAGAACTTTATTTGTAAAAGTTTGTTTTCAGTGGTAACTAAAATGAGATGAATAAGTTTGTCAGTTACATAAATAATAATACATAAGTTGTCCCAACATTTCTGGATGTCCTTGTCAATTATTCTTTCATTAGGTATACTTTTTATTTAATACCTAGTCTTTAATAGATGGGAGACAAGACTGAAAGGTGATGTTTGATGCCAGATTGGATGACATGAAGAACCTGGAAAGTTTGTTCCATCTGCTCTGGGAGAATGCCTGAAGGGTTTTAAGGAGGATAATGACATGATCAGATTTATGTTTCAGAGGGAAAACTCCTGTGGGCTCTGAGGTGTATAGATTGTAATAGGGAAAAACCAAAGGCAGAGAGAAGGCTCGTAGAGTAGGCTGGATGTGAGAAACCATTCAGGGATAGTAGGAGTGGAGAGAGAAATGACCAAGTGATACTTAGGAAGTACAACTGATAGGACTTGGTGACCAATACATGAGGAAACACATGGCAACAGATGTGTTCTTTCTTGGTTTTATGACATTTGCATTCTTATGTATGTAAAGCCAGGAGGAAGAGTGGGCAGCATCCATATGATAAGTTGTTAGCAGGAGACTTAGGCTTTGATCACAGGAGTGCATATGTGAAAGTATTCACTGAGCCTGGGTCCTTGCTGTTAAGTCCTACAGAACTCAAAAACAAAAATTTTTTTTTAAAGATTTTATTTATTCATGAGAGAGAGAGGCAGAGACACAGGCAGAGGCTGTGTCTCCCTGCGGGGAACCCGATTCAGGACTTGATCCCAGGACCCCGGGATCACACCCTGAGCTGAAGGCAGACGCTCAACTGCTGAGCCACCCAGGCGTCCCTCAAAAGAAGTTTTAAAGTTAATTATGGACAGGATCTTGGGGCAAAATGGCAGGAAATAGTGAAAATAAAGTAAAAACAAACATTGACATCTATAATCTGCTTGTTTTCAGAAAAGATTTGAGGGCAACCCGGGTGGCTCAGTGGTTTGGTGCCTGCCTTTAGCCCAGGGCGTGATTCTGGAGTCCGGGATCGAATCCTGCACGGAGCCTGCTTCTCCCTCTGCCTATGTTTCTGCCTGCCTCTCTCTCTCTCTCTCTCTCTCTCTGTCTCTCATGAATAAATAAATAAAATATTGAAAAAAAAAGATTTGAGGTGTGGGAAGAAGAAGGGAGAAGGCAAGGCCAGTGGGGTGGATGGAAAAGGGCCTTTGGAGAGGTATGGATGGTGATGATGGTGGTTGGAGGTAGAATTGGTATTTTGGAAGAGAAAAAGCTCATGAAACTTTGATGATCAGAAATGGGCATGAGAAACCCTGATAGGAAGAAAGAAAATGGAGGTGGGGGTACCCTAACAGCAGTGGGCTTATTACATAGCCCTTATTACATTAAGCCTTTGCTTCTAATAGTGGTAAGCTCGGGAAGCAGATTACATATTTTCCCTGCAAATCTGTTTTAGGATGTTTTCATTGAGTTTTTTATTTAAAGGTTTTGATTGCATCTCATACTGGTGATATTTTTGGTAGGAGGAGGAAATAGACTTTTAACCCTGTTTTTCTTGCCTTTGTGGAAATTGCCAATTTGTATAATGGATAGAATAGAGAAGATACTTGTAAAGACTCCAAACAGTGTGTGTCTTTGGTGCCTCTTCCTCATTCTAACTTTGAGTTCCTTTAAATTTTTATTCCAGTCATTCTATTTTTGTTCCCTCAGCACTTGGCTTTCTGATTGTACAATATTTTTATAGGTATTGAGACTGTGATTGTTATGTCATATCTTTACCTCACATTTTGGGAAAAAATTTCCCTTCCTCTGTCCTTCTCTGCCTGTCCCTCCATACCCCTCTCCTTTTTCAGCACATTCCTGGGCTCCCTGAGCTCTGGAGCCATCTGTGCCCATGCTGCACTTTTACTTGGCAGTGCCAGTTCTCAGTGAAAGCGCTAAAATGTACATATGCACTTCAGAACTCTTTGATGTAATCTCCTTGGTGTGGTGGGGATCCTCTCCTGTTGTTTTGAGTGCACTTACTGGCACAGCGTGTGCTATCCATTGTCAATTGGTTGTAATTCATTCAGCCTTCCCATGTGGGTAGATTTTTCACTTGGTTACCCTGAAGGTGGAGAGTTGGCTTTCTTGCAGTGTCATTTTTCTTTAATTTCTCTCCAAGTGAGGTAGTAACTAATGAAACACGAAATATTTCCAAGAAATGTAACTTCCAAGAAACTAAAACTATAAAAAATGAAAACAGCTAGTCTATTAGATCAGATTTACCCCAGCTCTTCCATTCTTGTTAATGTTCCCTTTTTGTGTACATAGAGGTAATCACAGTATAAATATAGTTCTTCATTCAGCTGAATTCACTAACACATTTTCCATGTGGTTACAGTTTTGTAGTTATAATTTTAAAAGAAAAGTTATTTATTTTATAAATTTAATAAAAAGTTACATAATTAGTTTCTTTTTTTTTTTTTTTTTTTACATAATTAGTTTCAAATTCAAACAACATTCAAGCAATAAAACCTGTGAAGGTTCTCTGCCCCCATGGGGAGGTAACTACCAGTAATCTAATTTTTGTCATTACAGATTTTGTGTTTTGCATATGTTTGTGTGTGTATATACATAAGCAGTTTTGAAATTTTTTATTAAATATGAGTACGTAAAAGTAGAATATATAAATCACCTATAAGGTAGAATTGTGATACAGTGAACACCCATGTGCCTAATACCCAGAGTAAGAAAAAGGACATTTTATCATTTGCATAGTCTTATGGTGCCCTTTCCTTTCCATTCTTTTTTCTCTTAAAGATTATCCTAAATTTTATGTTTATCTTTCTGTATTTTTTTTTATTATTAAGTAGGCTCCATGCCCAGCATGATGCTGAATGCAGGACTTTAATTCACGACTCTGAGATGGAGACCTGTGCTGAGATCAAGAGTCAGATGTTTACCAGACTGAGCCACCCAGGCGCCCCTATCTTTCTGTTTTTCTTTTCTTTTTTTTTCTTTTTTTATTTTTTAAGATTTTACTTATTTATTTGAGAGAGAAAGAGAACATGAGAGTGAGCAGGGAGTGGGGGTAGGGTTGAACCCCTTTTCCCCACTGCAGGAGAGGGAGAGGCAGAGGCAGAGTTTTTACTGAGCAGGGAGCCTGATGTAGGGCTCAGTCCCAGGACCCTCTTATCATGAGTCAAAGGCAGATGCTTAACTGACTGAGCCACCCAGATGCGCCCTTTGGATTTTTAAAAAGTTTTAATTATATATGTTTAGGATAAGTGTCTATATATAGTTTTACATGTTTTTGAACTTTTTGTAAGTAAAATATACTATTCTTTTGCAACTTTTTAAGTTTAATATTATGTTCTAACAATGTGTACTTATAGTTCACTCTTACGCTCATTTATGCATTCTGTTGATGATGGGTATATTTGTAGTTAAAAACTCATGAGGGATAATTCTCCAGCTTCTACTGTACCATGCTTTTTTGCTTAACATTGTCTGAAGATATTTTAAAGTAAGCAAATTTAGATATATCTCATTTTTTTCTATGTGTGTTTTTTAAAACAGTTGGTATTCTGCATTATAGGATGGGTGCACTATTGTTAGACCATCAGCTGTGAGAAACATTGGTTCACTTTTTTCCTGTAATAGTATAGTTACACTTTAAATTTTGATAGTTATAGCCATAAATTCTTAAAAAATGTGTCAGTTTACATTCCTATGGGCAATGTATAAATGTCCATTAATGAAACTTAAATTTTTTCTATTTTAAGAAATATCTCAGTGTTTTAATTTTCAGTTATTTCTAATGAAGTTATGAGCATCTTTTCATACATATGGATATGCATATTCTCTGATTTTTTTTTCTTATTTTTTGAATCATTTAATCTCTAAAAGCCCTTTTGTTTTTCTATTTAAATTTCTAGTCATTCACTAATAGGAATCTATATTTCATGTCAGATCTTTACATGTTATACACATTGTTAGAGCTTTTGCTGTTTCTAAAACTTCTTTTTAAATGCCTGAAACTGTCTAGCTGCTTGCCTGCTACATGCATTTTCTCATCAAGGTCCTGATGAGGTAGTACTATTCCCGTTTTTCATTAAAAAAAAAAAAAAAAAAAAGTGAGGGAAGAATGTTAAGTAATGTAACCAGTGTCACAAAGCCAGCAGGTGATGGAGTTGTTATTGACTTCAGAGCCTAAACACACTTAACCAGTATGTGTGTATTGTATGCTCTTCTTTCTTTTATCTATATTGCTGTAGGACTTCTATGAAGCTCCTCTTAGCTATTTTAAGCATTATTGGTTCTTTTCTGAGCCTTTTAAAAATTAACAGTGTAGACCATATAATATAGAGCAAGCATGAAGGTAGAAATCACTGGAGCATATAGATTTGCCTGAGATTAATGGAGTGATAATACAGTTTACTTTTTTTTTAAAGTTTCATCGGAGATTAATGGAGTAATAATGCAGCTTAAAATTTCTCCCCACAGATAGGGAGATAGATTTTTTTCCTCTTAGACTGCTTTATTCCAAATTGAGGAATCATTTGGCAAATGAAAAAAGATAGTTTATTGTTTTGATTGATGACTGGGGCAAGGTTTTAAAAACCAAGGTAACTGCGTAGTCTCAAAAAACAAACAAACAAACAAAAAAACCAAACAACCTTATTGGGTCACTTGTGTGGCTCAGTAGGTTAGACATCCACCTCTTGATTTAGACTCTAGTCATGATCTTAGGGTGGTAAGATGAAACCCACCTTGGCTGCACGCTGAGTGGGGAGTCTGCTGGAGATTCTGACCGCCGTCCCACATGCGTTTTCTCTCTTTCAAATAAATCTTTTAAAAAATGTGTCACCTCACTAAAAGTCTTTTACTTTTTAAGAATAAAAAAAGCTAGTTGCTGAAATGCTCACATCAAAAATGGCTTACTTTAGTACCATAATCACATGTTTGTTAAAAAACAGACAAATAGCTTAGACAAGATAGAAATTAATTTCTTTTTTATATGCAAGCAGTTTGGAGGCAGGCATTTAAGAACTGGTTTGGTTGCTTCTTAGTCACCGAGTGTCCCAGGCTTTTTCTTGTTAATCCATCATCTTTAGTTTATCACAAGTAATAGCATATTGTCTAAGATGATTGTTCAAACTCTAGTTATCATGGTGGCATTCTAGATTGGAAGGAGTTGGAAAGATTGAAAGGACATACCCCTCCTTTTTAAGGAAATTTCTTCAAAGTTCCTTATAACACTTCTGTCCATACTCAGGGAACTTTTAAGTGAGCACCTTGTTTGCTTTAGTAATACAGACTGTATGTTACTTCAGAGAAAGGAGCCATTCATTTTTGAGTAGCCAACTAAAAATGTCTGCTATATAGAGAAAATGATAGAGATTTCTGTTTATAGTCTGTTATTGCAGTTGGGCAAGAAATCATCCTAATGTCACTAATGAACTTCATTAAATAGTTCAGTTCCGGGATCCCTGGGTGGCTCTGCGGTTTAGCGCCTGTCTTTGGCCCAGGGCACGATCCTGGAGTCCCAGGATCGAGTCCCACATCGGGCTCCGGGCATGGAGCCTGCCTCTCCCTCCTCCTGTGTCTCTGCCTCTCTCTCTCTCTATGTCTATCATAAATAAATGAGTCTTTAAAAAAAAAAATAGTTCAGTTCCCAGAAATTTTCTAAGAGTTCTCTTAGTTAAGGTTAATAAATATACATCATTAACCAGTGTTCTGATGTACTTAGGCATAAGAGTAATTTTTTCAAAAACATTGCTTACTTTCTAAAAGAGATTCATAGTTTAAGAGATGCACAAGATGGTAAGATGGCATTTCGCTATATTAAAAATAGATTTTTTTGAGATTTTTTTTCGTGAATTCTGCCATTAATACATAAATTTTTGGTTATCTTTATAGAGGTATGATTTATATACCATGAAAACCCATTTTAACCAACTAAATACAGTTTCATGAGTTTTGAGAAGTGTATACCTATATGAAACCACTACTGAAATCAGAATAGAAAACATCTGTGATGTACCCCCATCTCCAGATAATCATTGTTCTTTTACTATAGATTCATTTTGCTTTTTTTAGATTTTTTTTAATCAATGGAATCATATAGAATACAGTGTTCTGTGCCAGGCTTCCTTTTGTTGCTTACGTGGGTTATTTTTGATTTTTTAATTTTAATTTTTTAAAAAGATTTATTTATTTATTCATATAGAGAGATTGGCAGAGACACAGGCAGAGGGAGAAGCAAGCTCCATGCGGGGAGCCCAATGTGGGACTCGATCCCGGGTCTCCAGGATCACACCCTGGGCTGCAGGCAGCACTAAACTGCTGCACCACCCGGGCTGCCCGGTTATTCTTTTTTAATGCTGAGTTGTAATCTCTTATGTTAATACACCACAGTTTGCTTACTCATTCATTTATTGGTGATTATGAACATTTATGTACTGGTTTTTTATGGAGCATATGTTTTTATTTCTGTGAATAGGAGCACAGTTGCTGAATCAATGTGGAAAACATAGAGTTTATAAAGAACTGTTGAATTTTTGAAATATGATTGTATCATTTTATATCTCCACTAGTTATATGAGATTTCTAATTGTGATTCTGAGGTAACATTGATTTTTCTCTCATGACCTCTTTCAGAAATTTTATAGTTTTAATTGTTAGGTTTAGGTCCATGATCCAGTGATCCATTTTGAGTTATTTTTCTTTTCTGCAATATCAGGAAGGGTGGTGTGTAGATACCTGGTTGTTCTAGCATCATTTGTTGAAAAGACTGCTTTTCTCATTGAATTACCTTGGCATCTCTGTCAAAAATCATTTGGATATATTGGATGTAAGTGTCTATGTTTACGCTTTATCTCTGGATTTTATATTCTGTTCCTTTGATCTTTATCCCTCTTATGCCAATATCACACTATTAAGATTAGTGAAATTTTATAGTATGTCTTGAAGTCTGGGCAAATTCTCCAACTTTGTTCTTTTTCAAAATTATTTTGGCTCTTCTAGGTACTTTCATTTCAATAGAAGTTTTAGAATCAGCCTGTCAATTTTTCAGAAAGGAGCCTGCAGGGACTTTATTGTGATTTCATTCAACCTATAGACCAAATTGGGAAGAATTGACATAGTAACAATTTTAGGTTTTCCAGTTCGTGAACATGATCTTGCTTCCATTTTTTTTTTTTTTTTTTTTTTTTTTTTTAGATCTTTAATTTCTGACAAGATTATTTTATAGTTTTTGGTATACTGGTCTGGAACATATGTTACCAAATTTATCTCTAAGTAGTTCATATTTTTCAGTGCTGTTTTAAGTGGCATTGTTTTAAAATATCATTTTCTACTTTTTCATGCTAGTGTGTAGAAATCCAGTTAAGTGTTGAATACTTATTGACATACTCAACTTTCCTAAACTCAGTTATTAGTTGTGATAGCTTTTTTGTACAGTCTTTAAAATTTTGTAAATGTGCATGATGATGATGTCTGTGAATAAAGATGGTTTTATATTTTCCTTTCCATTTCTATGCCTTCTACTTATTTTTCTTGCTTTATTGCATTGGCTAGTGCCTATAGTACAAAGTTGAATAGCACAGTATACTTCCTTGGTTTGTTATTGATCCTAGATGGGAAGTATTCAGTCTTCCATTGTTAGTTGTGATGTTAGCTGTAGTTTTTGAACCTATTTTTAATCTGGTTGACGAAGTTCCCTTTAATTCCTGGTTTACTTAGTTTTACCATGACTAGGTGTTGGTTTTGTTAAATGTTTTTTCTCTATTGTGATGGTTATAGGTTTTGTTCTCTTAATATTGAGGATTATATTAATGGATTTTTATTTTATTTATTTTATTTTTTTTATTTTTTTATTAATGGATTTTTAAACTGGTTCAAGTTACATTGATGGGCTTTTGAACTAATTCAGCTAAGCTTGAATTTCCAAGATATACCCCATGTGTGTGTTGTTAACCATTTTATGTATTGTTGGATTTGATTTGCTAATATTTTGTTAATATTTTAAAAATCTATGTTCATGAAAAATTAGCATGTGGATTTCTTTTCTTGCAATATCTTTGTCTTGGGTTGTAATGTTAGTCTCATAAATGATTTGAGAATTAGCTCCTCCTTTGTTTTCTGAAAGAATTTGTGCAGGATTGGTGGTATTTATAGAATTCACTAGTAAAGCCATCTTGCCTTGGAGAATACTTTGTAGGATGGTTTTAAATTATGAATTCCATTTCTTTAATAGATTTAGGGCTATTCATATTTTTAACTTTTTTGTTTTAGTTTGGTAATTATTTCAAAGAATATGTCCATTTAATGAGTAGCTGTATTTATTGGCATAAGGTTGTTTATAATAATTCTATTATCTTTTCATTGTCTTTAAAATATGAAATAATTTTTGTTTTCATTCCTGATATTAGTAATTTGACTATTTTTCTCTTTTGATTAACCTTGAGAAATTTATTTTATTGATTAAGAAAACAACAACAAGGGGCATCTGGGTGGCTTAGTTGGTTAAATGTCTGCCTTTGGCTCAGGTCATGATCCTAAGGTCCTGGGATCCTGTTCAGTGAGGAGTCTGTTTCTCCCTCTGCCACTCCCCTCTGCTTGGGCACTCTCTCTCAAATAAAGTCTTAAAAAAAAAAAAAAAAAAAAAAAAAACAGAAAAAACTCTCCAAACAAAAACAATAGCTTTTTACTTTATTGGTTTTCTCTATTGTTAGTATCTTTTATATTTCGTTCATTTCTTCTCTTTTCATTATTTTTTTTCTCAGTTTACATTTGGTTTAATTTATACTTTAGCTTCTGAAGGAAGAAGTTTGGAGCAATTTTATACCTTTTTAATATAAATATGTAAAGCTACAGATTTCTCTTTGAGTGCTGTTTTATTTGTACCCTGTATTTTTTCTGTGTATTTTGTTTTCATAATCCATCAGTTTAAAATCTTTTCTACTTTCCCTTGTGATTTCCTTTTTTTGTCTTACGTGTTGTTGAAAGGTATTTAATTTCCATATTTTTGTGGAGAAGAGCGAGTGTTCTAGATATTTTGTGACTTTCTAATTTTGTTCAGGGCACCTGGGTGGTTCAGTCAGTTAAGTGCCTGCTTTCAGCTCAGGTCATGATCTCATAGTACTGAGATCGTGCCCCAAATTGGGGGAGGGGGGGTCCCTGCTCAGTGGGGAGTCTGCTTGTGCCTTTCCCGCAGCTACTCCCCCTGCTTGTGCTCTCATTTTCTCTCAAATGAGTAAAATCTTAAAAAAACTAAAAAACTGTATCAGTATTTTATGGCACAGCATATGGTTTCTCTTGGTGACTTTCATGTGCATTTGAAAAACTTGTGTATTCTGTTGAGTGTGTTAGTATAATTTTCTTGGTAAATGTCAGATTGGTTATCTTGGTTGATGGTGCTCATGTTTTCTATGTACCTTATTGATTTTGTTTACTTTTTCTATCAGTTGATGAGAGGAAGCCTGCTGAATTATAATTCTGGATTTGTCTGTTTCTCCTTTTAGATATATCAGTTTTTGCTTCATATATTTTGAAGCCTGGTTGTTAGATGCCTGCACATTTGGGATATATGCCTTCTTGAAGAATTGACACTTCTCATTACAAAATTTCCCTCTTTATTCTTTTATAGTTCTCTTGGAGTCTACTTTGTTATTAATCTACCTATTTTAGCTCTCTTATTGTTTGTATTAGAATTTGTTTTTATAGTTAAAGTGCATTTCTTGTGGACAGTATATAGATGGGCCTTTTAAAACTTTACTTATTCTGAGAATTGATGTTTTTTACTTATAATAGACTATTTGTGTTTGATATAATTCTATTGATGATTGTGTTTAAGTCTATTATCTTGGTATTTTTCTCTATCCCATCGATTTTTGTTCCTTTTTTTCCCCTCTTATCTTGCCTGTTCTTGGATTATTTGATTTTTTTCTTATGATTCACTTTTATTTTGAATGTTGGCATCTTAAATATAATCTTTTACTTTTTAGGGACTGGTCAGGGATTTATAATATGCATCTTTTAAATTTTCACAGTTTTTAAGTATTATTAAATTTCATTTGTAATGTAAAAAACCTTAGAGCAGTATACCTACATTTTTCTCTTTCTGGGTTTTGTGCTACTGTTGTCGTATTTTTTTTCTATATCTGTATTCAATCTATGATGCATTATTTTTGTTGTAAAGAGTTAATTTGTCTTAAGGAAATTAAAAAATGAGAAAATAACTATTTTATATTCATATATTATCTACCTCAGGTACTCATTCTTCCGTATGGATCCAGATTTCCATCTGATATTTTCCTTGTATCTGAAGAACTTTTTTCAAAAGCATTCTAGTTGTATTTCTTTTTTTTTTAAATTTTTATTTATGATAGTCACAGAGAGAGAGAGAGATTGGCAGAGACATAGGCAGAGGGAGAAGCAGGCTCCATGCACCGGGAGCCCGACATGGGATTTGATCCTGGGTCTCCAGGATCGCACCCTGGGCCAAAGGCAGGCGCCAAACCGCTGCGCCACCCAGGGATCCCTCTAGTTGTATTTCTTATGGTGCAATTCCATTGGTTTCTGTTCATCTAAAAAGAAGTCTGTATTTTACCTTCACTTTTTGAAGGATTGTGTTTGATCTAGAATTCTAAATATGGACCTACCCTCCCCCCCTTCAGCATGTTCTGTTGTTTTCCTGGCTTGCATATTTTCTGTTGAGAAGTCTGTTGTAAATATTGTGTTTGTTTTCCCTTATTAAATGTGTCTTTTTTCCCTCTTGACAGCTTTTAAGATATTTTTTTTATCACTGATGATCAGAAATTTAATTTAGATTTTTTGTTTGTTTTGTTTTTTGTTTTGGGTTCACAGAATTCTTTGGGTCTAAGATGTATTGTTCTCACGACATTTGGAGACAATTTGGCTAGTTTTCAAAAACATTTTTTTTTTTAATTCTCCCTTCTGCCTTTGGATACTGGGACCCTGATTACCTGCATATTAGAGTGCTTGATAGTATTCTGCTTTTGACTTTATTAATTATTTCAATTTATAAAACCTCTCTGTTCTTCAACTTGTATAATTATATTGTATGTTGTCAACTTTCCTAACTTTTTTTTTTTTGGACTGTGCCTAATATTTACTGTCAGACTTATTTAGTGAGTTTTTAATTTTGTGTTTGGAAATTTTTATGCTTTTATATTTTTCATTTTTTAAGTTTGTTTTTTCCTTTAAATTCTTGACCATACTTAAAATAGCTGTTGTAAAATGATTTTTGATATCATCATCACTTTCGTGTCCGGGTTTCTTTTCACTGGTTTTTCTCCTGACTATCTATCTACATCTTTGAATGGTATTTTTTTATTGGCTGTTGGATTTGTGTTTATTATGTTGTTGAAAGTCTGAATTTCGGGATCCCTGGGTGGCGCAGCGGTTTAGCGCCTGCCTTTGGCCCAGGGCGCGATCCTGGAGGCCCGGGATTGAATCCCACGTCGGGCTCCGGGTGCATGGAGCCTGCTTCTCCCTCTGCCTGTGTCTCTCTGCCTCTCTCTCTCTCTCTGTGACTATCATAAATAAATAAAAAAAAAAAAAAAAAAGAAAAGAAAAAGAAGGTCTGGATTTCTTTCCTGAAAGAGCTGAATTTTGTTTTGGGTGGCAATTAAGTTACTTCTAGATGAAGTGATGGTGATAGTGATGATCATATTTTTGAGACTTGATTATTTTGGGTGGGTTAGAGCAGTCTTGATGCTAGCATATGCCTAGTTTCTTACTTTTGAGGCATGGCCCTTCTGTGGTCTCTATTGTCGAAGATGTTTTAACAGTGTTTTCACCCCGACTGTTTAGAACTAGACTGTCTCCCAGCTTAATGTGAGCTGTTAGAGTGATAGGTCTCTTACTAGAGATATCTTAACTATGAGATATCTGGAGTTATTTTTCCATAGAGCTTTCTGATAATCTGTTCTCATAAATTCCAGATGCCTCAGCCATTGCAGGGCCTACTTCATTTGTTTTCCTAGCTCTGTGCTACCTTTTTTGTCCAGTGTTTGAAAGTAATAGTTTCATATTTTTTGTCTAGTTGTTTATGGTAGAACAACATTTATGGTGCTGCTTATATTTTAAATGTCAAATTTGCTTGTGTGTATTATCCTAGTATCCTAGTTCAGGGGTCAGCGGACTTTTTTTTTTTTTTTTTTTTTAGGATCAGAGTAGTTATTTCAGGTTTGTGGGTTGTATTGTCTCAGTTGCAGCTACTCAGCTCTATAGTTGTAATGTGGAAAGAACAACAGACAACATGTAAATAAATGGACAAAGTTGTTTTACTTTACAATAAAGTTTTACTTTATTCATAAGAACAAAAAAAAGAAAAGAACAGTTGGCCAACCCATGGGGTATAGTTTTTTCAGCCCCTTGAACTAGTTGACTGAATACAAATGATATTAGGGGCAAAAAATCTTATAATTGGAAGGAAAGAGTCTGAGATTCATATTTAAGGTTTGAAAGGAATCTTACAAATCCTGTTGTTCAGACAACCCTTTGATGTTTGAAACCACATCCAGTATTAATAGCTTCTCCTTAACACCTCATATCTTCTGCTTCTCAGGGATCTCAGCCAGGGTGCCTTTCTTGAGAAACCTCTCACTGTTGTTGTTTTAATCATCAGTCCTCTGCTATCACTTGGGTCAGTGCTGAACAAATCTAATCCACCTTCCACATAGGAGTCTTTCATATAAATGAAGACTTTACAGATTTATTCAGAATGTTAACTCCATATTAAATTCATTCAGCTTAATTTAACTGTGCCTTTATTTTATTTTTTGCTACCATGTTTATTTGCTTGAAAGGTTTGAACATGAAGCCATATAACCTTCTAGCCATATGACATGTTTCCATTTCCTCACCAACCTTGACCTTCATATGTTAATTTGTTGTAGTTTATCTAGATTTCTCTCAAACTGGAGCTGGGAGCTGAAAGCAATATTGATTAGTGACTTGCTATGTAAGATCTGTTGTGTAGGATCTGCATACTCTGTTTATATTAACGTAGCTTAAGACGGCAGTAACTTTAAAGTAGTTATTTCACATTGTTTAATTATATTAAACTTAAATGTCAAAATCTTCGAGCTTTTTTCACTCATACTTCTGCTAAACCAGCTTCCCATTTTTTATCTTTATGTTTTTGAGTTAATATTGGTAAACAGGGCTATAAAGGAAATTACAATTTAGGAAAAAAGTTATTATGAATCATCAAAAATATACACGTTAGAGAACATCTTTGATATACAACTTTATTGTATGGAGAGTTATGTTGCATTTCTCACAATGTGGAAATAATATGTTAGATGGGAGTGACATGGGAGGCGCAGTGTCCTGTTGCCCTCAGCCCTTTTGCAGAGGAAATGAATCCTTGGCAAGCTGCTTAGGTATGGGTAGGAAGAATTGAGCAGACCTAGGTGAGAGGGAGCATGTAACGGGAAGTATGTCTTTGCTTAATTGAAGATTTTTTTATTTTGTTTTTGTTTTGTCTTAGAGAAGGAGAAGGGGGAGGGGTAAGAGGAGAGGGGGAAAAAAAGGAGAATATTAAGCGTGGAGCTCAATGTGGGGGCTCAATCTCATAATTGTAAGATCATGACCTGAGCCAAAATCAAGGGTCAGATGACCCTTTATTGAAGTTTTAGTATTCTAACAATGGAGAAAAGAAACAGCACCACAATATTGTAAGATGTGGCAAATAACCTTTTTGACTTTTTGCAACACAATTTATGGGATACTGAATTATTCTTAAGCTTAGAAATTTTGTAGAATCAATCTGTAAAATGGTACAAGTGGATTTTTAAAAAAGATTTTATTTATTTTTCATGAGAAAGAGAGGCAGAGGAGAAGCAGGCTCCCTCTGGGGTGCCCAGTGCGGCACTGGATCCTGATCCCCAGACTCCAGTATCATGCTAGGATCATGCCCAGAACCGAAGGCAGATGCTTAACTGCTGAGCCACACAGGCATCCCCAGAAGTGAATTCTTAATAAATATTAGTGACTTATTGGTGCACTAAATATATTTTATTATTACATTTTGGTAATTGTTTTTTTAAATTAGAAATGTATTCTTACATAGTTAAGAGTGCAAATGGTTCTGCAAGGCTTATATGAATAATATTCCTCTGTTCCTGGCCCCTATTTTACCTTTTCTAAAGGCAAACATTTTCATCCCCATTTGTTGATTATCTGAATTCTTATTTCAATGTTTCTAAATACTAAGCTTATAGTTACTTTTAAGGTTTTCAAAATCTGGACCTTTCGCTTTTTTTTTTTTTTAAAGATTTATTTATTTACTCATGAGAGACATGGACAGAGAGAGAGAGAGGCAGAGACATAGGTAGAGGGAGAACCACACTCCTCCCAGGGAGCCTGATGTGAGTCTCGATCCCGGATCCGGGGGAGATCACGACTTGAGCGAAGGCAGGCGCCCAACTGTTGAGCCACCCAGGTGTCCTGTAAATTGGGTTTTATCTCTCCTTTCTCCATAGCTAGGATTCAGTTTTTTAGGTTTTATAAATTTCTTTATCTCTTGGGCATCAGCTTCTTAGCTCTCAAAATCTTGGTGCTCTCATCTCCTCTTGTACCTACCATTCTGGTTTTATGATTTAAGGGAAAAACAAAACAAATTCTTTACTGATGTTTTAGAGGGATTTAAGACAGAGCAAAAGCAGATGTGTGTGTTTACCCTGGTGTCTTTACCTGGAGCTGATTAGTTATGTTTTAACAGAAGTTTTCTATTATCCCTGACTTTTTTCCTTTCTGTGACTCAAGTTGAGGGATGATTTAATATGTTTGCTGTATTTCCCTGTTGTACTAGCGTAGTAACCCTATCACAGGAGGTTGTGAGGTGAGGCAGATTTGGAATTTCCTAGTGCACTTAGGTTAGTCCCTGATGATCACAGCCGTCTTTTCTGCACACCTTCCTAGAATCCTTCTCAGGATTGATATTAAGGTAGTTGTTCTCTTGTTTGAGAAGTCTTTCGTTTACCTATTTCTTGAAAATCCAAATCTTCTGGCAGCTTTCCTATTCCTGCTGATAATTCTAAGGCATATAATTAAGAGTTCAGTCTCATTTACAAGTTGCCTTTGTGAGTGGGATGCAATTAGCCTGGGCCAGGAGACTTGAACTCATTTATAATATCTAGGTCAGCCATATCACTTTACAGGTCAGGAAGCTATGATTCCTGAGATGGAGTAGATTTCCTAATAACATATAGATAAGTAGTTGAAAAAGTGGGACTTGAACCTAGATCTTCTGCCCTCCAGCCAGTGTTCTTTCTATGGTACTACACCCTGAGTTCATTCATATCAAGGCCTGTTACTTTTGCTCTGTTTGATAACCACTAAATATAGTTTTAACTCTGAGGAGCCACATTGCAGGTATATACTGTTGGTGGTGTGGGTTCTGATTGTGATGGGTCAGTGCAAATAAATGACTTCCATTGGGAGAATTTATCAGCCCATTTCCTATGTATTGTGCCTAAAGAAAAGCACCTTAAGAATCAGTATAAATTTTCTTAAAATACATTCCTGCTGTTAGAAAGTGTATTTATCCTGATTCTGTTGTAATCTTTTAAATTCCAACCGTTCTGAGCTATAGCCGCCTTCTCTTTAGGCCAGGGCAGTCTCTACCAATTAAGTTCAATTTTCTGAGGATCTTGACTACTTATACAATAGATGCTAGCCATTGATGAGAAAATTTCCCTGCAATCCTGCAATCTTTCTTGCTTTTATTAGAATTGTTTTTTTTTTTTCTTGGTTTGTTATACATATCCTCTAAAAATTAGCTTGTGTAGATAGTCTTATAGTTATAGTGGTAATATATAAAAGAAGGCATATAATTATCTGAGTGAAATTTAAAAAGTCTCTTCTATTCATGGGATGGTGTGTGGGCACTCTTGTACTAGTTTTCTTAATACCTCAGGAAGACTAAAGAAAGATTCATGAACTTTCTTAAATTAGAAAGTATGGCCATGAGCTCTTGCCATTGCTAAATTGAGTTGATGACAGTTTCTTTGTACTATTTTATAATCCTCTAGGGCTAATTTTTACCATTAGCCTTATGAAGCAGCATGGCAGAGTGGGAAGGAATTTATTCTTTAAATGCAGTTATGCTTTTAATCCAGTTATATTTGGGATCTACCATTTGCTGCCTTTGTAGGTAGGGGAGAATTATTTAACCTTTCTGAGTCCTAATTTCTTTAGCTGTCTGTTTGTGAAGATTAGAAATTATATGTGAAGATCTTGGTATATTGTTTAATGTTAGAAATTACATACTGTTTGTAAATAGGTGATGGTTGTGGTTGTTACTACATATATCTATCTCTCTATATATGATTGTTACTATGTATATGTGCATGCTGGATTTATTCCTTGTATATTTTAATTTCATCCTTTTGATTTTATATTTTATTTATTTTTAGATTTTGTTTATTTGACAGAAGACCGAGTGTGCACACAAGTAGGCAGAGCAGGCAGGCAGAGAGGGAGAAGCAGACTCCCTGCTGAGCAGACAGCCCCACATGGGGCTCTATCCCAGGGCCCTGGGATCATGACCTGAGCCAAAGGCAGACACTTAACTGACCAAGCCACTCAGGTGCCCCTGATTTTATATTTTAAAAACTGATTTTATATTTAAGTGTAATTTTAAACTTAAATATAATTATGGATTGTCTTTGGCAGTGAGAAATAACTGCATTTTGGGATAACTTGCATCTAGAAATACTTTAAAGAGTTTCTTCATAATTTTGAAATTAAAGAATTTTAAGTCTTGGAAGATCTATGCTTTTGTCAGAAATTGGTCCATAGAAGTTTGTGTGGAGGGACACCCGGGTGGCTCAGTGGTTGAGTGTCAGTCTTTGGCCCAGGTTGTGATCCTGGGGTCCTGGGATCGAGTCCCACATTGGGCTCCCCGCAGGGAGCCTGCTTCTCCCTCTGCCTATGTCTCTGCCTCTCCCTGTGTCTCTCATGAATAAATAAATAAAATCTTTGGGGAAAAAAAGAGAAGTTTGTGTGGAATTGCTTCTTAACTATGAACATGATCATGGTATATGAGGACATCTATTAGTCTAAGTGAATATACGTCCAATATAGGGATTTCTTTTTTTTTTTTTTTTGGACAGTATTTCGGTATCACTACGTTGTCTTTGGTCTTATCAAACAATAATTCGAAGTTTAAAGCGAAGTCTTTGAACATTCACTTTATGCTTAGTTATCTCTGTTAGGCTTAAATGGTGTTTCATTGTTAATTTTCCAGTGAAGACTGGTATAATGATATTTAATTTTAGCTTTAAGGTAAAGGAACTAAATTGTTTTAAAATAATTGGACATTTTCCAGTTTTTCCAACTGAATGAGTTATGAAGTGATTAAGTTTGTAGGCTTGTTATGTCCCTTCTGAATTCTGTCACTTGCTAGAACAACTCCATAAAGAATATAGAGCAGATGGCCATGGCTTCCCTTTATCAAAACTGAGACCAGGGAAGCACTGATAGGAAGTTAGTGCTAGGATTAGGAAACCATTCTTCTGAATCAAAGCCAAATATTTTGTTTGCTGAACCATCCTGGATGTTACAGGTAAAAGTATTCTAGTGAGTAAATTGCTGTGCATAGATTTCTTGGGGACTGGCTCATCTGATGTTTAAATTTCTGATAGATCATAATTTTCTAACATTTCAAATATGGTTAATGTAAATATTAGTAATTTATATTTATTGGTATCTTTCATATCTTTCAAAGTTATTAGTCTTCTACTTTTCTGATTTCAACTGCCCCTTTTTAGTCTTTTTATTTAGTTTGTTTCTTTGACATTTATTTAAAAATTGAAGGTAGGTTTTCTGTTTAAAACACAGACATACATATACATTACTTTTGTTTGAAGAAATAAAGGAACTTGTGTGATAGAAAAATGCAAAAGGGATATGAACAAAGAGAAATGTACTATCATTACTAGTAATGATAGCAGTATCACTTATATTTTTTGCCATGTGCCAGGCATCATTATAAGTATTTTAAATACGTGCTTGTTTAATCAACTCTGTAAATACTGTTATTCTCATTTTCGTGGTGAGGTGACAGAGGGACAAAAGTTAAGGTAACTTACTAAGTACTTGCTACTTATAGCTAGTAAATATGGAGCTGGTGTTCAAACCTGAAGGCTGGCCCCAGGTTATATTTGGGATGAAATAGATGATAATGGTTTCCTCTAAGCTGAGAAAGGGCTGCATATTAGTACAGGGTCATACCATACTATTAAGTTGGCAGTTATTTAAACAACTATTGACAGAAATTGACTTGGGTGGGGAGGGGAGGGGAAGATGAGTAAGGATCCAGTGCCAGGGGACACATGGACTGTTTTGTCCAGAATTATGTTATGAATCCATTTTATTGTCACTTTTGAATACATAGTTGTAGTTTATAGCTATTTAAATAAGGAATTCATCTTTTGTGTTGAAACACCTTTGAATTTTAGTTCCTTAGACCTCTAAGGTTTAAGAAAATTTAAAATATAAACGTAGGTAATAGAATGAAGATCCAGGTTCTGCTCTCAGCTGGTTTAGTGTCTTTGTTTTATTTTATTTTTTTATTTTTAAAGATTATATTTATTTGTTCATGAGAGACACATAGAGAGGCAGAGACATAGGCAGAGGGAGAAGCAGGCTCCATGCGGGGAGCCTGATGTGGGAGTCAATCTCGGGACTCCAGGATCACACCCTGGGCCAAAGGCAGTTGCTCAACCACTGAGCCACCCAGGCGTCTCTAGTATCTATGCCTTAAAATGTATTTAGAAAACAAGACAAAACTACATTAGGGAATTGTTCTAGAAGCAAAGCTTTTCTGTGTGTTACATGCTAAAGAACATGCAGAAATTGCTGATACCTTGTGTCAGTTTCATTAGTAGCTTGCTTTGGTGTTAATAATGAAAGGCTATGAGGCTGTGTGCTCACCACTTTCCTGATTAAAGAGGATTCAAATTGTAGCTTCTGCATGGGAAGAAATTGAGATCCTTTGAAAGAAGTTCTTTCACTTTTACAAACTTATTTTTTAAACTCTTACCTGATTTCTAAATATAATTTATGAATCAAATAAGGATGAACAGCAAATAGTTTTATATGTAAGGACTTGATAGTAAATTTTTGGTAAAAATAGTTCAACTGGAAATAATCATCTGTTGTAATTTGGTATTTAATATAAAGAGCTATGTAGAAATCTTAATAGAAAGAAATGAGTTTTTTCTCCCTTTAAAAATCAAGGAAGAGGAGGGCAGCCCGGGTGGCTCAGTGGTTTAGGGCTGCCTTCGGCCCAGAGCCTGATCCTGGAGACCTGGGATCGAGTCCCATGTCCCGCTCCCTGCATGGAGCCTGCTTTTCCCTCTGCCTGTGTCTCTGCCCCGCCCCCACCCCCCCCCCCGTGTCTCTCATGAATAAATAAATAAAATCTTTAAAAAATATCAAGGAAGATTGACAAATGTTTTTCAGTGAGAGAAATCTTATGTGTAGTAATGTAAATATTGCAGATTTGGTTATCTGTATGGAAGCTTGTTTTTTGTGTTCTGTAAGAAGAAATATCAAAACCATTGTAATTTTCTTGTTTTCTTCCAGGCTGAACTCACGGGAATCAAATGGCGTAGGTACAATTTTGGAGGGCACGGGGACTGTGGACCCATAATTTCAGCCCCAGCCCAAGATGATCCGATCCTGTTAAGTTTCATCCGCTGTCTGCAAGCCAACTTGCTGTGTGTATGGCGTCGAGATGTCAAACCAGATTGCAAAGAGTTATGGATATTCTGGTGGGGTGACGAACCCAACCTAGTGGGTGTAATACATCATGAACTGCAGGGTAAGTGTTTTGTTTTTTCTTAAAAACTGTTAGCGTCATATATATATATATTTATATTAATTTCTTATATATATATAAGATATATATATTATTATATATATAAATAATAGTAAATTTCAAAAAGAATTTATTAAGACTTGCTGAGAAAAATCCAAGTGTTCAATGGGTGTCTCAAAAGGAACATCCTCACTCTTACTCTCTTCTTTCTACTCCCATATTTTCCCCCCCAAATTGTCTTGTTCTTTTCCAGTCATGCTGGGAACCAGAATCTGTGAACCACTGTTACTAAAGGAAATACTGTGCCTCCTGGGTGTTTTGGGGTGGAAATAAGGCAAGATCTACTGTTTTAAAATGATAGCGCATTGTGAGTAATAAGCAAGTCAATGAAATGAACAGAATTGTTTTTTCTTGAACTGTGGCTGTTTTGGTTCATTACCAGCTGAACTCTGGTGGAAAATTATAAAGTGATAACAAAATTTGTGTAAGCGTTATTGGACAAAATTATGAGATGACATTGGATAGTATTTTGAAGAAAGATTAATATAAAGAATCTGGTCTAATTTTGATATGGCAAGTTTTCCTTTGTTTTGTTCCTGTTTCTTATATAATTAGGTGATTCCAGGAGATACTTGCTTCAGTGTTACCTAATTTTTAACTACATATTACGTCTGATATCTGGAAACTTTGAATTAATGTAAGATTTCATAATTCTAAGCTACTTTTTATATTTACTACAGATTTATAGCAAGAGGAAATTTTATGAATATTCTTTGGATGTCTGGTCAGAATTTTTCACTTCTTTCCATCTAGTATGCTAAGAATTTTTCTAAATCAAAATTAATTACAATCTTTACTTAGGGTGGTGCATTAACTCTTTGATATCTGTCTCCTAGAGCCAACTTTTATTATGCCCAAACTACTCTATATTTTGTTAGTTTGTGGCTGAAAAAGTTCAGATAATGTTTGAAATGTTTTGTTAGTTGATATATTTAATATTTTTTTTAAAGGAAGGAAGAAAACTAACTTTCATATTTGAAGGTCTGTTCTAAGGTGTGTGAATTTGCCTAAAGGATTTCCTTTCAACTTTTGCTTGATACCTTCCTAGCTTTCCTTTGCAGCCATTTTATATCTGTGATATCCCTTGCCACAACAGCCAGAGGGCAGTAAACCACAGTGGACTAATTGAGCTGTTTACCTTATGGTCTATTTGTCTGTTCAAAGCAAACGTTCCCCCCATAGTTTGTAGAGTACTTGGTTTATAAATATAAGAACCCAGTCTGGGTAAGACTGCTTCCTTAGCTGGTTAATCAGCAGAATCTCAGAACATATATACTTATTAGCAAAGCTTATTTTATGTAGGTTAGTAGTGAATTCAGGTAAAATGAGTTTAACCACATCTGGATTCCATTTATCAGGATTTTAAAAATAAGATAACCCCAGAAGATAATTATAACATTTGTATTTGTCCATTTAAGTATCAAAACATATATTTTGTTCTAAAGTTTTTTCCCATGTAGAAGAGGGAATATAGCATTTTTGTTTGTTCACCTTTATTTTTTAAGATTATTTCTGATTCTTTTTTTTTTAAGATTTTATTTATTTATTCATGAGAGAGACAGAAGGAGAGAGGCAGAGACTTAGGCAGAGGGAGAGGCAGGCTCCAGGGAGCGCAATGCGGGTCTCAATCCCAGAACCCCAGGAGGCAGTCACTCAACTGCTGAGCCACCTAGGTATCCCAGATTATTTCTGATTCTTAATCTTCCATTTCTCTACCCCATATTGATACCTTATGTCTTAACTTTTTGGTCTGGTCTTTATTTTTTAGCAGCATAAATTACCACTTTATAATAATGATGAAACCAAGCCCAACTATTAATTAGACTTATTTACCTGGCGTGGGGGGTAAAGTTATTTGTCCATACCAACAAAGAAAATGATCAATGTTATTAGAAATAATTTATTTTATTATTTTATTATTTTATTTTTTTTAAATTTTTATTTATTTATGATAGTCACACACACAGAGAGAGAGAGGCAGAGACATAGGCAGAGGGAGAAGCAGGCTCCATGCACTGGAGCCCGACGTGGGATTCGATCCCGGGTCTCCAGGATCGTGCCCTAGGCCAAAGGCAGGCGCCAAATCGCTGTGCCACCCAGGGATCCCTAGAAATAATTTATTAAGTTACTGTGTTATTTCTCATGGACTGTGTTACCGAGTCAACAAAAAGATGTAGGCTATAAAATTTTTATAGTTGCTTTAGATTGTATGTATATTTCATTGATATATTAAGTATCCTTTTGGTAAAGAATAAGGAAAGAGTGACTTTTTTCTGAACTGTTTTTACAAATCACAGAAACACTACATTTTAATGAGAAAAGTAGAAAAACAGAACTGCCAAATGAAGAGAATAAAAATCCTGAAGTCTGAAACAGAATTTTAATATTTGGTATTTTTATGTGTAAGTGGAGTTGGTATCATACTGTTTTGCAACAGTCATTTTCACTTAATATATTGTGAATGTTTTCTCATGAGAGTGATTATTTTTTATTTTTAATTTCTTTCCTATTGAGTCTGAAAACAGTGTAAGCTGTTTGTTGTTCTCTTGTGTGCCACCAGGAAACTATTCCAGTGATGGAACAGTCATAACTTTGTTAAATATGTCTATTCTTTTTGATATGTCAGATTGGGGAATGTTACTGGATCAAAGCGTGTGAAGTATCCATCACTTAGTAAGAGTGGTTGAAAAGGGTAATTTTATGTGGTTCAACTTAATATCAGAAAGTACTTGAACTTATTTAGAAAAATGAATGGCATAAGGACAACTTTGTTTCAAGTGAGGGAGAATGTGTATGACAGGTGAGTGGTCATGAGAAAAAGATACAAAGGAAGTCTTTTAATTGGTAGTCATACAAATTGAGGATATCTTGGAATCTGTTTTGGTCTTTAAGTAAGAGTCATTTCATTTTAGGTAAAATAAATTTTAACAGAGCCCTGTAAACATTAAGCATGAAGATACCATTATTGTAACATTTTTTTGTGGGAACATCATGCTATTTCTTAAAATGCTTTTTAATTATGTTATTTGGTAGTTCCCTTTGTCTTTACGATGTACCCAAAATAGCATTCTACTAAGAAACCTCACAGTGCAATACAATACCAGAGCAACGTCTTTGATTTAATATGTAAAGTATCCTCATAGAGAATAATCCTGCAGGTTAGACACACAGTTTAGTTTTAAATTACTAGATTTTTTTGTTTAAATACTTAAAGTATCTATGAAATTGAACACTAAAATACATTTATAGGTTATCCACATCGCATGGATAAACGTATTTGGGCCCGTGTCAGAGAATTGCTATTTATCTTGTCTGGCATAGTAGTTCAGAGCATGGATGGGTTTGAATCCCTGCTTAGTTGCTTGCTGGCTGTGTATCGTTGATCAAGTAACTTATCCTTGCCTCACTTTCCTCACTGTAAACTTGGTATAAGGATAACAAAGGTTAAAGTTCTTAGAACAGCACAGAGAATAGTTTCTTGTCCTTGTCAGGAATTAGCCTGTACAAAGGACCTGTTGGCAGTGAACAAATAGTGTGAAGAACAGGTTTGTCTGGAGCTTAGGCTGTTAGTGAAATAGGAGAGACTGAAAGACTGCGAAGGTGGGCCATAATGAGTGTGCTGACGTAAGGATGTGGAATTTGCACTGAATTTGATTTTTGAGGAATTGTCATAGGTTTCTGATCAGGAAAGAAACATAATTAGGAAGATAATATACAAGATGAACATGAACAGGAAGGCAGTAATATTATAATAAATCATTTTATTCTAAATGGAGCTAGGAACTTAGACATTCTATTTAAGGTACAGATATATTTAAATTAAAAAATACCGATGATTACGTACTGAGCTTAATAGTCTTTGCCAATTTTATTATACATTTGCTCTTTTTGCTTGACTAAATTCTTTTGCACATTTTCAATTTGAATTTTAGAGATTAACATAATACACTAAACTAGCTTTTCCTCATCTACCAAACAAAATTATTTTACAAACAGAATCTTCTGGCCATTTTATCACTTATAGTCAGTGGTGGGAAAGACATGCTATCTTAAAGCACCAAAATGGTACAGTGGTCAAGTACAGACTTCTAGGAACTGAAGATGGCTTGATCCAAAACCTTAAAAGCCCCTGGCCCAGAAGGACAAGTATTACATACAGCCTAGTATGTGCTTAGTGATGCTTGTTGAATGAATGAATGAATGAAGCCCATCTTACATAGTTTTAACAGCATAGTATTGTACTCTCAGAAGGTTAACTTCTTTTTTTTTAGAAGGTTAACTTCTAATGAATACACTTAAAACTTTAACTTGATATTGTGAGGAGATTGAAACCTAATTAAAAGTAAGGCATTAAATATCCATTTTATTTTGTATATGTTTCATAAAGAAACCTAGCTGTAAATATGCATTGTCTATATTTTTAATTTTAAAATTTATAATTTATCTATAATTTTAAAATTTATCTATAATTTGTCTATAGTTTTAATATTTATCTGTACTATCCCTTCTGCTTTTGGCTATTACAAATAGACATATGTAAATTATAATAGGGATACATCTGTCTACCTCTAAAAAATGATTGCCCCAATATATTACTGGAAGCCTTAGGAATTGCCTTTACTGTCAGTGTAGAGGCAGATTGGCAGTTAATACCCTTCATTGTTGCATTTGTAGTCATAAGTTTTGCTTTTTTATTTTTCAGAGTACTGCCACCTATGCCAGGAGGTATGGGCAATTGCAAAAACAGCATTAGATATTAGAGAGCTAGGAAAAAGGGATCTGGTTTTCTAAAATAGTGACCAGTGTAAGATAATTAAGATACTCTATTACTGTTACTTATACATTCGAACTGATTGCAAGCCTCTGGATAAAGAAGTGGGCATTTTGTAAGGATGGAGGAAGGCTAAGGAGAAGAGAGTGGAGAGCCAGTTTGCTAGTATTGTAATCTGTATATATAGATTAAAATGTACAATCTGAAATGATGGGATTGATACAAACTTTGTTTAGCTGTTTCCAAGATAGAACCGAATTTCCCCTTCTCTCTTTTTTATTTCAAAAAATTTTTGCAGTTATACATACACTTAACTTTTTTTCTGGTTAAACCATTTGAAGGTAATTTCTAGACTTCATGAATCTTTACCCCTAAATACTTTATCATGTAACATCTGTGACAATGTAGGACATTTTTCAGTGATACTGATATAATTTTTTGTCCTGTCAAATTTTTCATATTCTGAATTTGTTTCCTCATGATTAGATTCAGGTTAAACATTTTTGGCAAGATAATTGAGTAGGTGATATGTACGTCTGTGACATCTTATCAGAGGCACATTATGTCAATTTGCCCCAATATTGATACTACTAAGTTTGATTACTTTGGTTTAAGGTAGTGACCACCAGATTTTTCCTGTGTAAAGATACACTTTTCTTTTTTGTAATTTTTAGGTAAATTTGGGGCAAAACTTTGAGAGGGTGAATATTACTTTTTTTAAAAAAGATTTTTAAATTCATTTGAGAGAGAGCATCAGCAGGATGGTGGGGGGAGAAGGAGAAACCGACTCACTGCTAAGCAGGAAGTCCAAGGTGGGGCTCGATTCCTGGATTCTAGGATCATTACCTGAGCTGAAGGCAAATGCTTAACTGACTGAGCCACCCAGGTGCCCCAAGACAGTGACTATTCTTTTCCCTAGCCCACTTTTCACTCTGGCTTGAGGAAGAATCTAACTTTTCAGCTATTTAAAAACAACAGAGATCAAATGAAGACGACATTCTTGAGTAACAGGAAAGGTAGGTAGGGGGGTAGAGGAGAGGAGAAGGAAGAAAAGCACAGGCGATCTAATCAAGTCAGATTATGACAGTAAAGTCAAACTGAAAATTAATAGCCTTAAGCTGAACACATTAAAAAGAAAAGTGTTGACCCTGAATTTTCTCAAATCATAATTAAGTATATAGGAATATACTACTATATCTTTCAGTCTGTGACTTTTCACTTGAATTTTGATTTTGGTTCTCTTTGACAAAATGAAAGGAAATGATTTCAGTCAACATTGTGAATGGCTTTATCCTCAATTGAAAAAAATTGCTTTTTGTGAAAGTAGTGATCCTTTTACATGTAAAATTGACAGGAATGAAATTATTTCTAAGTAAAATGCTGTTCAGTTTCAAAATTTCTTCTAAAGAGATTATCTGATTTCTTGACTTCCCCCCCCTGGTTAATTTTACATATATATTTTTTCATTATTGGTGGTCAGTTTATGATTCATTGAAATTAATCTCTGATTAAATTGGAAAGTAATTTTTTTGGATTTATTGTTTGGGTTTATTTTTCAAGTATAAGATTCTGCTGGTTTTGAAAGCAGGTGAATTTTTCTTCAGCATTCTAGATTTGTAGTATTTTACCTATCAACATTTATATGGCGATTTTATTATATGGCATTAGTAATTCTTGAGATTAATGTCACATTGCTGTGTTTCATACTTGTTATTTTATATTTGTTATGGATATATAGTATTTTCATATTTGTTTTTATGTATATAGTAATAGAAGAGTACCTTTGTATTTCATGAGAACAAGCACTTTTAGGGAAAACTCCTCATACTCAGTGGAAAATGGTAGCTAGTTCTAAATAGTTTATGAACTAAGTACTCCTGGTTTTCACTGGATCTAAATTATTTAAGTCTTGATACAAAATTTCTGACTTTTAAAATAGTTACAGCGTGTTCTGTTTCCTCAGGTGTAGTTTTAAAAGAATTGGTTTGCTAAAGCATAAAATAGTAATAGTTTTCATTGATGATTATCCAGATGATTCCAGAGCATATTTAACTGAAGTAATAGATTTAATAGAAAATCATAAGTTATATCCTTAAAAGAGAAAGTGGAATATTTATTAGTAGTTTTGTAAGCAATACATTTGTATTGTAAAGTTACGGTACAATTCGGAATTCTTTTATATGAAAAATAGAAAAAGATCTAATGGATTAGACAGAATTATTAAGCAAGACGTGCTTGCAATTGAGAGAACAAGCTAAAGTCTAACTGTGGAATGTAAATAAAATCGATGTGTTACCACAGGCAACTTGCTGAACCGTGTAATTAGCTTTTTCTATGAAAAATGAGACATTTATACTGAGATTGTGGTAAAATAGCATGTAAAGGGCTTATGTTCTAATGATATGAAAATTAAACAGTTGGTAAAAAATTATAATTTAAAGATTGCTGCTTCAGGGTAAAGTTTAATCAGTTGTTTTTTAGGGGGGAGGATTTATGTTTTGGTAAGTAAAGGCATTACAGTCCGATATTTTTGTATTGAAAAGAAGTCCCCTACTTGTATAAAGTAAACCTGAGTAAAACCTCTGCTAATGAGGGATTAAAGTCACCACTGGAACAAGTAGGATTGAAAATTAACCTGAAGTTAGAGAAACTGTTATTTGGTGTATTAGTTTTTTACTCCCTTTATTTGTAAGTAATTTTAGTGATGAATATATTGTGACTGATACAAAAGTATTTAGTAATTTTAAGGATAGCTTGTTTGATACCCACCTCCTTTGTATACATTTTATTTCAAAATCTTGTTTTTTAATAGAAAACTTACACATTCAGAAGAGGTTCTTGTACATTAAAGTGGTATAAAGATTTCTTTACCTTGTAATACAGTTGTTTCTTCTTCTTTTTTTTAAGATTTTATTTATTTATTCATGAAAGACAGAGAGGCAGAGACATAGAGGGAGAAACTGGCTCCTCGAAGGAAGGCTGATGTGTGGAACTCAATCCCTGAATTGAGATCACACCCTGAGCCAAAGGCAGCTGCTCAACCACTGAGCCACCCAGGGTCCCTACAATTTCCTTGTTTATCTCTTTTTTTAGGGAGGTTGACATAAGAATATAAATGTGGCAAATTGGAGAAAAAGTTTAACTCCTGGTAGAATTTAATAGCCTAATTAATTTCAGAAAAAATTACATATTTGAACATTAAACTTGAATGAAGTAGAGATATAAAATTATATATTCAGAGAACACCACCTTTTGCTGCAGAATTTACAAGCAAATTCATGACTGACATGAATTTACAAGCAATTTCATTGCTGACATTCAGAAAGCATCACGTCAGTTTTAAAGTTTACAGTATTTTATATAGGAGATGAAGTAGAAAGTCCCTCCAGTGAAATCGGGCTTCTAAGGAAGGAAGAAGGTGAGAATGGATCTCCTAGGTCATCACCTAGAGGACTCAGAGAATATCCTTTTCCATTTATGCTGTTGAATTAGCATAGGCAGAGGGAAGCTGAAGCTTAGAAAAAGCCTATGACTCCATCATATCCTTAGTTATAATGGAACCCAGACTCATATTTTGTATCTTTTAAAATCAAAACTGTTACTTGGTTGCAAAGCTGTATTGCAACATGAAACTGTATTGATTGTGCCATATAAATTGAGTCAATCAAATTTCCCAAACCATTTATTTATCATTTTTTATAGGATTTTATTTTTTAAGGATTTTATTTATTTATTCATGAGAAACAGAGAGAGGCAGAGACATAGGCAGAGGGAGAAGCAGGCTTCCTGTGGTGAGTCTGATGTAGGATTTGATCCCAGGACCGCAGGATCATGCCCTAAGCCAAAGGCGGATCTCAACTACTAAGCCACCCAGTGCCCCTCCCAAACCATTTAAAATAAGACCCACATAACTATTCCAATTCTGTTTATCTCAAGTCAGATCTATTTCCTGTACTTACAGAAAGAATGCTGGCTTGCATAATACTAGACAGAGGACCTTTTTTATTTTTAAATATTTTCTGTGAGACTTGGCAAATGTTGGGTTCCAATAATGTCAGCTCATAAACATTTAGTCTAGGTGTTCTTAACTGAGCATACACTACAGATAAAGGGAAAATAAGAATAGTTTGATAGTCATTAAAACTTGATGTGCATATATACCATTTGAATATTTAGACTTTATTTTTTTTTATTATTTTTTTTTTTTAATTTTTATTTATTTATGATAGTCACAGAGAGACAGAGAGAGAGGCAGAGACACAGGCAGAGGGAGAAGCAGGCTCCATGCACCGGGAACCCGATGTGGGATTCGATCCCGGGTCTCCGGGATCGCGCCCTGGGCCAAAGGCAGGCGCCAAACCGCTGCGCCACCCAGGGATCCCTGAATATTTAGACTTTATTATGAGATTAGCATTTGCTGTTATAAAATATCTTATTGAAGTAACTGAAAAGCTACAATTATGTTATCTGTTGTCATTAAGACGTCTTTCCCCTCCTCTTTTTATAGAACTATTATAGGTATGTATTTTGAAAAATCAGAAATCTACAGTAAAAGAACAGGTTAGTTATTAGGGGAAGCAAGAGGTGGTTGCTGAGGCTGCCATTTAGTTAAATTACATGGTTTCTGGTCCTGTTTAAAGTATGGTAGACTAAGCCAACTTATAGGTGTCTGTGCTTACCATTCATGAATAATTGTTTGAAAAAGTATTTATTTACAAATGGTTTCTGTTTTGTTTTATGATGTTTGAGCAAATGGCAGCTGGAACTTGGTATAGATTTACTCAGCCATGAGTACACTGGAGCTAAGATTTTTTTTCTTTTAAAAAATATTGTAATGGTAGAAATAATACATAAATTTGCTGCTGCTCCCCTATCCCAAAAGTTCCCAACAGCTTGGAAATCTGTTTTATGTATAAAGAATCATGAAATTAGAATCTGTTGCTCTGAGTATTTTGTGACTGATGCTGTCCTGATACTACCTGAAGAGACACTCATTGAATATCATTATGGCTAGCAAGTGTTCGATAATTTCCTTTTAAGCTCCATCTGTGTAAATATTTTTGAACAATTTTCTACAAGTACTGGGTCACATACCTATTTCTTATAAACCCGACATTGATAAAATACACTCTTTGTATAATTGGGTCTTGTTTTGATACTGGTTCTTTCATATTGTGATTTGGCAGTGAGTTCAACAGAATAAGCATTATCCTCTTGAGGCCCATCTAGGATTGAACTAAAGGGCTTCTACAACATCCACATGATCATACAATTAGTTCTTCTTCTTCTTCTTTTTTTTTTTCTTGGTGTAACTGAATATCAGCTGGTTGCCAGGGTATTGTGGTAGAATAATATCCTGCAGTTTGGAGTTAATCATGCAGCAGAACTGCCTTGATTAAAAAATAATAAGATAAAAATTGGATGAAGACAAGGTATCTTTGTTTTGAAAAAGATTACATGTATACAATGGTAAAGTGAAGGTTAGAGCATTCACAAATCTGTTTTTAGAAACTTCGTCTTCCTATTTAATATAGTATCAGATGCAAAATATCTTCCATTAAAAAAATACTTACGGCTTTGCTACCCTTGAGGGAGGTAAAACTTCTTGCTAATCTTGAAGGCTTACTTTTAATGCCATTAGAAAATCTACAAGTATCTGTGGAATGACTCCCTGAATCAGGAAGCGATAAGGAAGAACCTTGTCAAAATAAGGTTTCTTCATTGAGATTGTTCTATTTTTTTCACGGGTAATTGTGGACTTACTTAAAATAAGCAATTTTAATGTTTGCTCTTTATAAGAGGGCATGTTATTTACATTGAAATATATTTAGACTAAATTAGAAAAATTTAGATAACCCTCAGGTCAGTTTCAGGCACTATATTTTTAACTTACTTTAAAAGTTGCCTAATAATGGAATGGATGCCTGCCTTGACATCCTTGGAAAACCGATATACAACTCTGATTATTTAGGGGAGAAATAACATTTGTTGACAGTGACTCTATTATGGAAAGATCATGCCATTTACTGGTTTCATGAAGAGTATAACAAAGAGGGGCTCTTGATTTGAATAGCAGACATGGCTGGGACAATTATCCCCATTGCTAAAGCAAAGGCTTCAATTAACCAGAACTCAGTTATCCAGAGCCCTCAAACACATTTCAATGTACATCCCCCCCCCACCCCAACTCATCCTCAGTAAGCACACCATTTTATAAAAAAAAAAAAAAGGTTAAATGACTTAACCATAGTATTATCAGTGATTAGTCCAGATATGCATAAGATGGCAGTTTGATTCCCAGTATGGTTGAGGCAGTGAGCTAGAAGATCCTCAGGGGGCAAAAGCATTTTCATGGGATGTCCTGAAGCCACTACTGATTCAGCTCAGTTGACCACACATTATAATTTATAGTATTATGTAACAATGATAAAACAATATATGAGAGGATATTTTAAAATCATTCTTTGAGCTTTATAAACATAAAGTGTTATTACTAATCTTTAAATTTACAGTTAACACCATGTATTTATTCAACAGATTTTTATTGAGCCTGCATTCTGTTAGATGCTGTGCAAGATGCAGAAATAAATCAGAAACATACTCTGTTTTTTTAGAAGCTGACAAATAGGGGAAATAGCATTTGTACATAGAATATTAGTACAGTTGTCCTAAGAGAGACCACACAATATTTTTTCAGTTATACAGGAAGCAGGGCCTTGAGGAAGAGTTGATTCTTGAGCTGATCCTTAAAGAATGGGGTAGACTTTTGGTGTTTGGACATATGGCTGTGTTAGGGCAAACACACTTCATGTATATAGAATTGCAAGAATGTAGAGTAGGAACGTTTGAGATATCTGTTTGAGAAGAGTTAAAGATGAGAAGTTGATTGAAAATGGTGTTTTTATGCTTGATAGTGATGGAGCTTAAACCCTAGGGCAAGGAGTTTGGACTTCATAGGTAGTTGGGTTTTTTTTTTTAGGTTTTGAATAGGGTAGAGGGAAGGCTCTCTGTAGGCTGCATGGCAGGCAGGACCTGCATCTGACTGTTGCTTACCATTGTAGTTCTAGGACCAGCATAATTTCTGGCACGTATTTGTTGTGAAGAAATTAATGAGTAAATGAATGAATGCAGTGGAAGTTTGTATAAAGATTATCTGAAGTCCTCCCAGTATTTTGGATCACAGAGGAAAACAAGCTGTTGTTTGGAAGACTGTTTTAAAGAACACATATGATTGCATTTGAAACATTTTTTTTGATGCATTAGTTTCTTTTTAATTGTATATTTCAACGACAGTGAGACAGTGATACAGTTTTCTTCCTTTTTTGCAGTTGCTTATTTTTTATAGCCTACAGTTTAGTTTTAAAATTTTTATTAAAAATAATTGAGGAGGGGATCCCTGGGTGGCTCAGCGGTTTCGCGCCTGCCTTTGGCCCAGGACGCGATCCTGGAGTCCCGAGATCGAGTCCTGCGTTGGGCTCCTGGCATGGAGCCTGCTTCTCCCTCTGCCTCTCTCTCGCTCTCTGTGTCTATCATAAATGGATAAAAATGGATCTTTAGAAAGGAAAAAAAAAGAGAAAAAAATAATTGAGGAGCACCTGGGTGTTCAGTGGTTGAGCGTCTGCCTTTGGCTCAGGTTGTGATCCCAGAGTCCTGGGATCAAGTCCTGCATTGGACTCACACAGGGAACTTGCTTCTCCCTTTGCCTTTGTCTCTGCCTCTCTCTGTTTCTCATGAATAACTAAAATCTCAAAAAAATTGCATAATTTTCCATAAATTATTTCCATTAGTGTCATAGATAGCAAGTACTTTGGGGAGTTGGCAAAAAGCTTGTGTTCTAATTGTCTTGTAGAACAGAGGCTATGGGAGAATACTATGTATTGGGTAAAAGTGCTTAGTGGTATTTATGTGTGAGAAGCCCTGTTAACTTATAAATACATGGCTTGAATGACCTTGGGTGTCCTACATATGTTATAAATTGCTAGCTCAACACTAGAGTTGATATTTGCTACATAGAAAAGATTAGATAACATTGCTTTGCTGAGGCTCTCTCTGGGAACTGCCTGCTTTGCTTATAGAATCCATTTGACAGAAAACTTTCATTGAGCTTTCTTTCTCTCAATCCTAAAATCCTGAATTAATTGCTAACTTTTTACGATATCATGACTATAGACTACATGGTAAAATGAGACATAGTATATATGATTTGAGCAACCACTTTCAATGAGATCCTTAATAGACACTTTTTAGTGTTAGTATACATCTTTTCTACTGTTTAAATATAGCCTTTTGATTTCATCAAATACTCTAAGATAGCAAGTTAGTACGTGACAATTTCTGTAATTTTAAATGGCATTTTTCTAGGACTATAAACAAAATCGATCTATCTCCTCCAAAGATACTTGCAAATATACACATATACCTGCAGTAGCTTAAATTTCCTGTATCGGTTGAAACTTCCATTTGACAACACATGGAATGCAGCCATATCTCCCAGAGGATGCTTGAAGAGTCTTTCCATCAGTAGTGAATCACACTTTCTGTCAGGAACCATCTATCATTCTCTTTTTCCATTTGTGACTTTAGTTGGCATTCAGTGGAAGTATAGGTCATGGATTGTGGATAGGAGGGCCTATTCACCCTCACTCACATATCCAAAATGGAACAGAGGTCAGGAAGAAATTTACTACTCTTTCTTTATAGTCTACCTTTGAGAGGTAGAGACCATAAGATAAGAATGGTAAATTAGCTAAAAATAAGATTGAATGTTTATACCATGCCTCCTCCTGTAATACATGTCATTATAGATAGGTCATTTAAATTTGCTCGTCTTTTATTCTCATCTCTCATATGGGAATTATAGCTTTATTTTATGATACAGCATGAAGTGAATATGAAAAGCTCATATATTTAAATGCTGTGTAAATGCATTTCATAGTCATACTTTTTCTTTAATGAACCTCACTGTCAAACTATTTAAACCTTCATGAATTTATTTTACAATTAAGTTTTAGTCATAATTTCTACCTGTGGAAAAAAATTGAATTCTTTTTCACCTGGCATTGTCAATATTAATTAAATCATATATAGGCATTTGATTTTTAAAAAAGTAGTGTCTTGTAACTGATCATTTTCTGGCTTTGGTTGCACAAGGATGGTTGATAATATGTATGCCTTTGCTCCTCAAGGGATTTTAGAATAAAAAATTACAATTATGTCTCTTGTTATTTTATAGGATTGTGGTCTAATCCTTGAAAATTATAGTGAGTATATGGTATGTGTTAATTATCAATGGACCAGAGTGTTTTGGACTTTTTATTGATTGTTACATATACAGAATTATTAAGAATATTGGATTAACAAGGATTACTACTCCCATTCACGTTGCTTGCCATAATCCCATTTCCTGTTCTACATTTATTTTTTTTTTAATTGCAGAATAGTTTTTATTTATGCTTAAATTGTGCCTAATTTTATAGTACTAATAAACAGGGAATAAATGATAGCTTGAAATAGTTATATGTTGAAACTGGGAACCAGACAATAATCAAATATTTATAGTTCATTTGGTATGTGTTAGGCATCCTGCTGGGTGCTTGATGATCAATCTTGGAGTTGAAAGTAGTTTTGAATTTATTCTTTCTGAATCTCAACTTGAATGATTTACAAGGAAAAATTTCAGATTCTGCTGATTTCATTTTTGCACCTTGTTTTGTGTTTATTAAATTCATTTTCATTTAGTATATAGAACAGATTTAGCAGTTATGAAATATCAGCCTTTGCCATATTGAGACTGTTAATTTAACTAGTTGAACACTAGAGGGACTGCAGACTAATCACTGGCTTTTTAGTTCAATAGTATATTAGTTGGGATGCTTTATTTAAATAGTGGAACTGCAGAGTTTTTTCCAGCTTTTTAGTTTTCCCAAGGTTGGGTAATATGTCTCCAGCTTTACCTGGTCGCTTATTTGGTTAATTTTCAAGTGTATGGACTATAAAATTTAACCTCTGCCTGTCTACGTATATCAACACAAAAAACCTTTGGTTGGTTATGGGCTCTTTTTAGGCCTACTTATGTATTTAGATGGCCTGCTCAAAGGAGTGGGAAATCTGGGAGTAAGCTGTATAAATGATGAGTTCCCAGCCTTCTCTTAGAAATCTCTGAGTAGGGGAACAGAGCATTTGAGTGAAGTGAATGTTCATTGGAACCATATTTCAGATTATTTTATGGAGATTTTTTCAATGTTTTTGTGAATTTTGGTAATGAATTTTGTGAAAAGATTTATTAGTTTATAATAGCACTAGAAGGTAAAATAAGCTATACAATATAGTTTTAGTCTAGGTAGGTAGGGTTATAGATAATTTTGCTATTACACACAAAAGCTGTTTGGCAACTCAAGTTAATTGAATAAGAACTTTCTGGAATTAGGTCTTTAGGCATTAAAAAAGGTTGAACATTTCTTGAAAAAGAACATTTTACTCCCAAGAAATATTTTTGCCTGGAAATGGTGTAAATTTTAAATTACAAAAATTAAAGTTAATATGTATGCAATAGATGAGTGCTTCTGGAAGTTTGGTTTGGTGGTTATCTGGGGATTTTAATTGAGGTTACATTAGGAACACACAAAAAAAAAATGAGTCAATCTTTATATACCTCTTTGTAAAGAAGTCCCAAAGATCACTTAGAGATACATAGAATGAATGAGACGGATAGGGAAATCTTTATTTTCTTCTGAAATAAATTTATTTCTTCATTTTTATATATTGTAATATTAATCTATCTTAAGTTTGCCCCTAAGTAGTTTGTCATACTACTAGAACACTGGTAAAAATGACATCTGCCTTTACCTTTGTTTGCTAGATTTTTAAAACTATGGCAGAAATGTTATTACATAAAGGTAATTTAAATTTAATTCTTCATGTTTATGAGTAGGCACCTTCCACTTTATTTCATTCTCTTCGATTATATATTTCTAAAACTCAGTATAAATTAAAAATAAGTTCAATTATATATAGGAAAAGAAAAATTTAAATGCTCATCTCTTTATTACTGTTACTCTATCTGCTTCCAGAATATTTTGAACTAAAATCATTTGTGGAATTGGCTTTTATAATTTAAGTATCAGTTCACACTAACTTGTAAGAAATATGATGATAAAGTATATATTTGGTTAGATCACTTAAAAATTACATACACATCCAGTTCATTTGTGTTCCTGTTAGAGTTAAAAAGTCTTTAAACTCATCCTTTGTTGGTTTTGGATTTCTGAAACTAGTGAAGAAAATGTAAGTTACCACCAAGTTATAAATATAGTCAATTCTTTGGAAAAACCATCAGGTATTTTACTGCTAGTCTTAAATGCTTTGCATAATGTTAATAAGTCCTCTATTAAGTTACAGATTTTGTGTTGGATTATTTGGAGGCGAAATTTGATATTCGAGAGTGTTTTACAGCTTCATTCTTTTCTCAAAAGTATGGTCTTGATGTCACAAAAGACAAAATGCTGATGTGTTAAGTATGAAACTGTTTTCTGAAGATTGAATTTCTGGAAAATGCCAAAAAGTACACGGAGTACTGAACTGTGAATTCCAGAATTAGGATAAAGGCATGTTGGATATAAAAAGCATGTTTTTGTTGTAAATGTTGGCTAGTTGACATGATTATAATTGGCATTGCAGGAGTCATCTTCAGTTGTTTTGAATAGAGTAGAAACTGATCCTCACTTTGTTATATTTAAGGGGGAGTGGGCAGTAATTGCTCAGTGTTTTAGACAATAGACTTAAAGAGTTTTTACTTTATAGAGCTAGATAAAAGGTAAGGTTACTAGTAAGGAAAGTTAGGAAAAATAAAAAGCTTTTATTCTCTGTTACCACTTTTTACAAGTATTCTTTGAAGTCAGTTTGATCACTGAATGCCTTTGGGTTAGAATAAAATTCAAAACAACCTGACAAAGGTTTAATCAGAAAAAGGCTACTTAGTAGATAGCTAAGCTATTGCATCTCTGTGTGTTAAGGAATGCCTTCTATAACTTGGAAGAAGGAAGCATGGAATTCAGTTCAGCAGCATTCGCTGAGTGCTGTGCACTGGCTGGGAGTGAGTGGTCACTGCCTTCTGGGAGCTACAAGTATGTAATTAGTTGTTCAGTTTCCCAGAAATTTAATTAATGAAAATCTCAATTTAGGGCACCTTATTAGGATGCCTGGGTGGCTCAGTGATTGAGCGTCTGCCTTCAGTTCAGGGCATGATCCCAGAGTTCCAGGATCGAGTCCCATGTCAGGCTCCCTGCATGGAGCCTGCTTCTCTCTCTCTCTCTCTCTCTCTCTCTCTCATAAATAAGTAAAAAGAATTTAGGGCACCTTATTTTAGTAGAATTCTCAGGGTGCTTGTTCCAGTGGGTTCTTTTTACTCTTGCTGTGTCTTTTTGTCAGTTCAGTCTTCAGGTATTATTTATTGTGCTTTGGACATGGGCCAGATGATGTGCTGGGTGTTTGGCGTTCACCAATAAACTGGACAGCTCAGTTCTTAATCTCTCAGTTTGTCCTTTAGTGGGACAAGTAGATAAGTAAACAGGTAGGTACAAAACAGGGTGATAAATGCTCTGATAGGGGTCGTACTTTTCCTCTGTTAATGTTGGTTCCTTCTCCAGGTTGTTGTTCCTACTGTGACATCAAGGATTTGTTTCTTTAAAATGTTAAACTAAGGTTTTCTTGAGTTTTGTCTTTTGTAAGATGCCAGTACCTTGGGATGATAGAAAGATGAGCTAGATAAGTAAGGCATGCTTTAATGCTGATAAGTAAGACATGTTGGATATAAAAAGAGTTTGTTTATTGGGTGGGAGAAGGATGGTGGGACTTCATTAACCTTATATTTGAAACTCAAGGGGAACGTGTTATTGTTCAAGACAGTTAAATTTGTACAAAGTTTAAAAACAATTGCTTAGTAATTTATCTCTTCCTGCATCCCAAGGTAGTAAACTTTTTCTGTGTTGCACCCTTAATATCATAAGACAGTTGCTTATACAAGCTCAACTTTTCTCACTGGGCTCCTGCTTCTAATCCCAGTTTGTCACCTGCATCCAGGTAGGTGGGTGCCTAGGCGGTGTCTTAGTACTGCTCACATGCTTCCCTGTCTTTCCTGGACAGTTATAGCATTATAGGATAGAGCAGGCACTTCAACACAGTTGAATATAGGTCTTCAATTAATATTCTATCAAGCTTAAAGGGAAAGACTTCCCAACTTATCAGTTTTGTAAGAAAAAAAAGTATTAACATTTTCTTTATTGAGGGGAAGACAGTGGATTTTGCCCAAAGTGTTCTGTCCTTAATATTAATTTTGCTGTCATATATTATTATGGCATGCTTTTACATATTCCATATAGCAGACCTCCTTGCTAGTTAGATACATCTTGGTTGGGTATTTTCATTGTCAAACAGTAAGAGCATGTTGGTCTTTGCTACAATTACCATCTCTAAAAAACTAAATTTTTCTTGACCTGGCTGTAACCCTTATATTGAGTAGGATGTTTGTGAACATGGAACATAAGAGGAGGAATGAGCATGCATGGCTCCACGCTTCTTATATTGGCCAGTAAAGTGATGTTTCATAATTTTGTCCCCAGTATTTACTTCACCAATAAGTACGTGTTTAAACTTGATGTGCTTGAAGCAGTTTTTGCTATAGTTTTTACTTTTTCCAACTGCTTTGAGACCTTCCTTTACATAGCTTCCTTCTGGAAGCATCTATGTCGCCTTCTTCCCTGAGTTAAACATTGATTCTTAAACATCTAAGATTCAAGATCTTAGATGCCAGTGGAGTGATTACTATTAGTAACAATAATGCACTCTATCATGTCATCAGAACCATCGTGTAGATAGAGATAAGGTACTTTGGTAGCTTTATGAGTAGAGATGACCTGCAGCTGTTGGGATGAGGTAACTCTCATGGAGGAAGTAACATTTACAATGTTGCTTTAGAGAGCTGAACTAGGACATGTGGGCTTCAGGGGCAGGAAGGAGAAAAGGTGGTCTACTAAAAAAGTAACAGTAGAGAAGTACTGGTCACAGCTAAAATTTCAGCTTGGCTATGGTGAAGGGTGTGATAAAGAGAAGAGGAAAAAGTAAATTTGGAAAGGTAGTTTTAATCAGATTTTATGGGGGAGCTTGAATACTGAATTTAGGTGTTACCACTATTCAGTAGACCATTAATCTGGGCTACAACTGTTAAATAAATTGGAACAAGGGAGTGGTGAAAAGGAGAATATTAGGAGTCTGTTTCACCATTCTAGATGAGATACAGTGAAGACTATTAAACAGCTGTTTTGTATATTTTTAACCACATCTATTTTTTAAAAAAAGATTTTATTTATTTTAGAGAGAAGTGCACTAGAGCATGCACAAGTGTAAGTGGGGGGAGAGGGGCAGAAGGAGAGGGAGTGAAACTCAAGCCGACTCCCAGCTAAGCACAGAGTCCCACTGGGGGCTCCATCTCAGGACTCTGAGATGATGACCTGAACTGAAATCAACCCTTGGGCGCCTAACTGACTGAGCCAACCAGGGCCCCTCCATTTGGTTTTTCTTTTCAAGATTTTATTTATTTTTTCATGAGAGACCTAGAGAGAGGTAGAGACATAGGCAGAGGGAGAAGCAGGCTCCCCACAGAGAGCCTGATGTGGGACTCGATCCCAGGACCCCAGGATCAGGACCTAAGCCAAAGGCAGATCCTCAACCATGCAGCCACCAAGGCGTCCCCGGTTTTTTGATTCTTAAACTTTTGTGTGGAAGAATTAAATCCATTAAGTGTACTTGGAACAATTACTCTTTTCTACTCTCCTTATATACTAGGTATGAAAGATAAGATAACCTTTGATATTTTAATATAGATTTTGATAATTTGTAAAATTAAGGGTGTCTTGAAAACATTATTATATACTATTTAAAAGTGGTCACATAAGGCCAGATTGGTGAACTTGCTTACATTTTCAAGTCTGAATTTAGTTTATCAGTCCAATAAAAACATATATCTTTGGCGGTCCCTGGGTGGCTCAGTCGATTTAGTGTCCGACTTCTTGGGGTCCTGGGATTGAGCCCCATGTCTGTCTCCTGGCTCAGCAGGGAGTGTGCTGAAAATATTTGATGTAGCCTCACACCTTTGAAATAGAGTTGCAAAACTTTGTTTCCTCTTTCTATTTTCTTTTCTCCCTTTCCCACTCCCCCCTTCTCCCCCCCTTTTTTAAGGCTTTTTACAGTCTAAGGGAATATAAGGTAGATGCTTTCTTGGTAAGTAATTCCAGTTTCATTAAATGGCTCTTGATTCCCAGTACTGAGTTATTGCTTAACAAGATGAATCAGATGGTCCCAGAAACCATTTTTTTTTTCCTGGTTAACCATGATTACAACATATTGGCAGGATTTTTATTATATTTTGTAGTTGTTATTTAACCTGATCTGTTGATTAAAAAAAAAGTATCAGAACTTTGTGTCCAGTGGAGTGGTTTATATCACTAAGGAATCCTATACTTTGCTGTGTGACTTAATTGTATTTCTTTATTTTTTTTTTTAAAGATTTATTTATTTATTCATGAGAGATACAGACTAAGAGAGAGAGAGGCAGGCAGAGGGAAAAGCAGGCTCCTCGCAGGGAGCCCGATGCAGGACTCGATCCCGGATCCCAGGATCACGACCCAAGCTGAAGACAGGCGCCCAACTGCTGAGACACCCAGGCGTCCCTTAATTGTTCTTTTGAAGATACCTCAGTTTTTTTTTTTTTTACCCCCTGCAAGTGCTTTGTGTGTGAGGGGGTTGTTAGAAAGGGATTCTATACATGTTGGATGTAATTCTGTTTTGCTAGATTTGAACTTTAAATTCTGGGCTTATGAGCAAAGATTTCAGAAAGCATTTCTTGGCTTTTCTAACTTGTAACTAAATTAACTCTCCACCAAAAATATGTTCCTTGAAATAAAAGGATCTCTTATTTGGTAGTGATCATTATGTGTAGGTAAATCAGAAACATCAAACTTAGGAATTTGGAAGAATAAATTAAAAAATGTTAGAAAAGTAACTTTTGTACTCTAGGAAAAACTTGCAAATAATTTTAGTGTTTTTACTTTTTTTAACTTCCAAATATTTGCTCCTCCATACTTGCTTTTGCTTTTGTTTTGGAAGCAGTTCAAAGGTACAAACCCCTGGTTTGTTTTTATATAGCTGGGAGGTCTCCCCTCCCTCCCTTCCTGTTCTGCTTCCTGTCCTCTTTCCCACTCATCTGTTAGCCCATTGGTCCCTCCATCCTTGTGAAAAGGAATTGGTGGGAAGACATCCTCCTTGGTTTATTGAAGAAGAGTGGGAACTGAAGTTTATACTATAAAAATTCATCAGGCCATGCAAATGATGGGAGCAGTAGACTTTATGCTTCATTTATAAAGGGGTTTTTCTGCTAGCATTGGATTAGTTTTTAGTATTGAGACTACTATTGACAATAATAGTAGCTTATCTTCTTTTTAGGATGGCCATCTCTGATTGCCATAGCAACATCCCAGAAGACAGTCTGCTTGATCTAATGGCAACATGTCAAGGAGTTACCTTGAGCATAACTCTACTTTCTGAGATTGTACTGGGAGTTTTAGTTTCAGAAGGAAGGTGATAACATATGTGGTAATTCTATGTCCTTTCAGCTGTGTTTTGTTGTCTGTAAGGACTATGTATTTTTAGGAATCACTTGAAATCCCTGATATTATTTAGAGTTCATTGTTTTGTGTAAATAGATTATTAGGGTGGAGCATATTTGATTTTGTTTTTTATTTATGTGTTTTGCTCAGAATGTAGGTTAAAGGCTTTTTTTGGGTGTGTGTGTGTATGTGTGTGTGATATGAGTTGCAGGAGGTTAAGTTTGAAATGCTATATTTTATATTGGAGTAGATTTTATTTAACTTCCTCCATATATAGTATATTTGTGGAAGAATTTTAACTATTTATAGTTGTTTGACCTTAAAAAAACCTTCCAGTAGAAAGGTGAACTTACAAGAAATATTGTCATAGTATACTTGGATGAAAAGAAAAAAGAAAATGATGGGATTGAATTTTCTGAAACAGAAGTTTTGATGATTTTACACGAGAGAGAACCTATTATTCTTGAGTTATGTGTTTTCAAATAAAAATAATGGTATCGGGATCCCAGGGTGGCGCAGCGGTTTGGCGCCTGCCTTTGGCCCAGGGCGCGATCCTGGAGCCTGGGATAGAGTCCCACATCAGGCTCCTGGTGCATGGAGCCTGCTTCTCCCTCTGCCTGTGTCTCTGCCTCTCTCTCTCTCTCTCTCTCTCTCTCTCTCATAAATAAATAAATTAAAAAAAATAATGGTATCAATTATAATCATTTATACAAAGTACCTTAAACATATTAAACAATCACTAGCTTAATTTCATGGGTTTCTAAGAGGATGTTATTTGGAAACTTTATAATTTAATTATAGAGGTATAATAAGATTATCTGGTAGATTTGATCTCAGAGAAAATGTTATATATACATGTAACTTAATAAACACTTATAAAATGTTGTTTTTCATCACTGCAACTTCTTTCAGTAGTTCAGTCTTACGAATATGGTTGCAAAATTGTTAGAAAATGCTATCTAACAGAGCCATGTATAACAAAGTTTATAAACTATAATGAAAGATTAAAATATATGTGCAGTAGTATAATTGAGAAGGAAACTTTTTATGTTAGGGATGTTGGGATTGGCAGTTTGAGACCTTTGACTATTTTTATTTTTTTAAATTTTAGTGTTATTTAAGTTTTTTATTTTTAACAGTCTACACCCAGTGTAGGGCTCAAACTCACAACCCTGAGATCAGGAGTCACATGTTCCACCAACGGAGCCAGCCAAGCAATCTAGTAATTTTATTTGTTAAAAAGGTTAAATGGAGTCACATCTTGGAACTTTTTAGATTTCTTAATGTATTCTATTCTTTTGTCACTTATCTTTCTGGATTATCATACTTTTTTTTCCATAAAATTATTCCTAATTCCCAAATTTAACTGTCTCAGAGTATAAATCAGTTTTAGGGTATGCCTCTAAAGATTTATTTATTTTAGAGAGGGCAGGCAGAGAGAGGGCGAATGGGAGGGGCAGAGGGAGAGGGAGAGAATCTCAAGCACACTCCACATTGAACTTGGAGCCCATCGTGGGGCTTGATCTTAAGATCCATGAGATCATGACCTGAGCCAAAACCAAGAGTTGGACATTTAACTGTACCACCCAGGCACTCCTACATGGCTAATATTTAGAGATTTAGTTTAAGAGAAGTTTTTTTTTTTCCCCTTCTGTAAGTTCACACCTTCCCTACCCTGTGTAGCTCTTTAAGTTTTACCTGATAAAATGATATGTTGAGATCCTCAGTCACATGACATGTTTCAGGTGCTCAGTAGCCATATATGGCTAAGGGCTACCCTGATGGACAGTGCAGATAAAAACATTTCCATCACCATAGAAAGTTCTATTGGACAGGACTAGCTAGTGTAGAGACAGAACCAGCAATGGCTAGAAATGGCAGGAAGGCCATTTTGATGACATTGAGGCACTGAAAGTGTTCTAACAGAAGACCATTGAGCCAGGAATATAGTAGGATGTTTTCTTCATCTGGCTGGGGGCTTAAAAAGGATATCATGACATTTTCTTCTAGTTCTCCATTAGCCCTTTCTCCCTTCTTCCTTCCTTCTCTTCCTTGTCTTTTTTCCTTCTTTTTTACATGGCAGTGAATTTATTGATTATATTAGGAAAGTAGTTTTATCGATGGTTTCCCTAAGTTTTTCAAGTTGACAGCTTCATGTGGTAAACCTGAGAGTGCTTTTCAACATCTACTTTTCACAAGATTTATCTTGATCTCCTGATGACTTTCACTTTTAAATGCCATTCCACTTCCATTAGCTTTATTTAGAGGTTTCTGTATTCATGATTTTGCCAGTTTACATTTTTTCTAAACTCAGGCAGGACTTGCAGATGCTTATTTGTATAGTTCTGCTTGTATACTAAAATAAATGTGATAGCTTAATTGTACCAATTTTCGATTTTACAGTATTGGGTGGCTTTTTTAGTGTATTTGTGCAGTGAATGTTAGCTGTTCTACAGAACACAGGCATTTTCCTTGAAGGACATGTGGTTGGATTTTAGGCCTCTAAGATATCATTATAGAAACACCATGTGCGTATATGTTAGTTACCTTGTAAGATTGATTTTGGGCTGTTTAGTTTGTTATGGGATGATGTTGAGGAATTTTAGGAGATATGATACATATCCTATGAAATAAGGCAGTCCATTCAATAAACATTTATTAAATGGTCTCAGAGGTTTGGAGGAAGTAAGAATATTATTCATACCATTTGCTTAGTGGTTTTTGTGATTTCTTTTAGGAATGTAAATGTGGTTATCATTTCAAAGCTGTCTACTTGAAAGTAAAGTTCCAGACATGCAATCCAAGTTAAACTCTATTCTGAAATGATTTCACTGAAGATTCTGATCCTTTGAATATACTCTAGAGAATGTGTGCTGTTGCGGTGATTGGAAATCATTTTGAGGTGCTTTTGCTAACTAACCATGCTATGAGATTTGTTCTTTAGACTCGGCCTACCTACCTTAATGCTGTATTTCATGGAATGTAGAAGTTGCCACAGGAGGGGAAGATCTGGGAGTCTGACTTCAGTCAAATTGGCTTAGTATAGTTTGTGGCATTCGACTATATATAATGTTAGAAAAATTTAGGAGGGAAATGGTTAACTTTCTTAGAGCTTTTAGAAGAGTAATTCAGGAGGAAGGCTAATTTTAGTTTTAGCCATGGTTAAATGTTGTTATTATTGAGAGCCTAGATTATAGTTGAACCGTTTGGAAATTTTCTGGGTTTACCACAGTTTAAGGACTCTGTATCATTTGAGGAAGTATTGTCTTGGTTTTACTTTGGCCTTGGGACCATGTGAGTGGGTCTGGAACAAATCTCACTGTGGTAGGTTGGCTGTAATAGTTATCTGACCATTCCTTCAGCAGTGGATAGGAAGCAGTGAGGAGTAGGAAGAAAAATACTTAAGAAGGAGAGCATAGCAGAGAATAGTTGAGTTAAAATATGTAAACTGGGTGAAGAACAGTGATTTTTTAAAGATTTTTATTTATAAGAGCAGTGATTTTTGAGTGTTTTAAAAAAAGTGGGGTCATGGTTAGCTGGACAAGGCATCAGAAAAGAACAGAGACGGATAATGTGGCAGAGTTGTAGTAGTAAATCTTTTTTTTTTTTTTTTTCTTTTTAAACAAAGCTATGAGTTTCTAAAGGAAATAACCTAGCCTATATGATTTTTCAGTGGGTGGCTTAAAAATATTTCCTCACTGTGGCCTTAGAGTTCTTATTTAAACCAAAGTAGAAGTTTTTATTTATTTTTATTTTTATTTTTAATATTTATTTATTCATGAGAGACAGAGAGAGAGAGAAAGAGGCAGAGACACAGGCAGAGGGAGAAGCAGGCCCCGCGCAGGGAGCCCAACATGGGACTCGATTCCCGGCCTCCAGGATCACACCCTGGGCCGAAGGCGGCACCAAACCATCGAGCCACCAGGGCTGCCCAAAGTAGAAGTGTTTAAAGGATTGTTGAATGTTGAGGTATATCTCCTTTGTTTATAATTTTTCCTCAGGAATCAGAAACTTTAAAGCCTGTCCTCTCTGTAGTAATATACTTTCAGTATTTAAAGCCTATTGTGAATGAATACCTAAAATGTTGACGGTTTAAAAAACCATTAGGTTCTGAGCACTTCCTGTAAACATTGATAGTTCCTGCATAGGTACGTTTTATGAAGATGTAAATATATACACACACGTATATATTTATACACGTATTTATAGTTATATTAATTAGAATAGACAAAATACATTATGTGTTTTTTGGTAGGAGATTGACATTTCCATTTTTTGTATCACACTTTTACCAGATAATAATTATTATTATTTTCTGATGCTTTATTCTTCATATAGACTGTATGAATTAGTTCTGTTCCTTTTCCCTTATAATTAAAACATTCAAATTTTACTTGAGGTATTATTGAAATGACAGGTGTGATATGACAAGTATTTGAAGATAGTTTTCCAAAGACCTTTATATATGTTAACTTCACTGTATAGAGTGATAGTTAACTGTTCTCTAAAGATGACCTGCGAGTTTAAATTTTTGAATATTATTGTGAACTCCTGGATTTTATCACATTGTTTCACTCCATTATCGTTGTCCTTCTTAATGTTTAAATTATCTGATCCTTGGGCCAGTGGAAGCCTATTTAAGATGGCTTCTGAGTCCTTTTGACATGACTGAAGCAGTCTTTGAGGTCTTCCTTGTTTTTTGGCACAATGGGGTATTCCAAACTTATCTTGAACATTTTCTGCTCCAGATCTGTCATCAGCCATTTTGCCACACAATTCTGGTTCCTTTAAGTGGTTTGTAGCATTTAGAGACCATAATCTGAGTACTGGGGATTCTCTTTGCTATTTCTTAAACATTGTTTCTAGGCATTTTCAGTGAACAGATCTAGATACATGTCCTATCTCCACCCCCCCCATTTTTAAAGACAATACAGTAATTCATATTAATACTTAGTTCAGGTTCATGATCCCAGGGCTTTTACTTAATGCCATCTTTCTTCTATCTGTATCTTCTTTTTCCTGTGCCACTGCTGCTGTGCACTCCAGTCTCTCACTGGCTTTATCCCACATTATAAATACAGCAGTCCTAGAACAACACTACTATCAACATCCTGACTAAAAACAGGTCTTTTTGTGGTTAGGGTCTCTTATTGGAATAGATGTATTTTTATGGGTTTTTTTGGGTTGTTCTTTGTATATATCCTATTTATAGTCACTCAGAATAATTCCTCTCTGTGTAGTTTTGTCACCAGCTGGTTACATAGTGAGGTGCATTTGTTTAATTTTACTTTTGATTTTTTAAGGGGTTATATAAAAAGTTTGATCTTGTTTTATAATTATGTAAAATGTGATTCCAAAGTTAAATGTACAACACAAGGCATATTCAAAGAAGTCCAGCAAGAAATAATTTTCTTTTTTAATTTGGTTAATAGTGAGTTGTATGGAGGATGCTGATTTATTTTTGTTTTATATTTTTTGGAATATTTAAATAGGGACACATATACAGTTGTGCATCAGTACTTTTGTAATAACTTCCTTATTCTCTAGGTCTCCAGGTAATTAATAATAAAGAGAGGAATGTAAGTTAAAAAAAAAAGGACAGGCTGTCCTTGATAGCCCTTGACTTACCTAATTTTGCATCTCAGTATAATTTTTTCCCTTTCTGTAAGTTATATTCATCCCTCTTCAGTGATAGATGTTCATTCCTTAGACTGTTAAGTCTTTAATGTTTTGATATCAGTGATTTCTGTCTCCCTTAAGAAGTATAATTCCTTTTCTGCTCATTACAAGTAGTAGAGCTTGGTTCTGTTAGTTTGAGCTTAAGGTAAGTTTTTAGCTGTTCTGATGCTTTGGGAACTTTGGAAATATAATAATACCCAATGTGGCTAAATCTGCTGAAGGTAATACCCTAAAGGTTGGTGGCTTTCTTAATTTTCTCCAGCTTACCATTGCCCTTTTAAGTTTCATGTTTTCTTTTTTTTAAATTAATTAATTTATTTATTTATGATAGTCACACACACACACACACACACACAGAGAGAGAGAGAGAGAGGCAGAGACATAGGCAGAGGGAGAAGCAGGCTCCATGCACCGGGAGCCCGACGTGGGATTCGATCCCGGGTCTCCAGGATCGCGCCCTGGGCCAAAGGCAGGCGCTAAACCACTGCGCCACCCAGGGATCCCTAGTTTCATGTTTTCTTTCTGCAACCAAAAAACCTCACAAAAATGAAACAAAAAACCCGAGTTTTTAAGTTATGCAGTATATTTTAAAAGCTTCAAGGAAGAAAACATTGTATATGTACTAAATATATTTTTGAGGGGGGGTATTTAATGTGTATGGTTGTGATTATCCCAGTGATAAAGCTTATATTTTCTTAATGTTAGTGCTTTTTTCAGATTCCAGGATGGCAGAAGATAGATTTGAATTATGAAAGGACAAGATAGGAAAATAATTGGGGTCAATCTCAAATGGATTAGATCTGTGGCCATTTATCAAAACATACCTGTTTTTATAATTCTGTCTGTAACCCAGTTGCTTCTTAATGGAATTCCTAGTTCAGAGTTTCCTCCCTCCTTTGGCTAGAGAAAGTAGGGAAGGGGGGCGGGGGTGCCAGAGTGGATATGGCAAGTTAAAGGAGCTCTTCTTCTTAAAAGACCTTTCTTTGTTTTGGCGGATTTGTTGAGAAGGTGGTTATTTTGCGAGGTGGGTGGGGAGTGGCCATTTTTGCTTTTGTGGGTGGCATGAAGGAATCTAGTAATAGCCTATGCTAAATAACTGATGAGAAGAGACCTAGTCCTATCTGAGTGTCACTAAGTGAAAAGAAACTAGGGAAAAAGAAGAAAAGAATGACTTGGGGAAACCTTTTTTACAGCACATTCTTTTGAAGTGCCGTCTCCTTTTCCATGCATTATTGGAATACACATTAATTGACATTTGAAGGCTTGTGAGGCTGGAACTCTAGAACAAACTGATGAAGGTAAAGCCTGACTTCTTTCTTCCTTTGCTGGTATCTTTGCTATCTTCCATTACTGATTTTTCAGTTTTTTTAAAAAAATATTTTTATTAATTTATTTGGCAGAGAGAGCACCAGCAGGGGAAGTGGCAGGGAGAGGGAAAAGCCGGCTGAGCAGAGAACCCGATGTGGGGCTCAATGTGGGGCTCCATCCTAGGGTGTGAGGCTAGATCCCAGGGGATCAGCTTGTGACCTGAGCCCCTTAACCCGCAGGGCCACCCAGATGCTCCTGCTTTTTCAGTTCTAATTAAGCTTTGGCAGCAAAGTGAAACTCAACCTGTGTGTCCCAGGAGGCAAATCGCACGTGTAATTGGTACTGTAGGAGGGTGTGTGCAGTTAGAGGAAAGGACTGTCGTCCCTTTCTACTCACTGATAGTGTCCAAGTAAAGGAGTGGTATTTATGAATGAGTACCAGCTATGAGCTTCACCAGTAGCACACTGCTGCTTTTTCTGGTGATGATAAATTATTCCTGTCTCCCTTATCTTAGCCATTTCATATATTCTGAAAGGCATCACATCTTGTCCTCTGCCAGTCTCTTTTGGATTCTGGTGGGGTTACCTGTGAAAGTAAGATGGCAGATGGGATCCACATGCAAGATGAGTAAAGTTTAGGAGGAGGAGGAGGAGGAGCAGGAGCCGGGTGTGGGGCAATGTAGTATGTTGAAATAAAGTAGGAAGTAGGGGTAGAACAAAGGAAGATGCATAATGGAGAACATAAAGAGCAGACATGTAATGACCAGGGGATCTTACAGTGGAGAATGAGGCAAGGTTCTCTGTTAAAAGCCAGGGCAGCATTCAAACTCCTAGACACATACTAGAGGCAAGGTAACTGGTTAAAGGTTTATCATTTAGGAGTCAGAACACCTTCACTGAAAAAGAGGACTTTTGGGAGACTTTTTGAGCCATTTGTGGCATGGCTGCTGAGACAGCAGTCTTTCCTAGGTGGGAAAGTTCTTAGAGGTTCTTGCTAGGCAGTAGCTACTCCCACATGATAGGAAATGCAGAATGCAGTGATTCACTTTACATCTGGCAGCTCCTGACTCTTCAGTCACTGGTCTAAATCACAAGGAGGTTTTGGGTAACTGAGGTTTTGGTAAGTTCTCTTCTCTCTCAAAGTAGACAGGTTTCTAGATTGTGATCCCTAAAATCTGGATTGGTTTTGTATGCAGAAACTTTGAGTTAAGTTGACTTTTGGAAACAGATTGCTAGGTTATTGTGGTATAGTGTATTATTGACATTTGGAAGAGATGCATCTTGAAGTCTTCCAAAAGTCCTAGTTTTGCAAATACCATTATGACATAAAATTTTCCTTCATAAAATATTATTTTTGCCCTGCTGGTCCACTCACCAGAAATATTTTTGCAGATGGCTTTTTCTTGTTCTGACTAAACATATGGTCACTGGTTCCATTTATAATTCTGAGTGCTCCCCATTGACTGTCTTCCCTTATCCTTTTGGCTAACACTACTCATTCCTCAAGCCTCTTCACTTTTAGCAGTTGGCTGCTTTTATTTTTAAGTCCCATTTCTGATAAAAGTAAAACATTTACAACAATAGCTTCAGGAAAGTTACTGAAGTGTTTCTCTGGCAACGAGTAGAGAAAAATAAACAACAACAAAAAAATTGCAAACCCACCTGTGGGGCTCATTTGCAAGTGAAATGACTGCTCCCTTTTACCAATCTGTGTGCCAGCAGCTCACATTCTGGCCTCTGCAAAATTGCACTTATTACATTGCAGTGGCCCTTTCTTTAAACATCTCGAGTAGTTGAAACAAACTTCAAATGTGTCACTACTAAAGATCTTCTATATATTCTTCCTTTCATCTGTCAGTTTTCTTTGAAAAATAACTTAAAGCAACTTATTTGTATATGAATACTAACTTTACCAGTAATTGAGTTGTAGGGATGTTAGGATCCTAACCATATTAAATAAACTTCTTAAAAGAGGCATGGAGAAATTAAATAGGCAGTATTTCCATATCTGATTTTCTTGTCAGTTTTTTGGTATGACTTCCTTTTAGAACTTCATGAAGACAACATTTTATTTTATTTTATTTTTATTTATTTTTTTTTTTTATTTATTTTTTTATTTTTTTTTTTCTTGTTTTTTTTTTTTTTTTTTTTAATTTTTATTTATTTATGATAGTCACAGAGAGAGAGAGAGAGAGGCAGAGACACAGGCAGAGGGAGAAGCAGGCTCCATGCACTGGGAGCCCGACGTGGGATTCGATCCCGGGTCTCCAGGATCACGCCCTGGGCCAAAGGCAGGCGCTAAACCGCTGCACCACCCAGGGATCCCTATTTTATTTTTAAAGATTCATTCATTCATTCATTCATTCATTTATGATAGACATAGAGAGAGAGAGAGAGAGAGGCAGAGACACAGGAGGAGGGAGAAGCAGGCTCCATGCCAGGAGCCGGACGCAGGACTCAATCCCGGGACTCCAGGATCGTGCCCTGGGCCAAAGGCAGGCGCTATACCGCTGAGCCACCCAGGGATCCCCGAAGACAACATTTTAGATGTTAACCTTTATTCAAGGTGGGCATTTAATTCTGGGAATAAATGTAGTGGTATAATTATCTGACATCTTGCTTATGTGGAAACATATTTGATTCCCTTGGGTTTTTATTTCTTTTTCTTATTTGAAAATTTCATCAGTTTGTAAACAGCTACAGCTGTTGTCATGTGTTGGTATAAACCTTCTGTTATCCGTGTTTCCTACTTCCATCATATACGACCATTAGTGACTTGAGCAACGTGAATTTAATTTTCTGCCATAGAAGTAAGAAAGTGAGCATGATTGTTTGGACTTCTTATTAATGAAAGGCAAAGGTTTATTAGGTTTTCTTACACACTTTTAAAACTATAGTGAATTTCTAATGCTGTTTGTCTTTGAGGATATGTAGATAAATCTTACTACTACATTTGAAAACTATGGTTGTGTATATTTAATGCTTCAGCGGTATGATTGAAAATTCTTCTTGATATAGAAGAATTTTGAAATTTACAGTGTTTATTTTATAATTAAACTGTGAAGTAGGAATTCTTTGGCGGAATAAAATTATGTTCTTAAGTACCAAGGTTTTATCTTTCTCTTCCCCACCTCCCTTTTACCTTTTGTTGTCAAATACTTTAATATGTCTATAATTTTCAAATTACAAGGTTTCTTTCAAAGTTTGGTGTTAAATGTTATGTACCATAATGCTAAATATCTTTATTTTGTGGTTATAGGGGCTTACCATTTAATCATCCATCCACCCATCTGTCCTTGTTTGTGTGTTTTTTTTTCTTTTTTAAAAGATTTTATTTATTCATGAGAGACACAGAGAGGCAGAGACAAAGGGAGAGGGAGAAGCAGGCTCTCTGTAGGGGGAGCCTGATGTGGGACTCATCCCTGGATCCCAGGATCATGACCTGAGCCAAAGGCAGACTTGATCCAAAGGCAGATGCTCAAGCACTGAGCCACCCAGTTGCCCCTGTTTGTGTTGGTTTTGGAGATCCCTGTGCTGTAATGATTCACAGTTTAGTGGGGTCCTAGTAGTTATAATGTTAAGCTTTTAAGTCTTTGGCATTTTTAACTCATTTTTCTCAGTTCTGATGGAACGAATTAATGAATTTTAGTAAAAGTCTTAACATTATATAAAGAAATGTATCTATATCTTACCGACTCTTTGAATTATGTTGAAGCTCTTAATTAACTTTAACAGGTAGCAAGCACTACACCATGATGTATGTCTTACATGAAGTATCTCTTGCAGTATTGAATAGATGTAGACTGTTAGTTTATCTACAGCAAAGCCAGTTTCTTTCTTTCTTTTTTTTTTTTTTTTATTAAGATTATATTTATTCATGAGAGACAGAGAGAGAGAGAGAGAGGCAGGCAGAGACACAGGCAGAGAAGCAGGCTCCACACAGGAAGCCCGATGTGGGACTCGATCCCAGGACTCCAGGATCATGCCCTGGGCCAAAGGCAGTTGCTAAACTGCTGAGCCACCCAGGGATCCCCAAGCCAGTTTCTATAAAACAGATTTCACTTTACCATTAAATTCCATTTCAAATGATAGTCATAATCTTATAGAATGTTAGAACTTTAAGGACTATTTTGCACATCATTTGCAAGTTGTTGTAAGCAGGACCTACTTGTAAAACCAAATCTTAATGGAACCCTTATATGTGTTAAAAAACAAACTTAAATTGAGTAAATTTTAAAGATCTCATTGACTAATTCCATAAGTCGTGAATCAAGCAACATCCCATCTAGCAGATAGGAAGAAACTCTGTAGAGCTGTATAAAATGGAAGACTTTATAGACAGGAGGTTTCAGAGAAGGCAGTTATTCTAGCATATAACTGATTATTTCAGGAAGGTCACGTTTCTCTGGTGGTTGGCAGGATCCCTAAGCAGAATACCTCATTAGTGCCAACTGGTAGCCTGAGGTCGACTGGTTGGGATTACATTCCTGGGAGAGACTGAACTAGGTATTAAGCCTCAGTTTGGTGATGTGGGCTCAGCACCAGTGACTGCGTTTTGGGCTCTTTTATTAACATGTGATTTTACCTGACATGGAAAACCAAAGCATACATAAAACAATAAAACTACTACTCTTCTGCTTGAAGATGGTGTGAGGACCTTTGTCCTGACACCTGTCTGTGAGGCACTTTTGCAGAATCTAAGAGTTCAGAGGAATGTGGTTTGGAGCCACTGACGGTAGTCCAGCCCTCCCCAGTCCTCTGTCCCCACCCCCTTTTGGCATGTTAGTAAACTCAGACTAAAGGGCCTCTGTAGATTTCGGTGGAAAACAATCATTTTTAAAATTTTTATTTATTTTTTTAAAAGATTATTTATTTGTTTGAAAGAGAGCATGTGCACAGAGCAGGAGCAGAGGGCAGCCAGAGGCAGAGGGAGTCGCAGACTCCTCCACTGAGCAGGGAGCTTGATGCTGGGCTCCATCCCAGGATCCTGAGATCATGACCTGAGCCAAAGGCACTGCTCAACTGACTGAGCCACCCCAGGCACTTTTGGGGAAAACAGTCATGAAATCTGAAGTTTTAGCGAAGCCCTTTCCTCTTGTTTCCAGGTACTTAGTAGTAGGGTCTGGCAAGGACAGGAATGCTCTTGTAAAACTTTGTAATTTCTCTTTCATTCTTTTGTAAAATGTTCATGTACTTTGAAGAAATCTTCTGGCTTTCCATTTACTCCAAGCCTTTTGTGAGAAGGAACTTGAATTTTCTTAAGTACTAAAATGGCCTTATTGAGGAGGGAGGACATGAGTGAGTCTGTGGCAAGATGCTGGCTGTGAAGACCCAGGAGGCTGTGGGTGGTCAGGGCTTGGTGGCTTTTTGGGGGAAATTTAGGGGTTCCTTGTGCATCATGGCCTTGGGCTGTTCAGAAATGAGCAAACCAAGCACAGAGAGGTGAAGTAATTTGTCCAGAGTCATGCAGTTTGTTAGTGGTAGATCCAGAATTGCAACCTGATCTCTAGTAAGGCTGTGCTTTTCCCTTTTCCAATGTACTCTTTTACCTCTAGCTATTGTCTAGATACCTACAATATTTGAGCCATTGTTCTATTTCTCAAGTAGAGGGCATATCATCCTTAAATTCAAGACATAGGGCCTGTAATAGCTATTTTTCTTTATCTTAAAAAAAATCTTAAGCTGTGTAAAATGATTTTGCCTTGAACGGAGGGAACTGATATCTGCCAAACTCATTATTGAGCTTCTCCAGTCATTTATTTTCTTGAAATTGAAATGAAACTTTTTGAACACAGACTTACTGAATATGGATTTCAGAGCCATAATAATGCTTCTTGCCTCTGCAGATTTTGAATTGATCTGAGTTTGGCAGTGAATTATGTATGTGTTATTTCAGGAATTTTGCACATGCCCTGCTTTAAACCACTGATTATTTTTGTAAAATGCTGTTGTGTGAATTTGGCTCATTCCATTGACGCTGAACTCATCAGATGGCTATATTGTCTTCTAGGAATGTGACTTGAATTGATTAAATGGCACAGGCAACAACATCTGTTTTGTAAAACTAGTTTAGTTCCCTAAAACTTAAAAATTCAGATTTACACCTACAGATAAACCTTATTTCTCATATGCTGTAAAAAGATTTCCATGGAGTTTTGATGCTATGTTTTAATCTTATTAATATAATTCTTGTAACTTATTTTCTTATTGTGTTGTTCATTCAAGGAAAAGTAACATTAGGAATGTTGGAACATTATATTCTTAAATGAGTGGCTCTTAATTTCTTTAGATCATTTATCCATTTGAGATCTGCAGAAATTTTTGGATGATCTCCTAGGAAAAGTACCTGTGTACGTGCTTCTGAAGCTCTGCACACTTGCGGGGAGATGGAGCTCTTCAGGGCAGATCCTTGAAGTCCGTTACCCTGGCTGATGTTTTGTGCCTCACATGTGTTACTAAGTATGTTAATAATGCTGATGACTATGAACCAAAGTTAGCTTCTTTATGTATAGATTTTAGATTTATAGAATATTTGAGTCACTGTTTAAAAAATAAAGTATTTATGCTGTTGATCTGCATATGTATCCTTTTTTACTTCTGTTGTATTGTCTTTTTTAATTCTTTTTCCTCTTCTTTATGGTTTTTTCAGTGAAGGAAACATATCCATTTCAGGGTTTCTTGATTTATTATCCCAGCTCTTATTTGGATACATTTAATGACCAAAGTTTATAGATAGGTATATGGCATTAAAATAAAAATATGCCTATCAGATTTTATCATGTAGGTTCTTTCCTTTATGCTTTCTGTGTATGATATTTCCAAATGATATTTTCAGTTTGGAATAAAGTACTTTAGAGAACATGGAGACCTAGGTAGAGACAGACTCTCTCCTGTGACAAGTCTGGGGAGCTCGTTTATCAAGCCAGTGGGTATGCACTCTTACATTTAGTTAACCTAGTAGTCTTTGCATGGTTGGTTCTCTTGCAGTGTGGAGTCTTGCTGGTGGTTTCAAGGCTAGCATGTGTTTTTACTAGTGAATCTTGAGCATGAGTCTTCTTTTGTAACCTCCTTTCTTCAAATTGGATTTCTATTTTAAACTCAGAGGATGGGTCCATTTGCATGCCAGCCCCCCCTTTGAAATTATAATGACAACAATAGCTGTCATATCAACTATTGTGACAAGAACTTTTATTATATTTTCTGCCTCCAGCCTTTTATTTAAAAAATTTAACTTGCTGACTAGTGCTCATTTCATCAATTATCTTTAATCATTAAACCAATTCAAATTCATTGATAAAGAAATGGAGATTCAGTGAGGGTCCTGTCTTTGAAGTATGCTTAATAAGTATCAGTTGTGTTATCATAGGTTTTATCTACCAGAACTGTTTACTTGCTGTGTTTCTTTGCCTCTCAGTGGGCTGTTGGCTTTTTGAGGACAGTCTTCGTAAATACTCTTAGACTATTAATACTGTGCCTGCTAAATAATTCAGCAGTAGCTGAACTAATGCTAGTTGAATGAATTCCCAAGAATTTTACTATTTGGACCTGATAAGCAAGATTATTTGTCTTTATCCGTTCTCTTCATGCTTTAAATTCTCTGAACTTAAATGGTATGTTACTAATAAGTATGATAGTTTATTGTAAATATAACTGATATCTTGATTTAACTTCATTTGTGCAATCAATGTTGATGAGAAAGGTAGCTAAAATATATTAAATTGTTAACATTGTCAGAGGTACAGAAGTGCTTTGGAAATGTTGCATGGCTGCCATGTGACTGCCATTACTTTTTTCCTGGTCTCAGAAGGGAATGAGACATTTAAAAAAAAGGCAGAGGATTGTGTCACTTTATCAAATCTTATGTTGGTAAGTGAATTTCATCACATATGATTCTTTAAATAGGCTGCTTAGAATGTTTTCTCCTTTATTTGAATCATAATAGAGTATTTTGGCTCTCTGCTGATTTAAGTAATATTACCTGGAAAACACAGTCTTGGATAGAAAATGCTCATATCGCCTTGAACTTTCTCAGGAAAATAATTTTCTCTTCTAATTGATGCCTCTTTCTTACATGCTCTTTACTATATAAAGGTACTTGTTTTAGGGTAATTAGCTTCTTAAATGTTGACAGTGTGATATTAGAGCAGATAAATTTCCTTATTTGGGGGGATATAGGTGAGGGTAGGATTTGATACTGGACCAAAATATTTTCCTGTTACAGGTTTGAATTAAAAAATATTGTTTAATAAGTATGAAATTCCAGTCTTAAAATTTGATGACTGTTTAACCAAAAGGGAGCTGTTTTCCTCTAAGTGCTATAGGCCTCTAAGTGCTAACGCTTTTACATGCTTACTGAAAGTAGAAATTTAGGCATTTGATGAAAGTATTTTCTGATAGATGATGTTTGAAAGTCAGATGATCAGGTTCTGTAAGCCTCAAGGGTGACATGGTTTAAACTTTAGTACATCTGAGTGAGGACTTAGTGTGTTCTGCAGACGAGGATATTGTTAGAGGAAGCTGTTTGACATAAAGTGGGTGAAGCCTGTACTGCTTTTACGCTTTTATGTATCCTCGACTTTCTTAGGTAGAAATGGCTGAGATTGTGTTTGTACAATGTATTAAAAATCAAAATTTGCTTTGTTTAGAGGATAAAACCTGTTCTTGTGGCTAATACTGTATAAAATGGGTCAGCTGTCTCATGTAAAAGCTGATACAGGAGAGAAGATGGAAGAGATGAGAGGACAGACGGGATTGGAGAGGGAAGCAAATCCTGGGGATGGCTGGTTTTGGATGCTCAAAGCAGAGGAAGAACAGCAGATAGATAGTAGATGATGATGACTTCTCCGAATGGATCAGACAGTAACTTCTCTACTTTACAGGTCCAAGTCAGTGTATCAAACTGTAGATACATAAATTTTGGTGATTCTTAGGGGCAAGAAGGATGGGAATTAGAACCTAAAAAGAGTAGTGGATATTAACTTTGTGTAATTGTACTCTTAAAGTCATATGTTCCCTAGAATCTGTGTCTTTATCCAAGGCTCTAGCTGTAATTCATTTTACTAATTTTCTTAAAGCATGTTCATACATTCAGTTTTTATTGTTCATCAGACAGTTTTTGCATGCTTATTATGTAGAGAGCTGTGAGCTGTTAAGTGGTAAGAGCTATGATTGTAAGAGGCATTTGTTGAGGCCCTGCCTTTAAGGAGCTCTTAGTTTAGAGGAGATACTGGAGGCAGGATGATTGACACAAGAAAGAGGTTAGCTATCAAATTAAGTTATGGCAACAATAACTAACATTCAGAATGTTTTCCAGTTGAAACACTCTGTGCCCTCAACTCTATGAGTAAGGTTGTCAGACAAGTATCAATGTGCAGAGACAGGCCCAAACTTCTATGAGGTGTCCTAGGAGTGAAAGCAACTTATTCTATTTAATGGAAACTTTGTAAAAGTAGGTGGGACCTACTGCCTTTAAAGAAGACTAGGATTTTACTAGGAGGAAGGAAGGAAAAGCCATGTAAAGCAAACAGCGTAACATAAGAGAACTGTTTTTTGAGTATATGACATGCACAGGACATGTTGAATAGTCTTGGGTTACATGGACATAGAATTTTTTGTCAAGAGGGGAGGAAAGGACAGATTGAGGCCAGGCTGTGATAGAAGGTTGATAGTACATTTCACACCTGAGTAGGAAAAAAAAAATGAAGTGCCTGAAAAAGGTGTTGGTTTTGTTTATTTTTTTTACATTCATTAAAATGTTATTGGATTGTTGGTGTATGGAAGAAAAGTAACCCATAACAACTCATGTTTTGGTTATCTGCCATTCTTAAATAAACACTATTGATGGTATTTCTTATTGTTAATGAGTGTGTGATTTCATAGGCATTTTCTAAGTAAGTGTTCTCTTATGTAAAAATTTTCTATCAAAGCAATTACTTTTATGTGAACATGTTAATTTTTTTTTCTTTTGGCTTTTCATAAAAGAGGATGGATTGCTGGGTGGTAAATGCCAATTTGAAATGTTATGCTCCTTTGATTAAAAAATCATAAAGTGTTGCTTTCTAATTTTCATGATTTTAGCTAGCAGCTGGTGAACAACTGCTATTGAAGCAGTTGGAGCTCCCATTTTTGTCCCAGAAGAACATCTTACTGATGAAAATAGAGTAGTGGTTGTGCTAAATGACTGAAGAATGGACAAAGAGATAAAGCCAAGAACAGAGATAAGAGTTTCTTGTGGCAGCAAGCCAAAGACCTACTGACGTTTACAGATAACTGAAAATGCACGTGGTGTGTTTCTCTGCTGTCAGATAGGATGCTGCTTGAGCTGTGCTCGTTCATGAGGCCAGCCCTTCTGTGATGTACACAGTTTCATTTTTGCAGTTAGGCTGCATGTTCATGGCCGTCTTGTCATCCACTAGAGCTTACCGTGAGTTCAGGGATCACCTGTGTGGAGATTTGGATTTAAGTAGAGTGACTGTGCTGTTTAGTACCAGCAAAGGAGTATACTTTTTCTTGCAGGGACGGTGAACTGATGATCTGTCTATAGTGTGTGTTTTAGATTTGTGTGGTTATTATTTAAACTACTTTGTATCTTTGAAAGATTTCTAAAGTTACATATTCCCATCAGAATGATTAATATAGACGTTTGAAGCCAGATCTGCATAAACTTATATTTATGCACTTTTATTAATCTAGTATTTCCTGCCACAACACCTAAGTCTTGAACCAGTTGATTATCTTGACTAGTCCAGATAAAACTATGAGGAGTGCCTGGGTGGCTCAGTTTGTTGAGCCTCTGACTTTCGGTTTAGGCTCAGGTCATGGTCTCAGGGTCGTGATACCAAGCAATGCCTTGGCCTCTGTGCTCTGTGGGGAGGGGAGTGTGCTTGAGGATTCTCTCTCCCTCTGACCATCCACTCCCCTCTAAAATAAATAAATCTTTTTAAGACTTTATTTATTTATTTGGTAGAGAGTGAGCACAAGCAAGGGGAGCAGCAGGGACAAGGAGAAGCAGTACCCCTCCCCCTATCAGGGAGCCTGATGTTGGGCTGGATCCCAGGGTTCTGGGATCATGACCTGAGTGAGACAAAGGCAGGCGCTCAACTGACTGAGCCACCCAAGCACTCTAAAATAAATCAATCTTAAAAAAGGAAAACAAAACACTGTCAGTTCTTCAGTCATATAGATAGCGGAATTGCCAAAATGAGACTTAGAACTTGAGAGTTTAAGTGTAGCCTTCGTTGTCAGCATTCTTACTTTTCTGACTACTTTTTATTTTTTTTGACTACTTATTTTAAATTTAGAGAGAAAAGTTAATAGGCATTTTTGATTGAATACTTTATTGTTATAGCACTAGTTTTGCTTTTTGTTTATATATGTGATTTAACAAGAAATTTTTTTCTTTGTTGGGAATCCTGTAACTCAGTTCTATAATCTGCTACTCAGTTACTCTTCTACCCCAATCCCAAGTTTTATTACCACAATTTTGAAAAGAAAAGCACTCTCATCTCATGCCTCATTTCTCTGGGTATAGAAACTGAATTTCAAGGACTGTTGAGTTGCCGCTGAAGACTGGGCCAGACTTTTTTGTTAATTGCACCTTATTTACTGGCCCTCCATTTCAGTTTTACTCTGTGGAACCACCCAGAAGACCTCACTTATATGTGTTCTTTGGTAGCATGTGAACTATACAAGGTTAAGAAAAAAGCCATTCAAAATATAAGTTTAAAATTAGGTTAAAGTTGATAAGTTAGTGTTTTTTTTCCTTGCCACTTAAAAGTTAGATTATACATTAGAGTATTCATTTTGTGTAAATTTCTTACACTATCTATCTGGGTGATAGTTCATTCAGTGTAACTTTCTCTTTTCTGATATAAGGTTAATGTCTTGCCATTGCTTCTTTGCTTATTCTGAAACTGCTGTTAAACAAGGCATGGAACCTCATTCTCTGTCCTTTATAGTATGTATTTTAAAAAATTCTTTGTCTTTGCCATATCCTAGTTAAAATTCTTCATTATTATCTTCTAGTTCTTTGATTCCTTTTCATTTTTTCCAGTTTAAACTTTATCCCTTCTATTGAATTTTCAATTTTGTTACTTTTTAAAAAAAGATTTTATTTATTTATTCATAAGAGACCGAGAGAGACACAGAGACACAGGCAGAGGGAGAGGGAGAAGCAGGCTCCATGCAGGGAGCCCGACGCGGACCAGATCCCCGTTCTCCAGGATCACGCCCTGGGCTGAAGGTGGCGCTAAACTCCTGAGCCATCCGGGCTGCCCTCAATTTTATTACTTATTTTAAATCTCAAAAATTTGTTTTTTTGCTTTCTAAATGGATCTTCTCATTTCTACCTAATTTTCACTTTTGCTTGTTTCATGAGTTTTATCCTTTTATAAAAGAAATTTATTATTATTTTTTTTTTATAAAAGAAATTTAATAAATTTTCTTTTGTTTATCTTTTAGGAACTAGTAAACATACTATTTTCAGACATTTACCAGACTTTTCTGATTCTGTTTTTTTTTTTTGGAGAGATTTCATATTTCAGTTGCTGTATTTGTAGATTGTCTTTTTTACTAGTTTTCTTCATATGTCATGGTATAACCTGCCAAGTCCCCCACCCCCACATTCCCTTCTTATCTTGTGGTTTTGCAGGTGTTCTTAAGTGGCTTTCTCTACTGGGGCCCTCCATCCAAAACCAGATCTTAGATTGGCATGTTGGGGCACCTGTCCCCCCTCTGATATCTTTGTTCTATGGGCCAGGCAACTGGAAGATGGGGATCAGGCCTTAGTTTGTTATGTTGTGTATTTTCACTTTTCTAAGTACTCAGTTTAGAAGCCACACTTCCCATACACACAGCTTACTTAACCCCTGGGCAGCTGTTAGCAGTTCTTTTTCAGTTGATTTTGATTCTGGTATCTCATCCTGGGTGGGCCATTTTTATTCTTGTTCTCATGGGATCTGAAATCTAGGCTTCCACTGGTATGCTTCTAAAACCAGACCCAAGCAGGCTCACAGCTTCAGCCCCTCTTACTATTGTGTGTTTCTGTTTTATGGAGATGTTTGTCTTTTTCTTTTTTTTAAAGTGTAGCCATGCCTTTTGTTTTTTAATTAAAAAAATTTTTTTTCAGACATGCTTTTTAAATTTCTCTTTATTTTATCTATGATTGCTATGTATTTGGAACAAGGTAGGTTGTCAAAACAATTTATGATGTTATTGTGACTGGAAATTTTGAGTTTATCTTTGATTATGAGTAAATTAATTTTTAAAAAAGGAATGGTTCTAGCTTATTATATTCCCAGCTTTAACATTCCTTTGATTTTTTAAGCTATTTTTTAATATTCTGTAAGACATGTAAATTTTTGTCCTTGTGCAATTCAGCCCCAATTTTTTTTACTTTATGGAATATATACATATATATATATATATATATAAAAGGTTATTTATCTATTTATTTGTGATAGAGACCAAGCAAGCAGTAGCCAGGAGGGATGGGCAGGAGAGGAAGGCAAGCAGGCTCCCCACCAACTTGGGGCTCCATCCCAGGACCCTGAAATCCTGACCTGAGCCAAAGGTAGATAGATAACTCAACCAACTGAGAGCCTCCCAGGCTCCCCTGTGGGCTTCTTATTTTTGGAAAAAAAAAAAAAAAAAAAAGAAATACTTTTTAGTGTAGTGAAAGTGATTTTGATCAGATAGGTTGAAAATTTACAGATGAAGTAGTCTTAAATTGAATTATTTTTACCATCCCTCCTGATTAGGAATCATCCTGTACTGGGATGCCTGAGTGGCTCAGTGGTTGAGCCTCTGCCTTGGGCTCAGGGCGTGATCCCCTTGTCTTGAGATGTTGTCCTGCATCAGGCTCCCCACAAGGAGCCTGCTTCTCCCTCTATGTCTCTGCCTCTCTTTCTGTGTGTCTCTCATGAAAAAATACATAAAATCTTTTTTTTTTTTTTAAAAGGAGTCATCTTGTACTTAAAAAGAAATAGGGGTGTTGATACAGACAGGGTTTTTTTCCCTTCTCTTTCCCTTCCATTATTTCCTTCCTCTTCCCTTTTGTCATTTATATTTCGTTCTGTAAAAAAAAAAATGGAATGTGGAAAAGATTCCACTTTAGTATTCTTTTTTTGGTTCTGGTTATTTGAAGTCTTATAAGCTGTTGAAAGGCTAGAAAGTTCATACAAACTTAATGAAATTGGACTATGACAATATCTATTTGGTAATTATTTAAATAATCATCTTGTAATAGCTTCTCATTTGAGTTTACTATTACAGGTTTTTTTTTTTTTTTTTAATGAGATACTTGTCAAGTAATCATTTTCCTTGTGAATTGTATCTCTTCTTTGGATTTAGAGGCACTTTCTGATTGTCACTCCCACTATTCCCATGATGATATCCTTCTCTTGAGTAATAGACATGTGGTTTTCATTTCTTTGTGCCTTTTCCTTTCATTTTGGGGAATCTGGTTATAAGGTATTAGGAATTCTGCAGTTGTGAGGAGGAGCTTTTTTTTTTTTTTTGAGATTTCTAATTAATGCTGAATCCTCTTGACTAGATTTGATCATGTATTTAGATATATTACTTGAGAATTTTTTTGTAGAAATGTTGAAAACGAAGTATTAGATGGCTCACATTTCAAGTTATTTCTAAAACAATATATTAATATGTAGGCCTATTTTCAATTGATATTTGTGCTTATTTAAGACTAAAGTCTTAAAATCTTAGATCCTAGGCATTTTTTACTACATTGAAAAAATGCTTACGATTTTTTAAAAGTGAAATTAGTTTAAAAACTATTTTAGCATTGAAATATAGAAATAAGAGTCAGTTTTTCTTATTCTCATTACTTGTCACTGTCTTAGAAGTTTAAAAATCTTGAATTGTCCAACTTTCTGGATGGGCTTGTAACACAAGTTTAGTATTTTGGTGTATTCATGTCCCAAATATATATGATGTAATTAAGGAAGAACAATCCTGCATTCCTGAATAAGTCCTATGAAGTTATAGATGATAAAACCGTTTTCTTAGTGTTAAATTTTATTTTTCTCTTGTTAAATGTGTTTAAGTGATATTAACTTATAATTTTTGTTTCTGTTCTGGCTCATTTTATTTTTGCATTTGATTTCTGTTTTCTTCTTTTTTTTCCTTCCTTCCTTCACACTCAACATGGAGCTTGAACTTACAACCTCGAGACTGAGTCATATGCTCTACTGACTGAGCCAGCTAGATACCCCTTTTTATATTTTTGAAGCAAAAATAACTAATGTAGACATTAGACAGGTAGGTTTTCTCCAGCTCTGCTAGCATTTCTCAAATTTTGGTACACTTGTTTTAAAAAGTATTTTATTATACTCTGACATTTGGGAAGCAAGTGTGCCTGGCTACTAATGTCAGAGGTGGAGTCTCTTGACTGAAAGGAGGATGCAAAGGGGACTGATCTTATAAAAACGATAACCACAATTTTTCCATAGCCCTGTAGGTTCATTATTTTTTTGTGTCTGTGTTCTTTCATGAATTGTATTAGTATTGAACCTTTAAAATTTTTTTATTGTAATTATTTTTCTGCTTTTTTATCATTTGATTATTTCAGCATACCTATTTTAACCACTTTTTCTATTTCTTGCTGTTACTAACATAAAATGAAATATAATCTTAGGTAGGATAAAAATTATTAATACTTTGGTTATATTCTTCTCTCTTTTATCTTCTCTTTGATAGTCTCTTGTGATTTGAAATAATTGGACTTTTAAATTTTGATGCTATAGTACATTTAAATTAAACTTATGTTTGATTAGTGTTTCACCAGTGGGTCCTTGTTAGTACTACATTACAGTTTTAAACATTAGATAAATAGTGACTAGAGATAGGATTTTGTTTGAGGTAGTTTTTTTTTTTTTAAGATTTTATTTATTTATTCATGAGAGACACACAGAGAGAGGCAAAGACATAGGCAGAGGGAGAAGCAGGCTCCCCACAAGGAGTCCGAAGTGGGACTTGATCCAGGACCCTAGGATCATGTGCTGAGCCAAAGGCAGGCCTCAACTGCTGAGCCACCCAGGCGTCCCCCCTCCCTTTCTTTTTTCAAGATTTTATTTATTTATTTATGAGAGTCACAGAACAGAGTTAGGCAGAGACATAGGCAGAGGGAAAAGCAGGCTTCATGCAGGGAACCCGAGACTCCAGGATCATGCCCTGAGCCGAAGGCTGACTGACGCTCAACCGCTGAGTCACCCAGGTATCCCCTTGTTTGAGGTGGTTGATGGGAAATGACTGTTTTATAACTGAACTAAACTGATTTTCAAAGTAGCAGCAGAAGCATCCCAGGATAGGAAGGTCTCTCATATTTTCATTGACAAGGTCAAATTGCATTGTTTTCACATGTTCAAAACAGTACAGTAGGGCAGCCCCAGTGGCCCGGTGGCCCAGCGGTTTAGCACCACCTTCGGCCCGGGGTGTGATCCTGGAGACCTGGGATCAGGTCCCACGTTGGGCTCCCTGCATGGAGCCTGCTTCTCCCTCTACCTGTGTCTCTGCCTCTCTCTCTCTCTCTGTGTCTGTCATGAATAAATAAATAAAATCTTAAAAAAAAAAAAAAAGTACAGTATATCACAGTTTATTCTGAAATTAAAACAAGTGAACTTTTAAAAGCACGGAATGCAAAGGAGTACTTATTATATATACACACATAGTGTGTATGAGTTTTGGTGAATTGATTTAACATGGAGTATCAGACTGTTTGACATATTGCCCAAATGACTATGTTTGGATTGCTTCCTGAAAAAAATAAGACTTGAAGCTGTTTATGTAAGGCATATATTGTATGATAAACAGAAATGTACTTTTATTCAGATTTGATATAGTAATTTTTCTGTATTCATAAACTTCATACTTAAGAGAAACAATTGAAAATTATTTCAAAGTAATACTTATTCATGAATTCTCTGCAAATTTTGACAAACGTAAGCCCCCAAATTAATATCTATTCATCATAAGAACTCTATGAAAAATAGAAAATGGGGGAGTTTCCTTAGAAACTCTACAGAAACCTACACGTCACATCAGATTAAATAATGAAAGATTGGATTACTTTCCCACTAAGATCAGGAACAAGGTAAGCGTGTCTACTTTTACCATTCTTATTCAGTGTGATATTGAAGGTCTAGCCAGTGCAATAAGCAAGAAAAAGAAATAAAAGGTATACAGATCAGAAAGAAAGAAACAAGTGTCCATATTTGCAGATAAAATTCCAGGAAATCTACAAATACTCCACCAACAAAAAACCCCAGCAAGTCTAGAACTATTAAGTGGGTTTAGCAAGGTTACAGGATTACAAAATAAACATACAAAAATCATTTGTATTTCTGTATATTAGTGATGAACCTGGGGACAGCAAAATTGAAAATACAATACTATTTATAATTACTCAGAAAATACCTGTAAGATTGTAAACCTTACAAAACATGTGGAGGTCTCATATGCTGAAAATTCATACACTTTTTCAGTAATTGGTAGTAGAGTCATTAAACGACCATAGTCAAAAAAATCTTGACTAAGTCTTACACTTTCTATAAAAACAGACTCAAAATGATTTGCTTTGAATATAAGTTTAGATGGGGAGAAGGTGAGTAAAGTTAATATGGCTCTTAAAAGGGGAACATGAGGGTTCTTCGTAATGATGGAAATGTTCTTTGCCAAAACAATTTTATATGTATATGAATATATATGACAGTCTCTATGATCTAGGACTGAGTTAAGACCTCTTAGACCTGAAACTAAAAAAGGAACAGTTGATAAATTGATGATCAAAGTTGAAAACTTGTGCTCTGCAGAAATGCCCTTTGAGAGGGTGAAAAGAAAAACTGAAGTGGGAGAAAGTATTTATAAACCCTGTATCTGGGATCCCTGGGTGGCGCAGCGGTTTGGCGCCTGCCTTTGGCCCAGGGCGCGATCCTGGAGACCCGGGATTGAATCCCACATCAGGCTCCCGGTGCATGGAGCCTGCTTCTCCCTCGGCCTATGTCTCTGCCTCTCTCTCTCTCTCTGTGACTATCATAAATAAATAAAAATTGAAAAAAAAAATTTAAACCCTGTATCTAATGAAGAGCTAGTATCTAAAATATGTAAAGATTTCTCAAAGTTCAGTATAAAAACCTAAATAGTTCAATTAGAAAATGGCCAGAAGATGTGAAGAGATGAGTACATAAGGCAAAAACAAACACTTAAAGATATTCAACATTATTAGTCCATAAGGGAAATGCAGAATAAAATTGCAATCAGTTGTTAGTATGTACATGTCAAGGTGGCTGAAATAAAAAACAGCGACAATACCAAATGCAGGAGAAGGTATGGAGAAACTGGACCAATTATGTGTTGCTAGTGGGATGGTAAAATGGTATAGCTGCTATAGAAAACAGGGGCAGTTCTTAAAAAATCTAAACATGCAACTGCCATGCAACCCAGCAACTATACTCCTGGGCATTTATCCTAGATGAATGAAAATGTATATTCACACAGAAACTTGTACACCAGTATTTGTAGCATTTTTATTAATAAAAGCCCCAAATTAGAAACAACCCAGATGTCCTTTAACATGTGAAAGGTTAAAACTATAATAAATCCATACAATGTAATACCTACTAGTAATAAAAAGGACACATAACAGCCTGAATGAATCTCCAGAGAATTATACTGAGTGAAAAAGTGAATCCCAAAAGTTATATACTGTATGATTCCTTTTATACAACATTCTTGAAATAATTATAGGCATTGAGAACAGATTAGTGGTTACCAGGAATTTAGATAGGGAGGAGGGTGAGGAAAGTTAATATGGCTCTTAAAAGGGGAACATGGGGGATCCCTGGGTGGCTCAGCGGTTTAGCGCCTGCCTTCGGCCCAGGGCGTGATCCTGGAGTCCCGGGATCGAGTCCCACATCAGTCTCCCAGCATGGAGCCTGCTTCTCCTTCTGCTTGTGTCTCTGCCTCTCTCTCTGTCTGTGCGTCTGTCATGAATAAATAAATAAAATCTTAAAAAAAATGAGGGATTTTTGTAATGATATAAATGTTCTGTATCCTGGGAGGCACAAGACATTATCTTCTATCAATACTCTGATTATATCAATACCCTGATTTTGATACTGTGCTGTAGTTCTGCAAGCGGTTAGTATTGGGGGCCATTGAATAAAGGGTGCAGGAGAAATTTTGGTATTCTTACAACTGCATGTGAATATACAATTATCTCAAAATAAAATGCTTAATTAAAAATATAAGAATTTCCTTTCATTAGGTGAGGAGAAATGATTTATATTCTGTTTTACATAGCTTTTTGGCATCCATATAGTTTGCTGGCTATATAAAATGTAAACTCCAATCAAAGTCTATTTCCATAACTGTTCCCATCCTTTTAGAATTGTTGAAAATTGAGGCTTTTTGAACAATGTACCCCCTAATCTGATTCTAAGTTTTTATTCCCTTTACTTTTTTACTTAAAAACTTAAATATTTTTAAGCTACTCATAAAACATGGTTTTAGAAATGTGAAATTGATCTTCTTGTCCATAATATAATTAATTTCTTCATGTTTAGAATTTCTTTTCAGGACTAATACTAGCAGCTATAATAGATATGACAATGATTTTATAACTTGTTAATTATGTTATACAAAATGTAATACTGGTGAGGAGTTAGTAATATTGCACAGATTATTATAGTCCTGAAAAAACAGGAAAAAATCCAGTGAATGATAAAAGTTACAGTATTGTTGGTATTCTAAAATTCTGCAGGGATTTACATTGTAGCTAAAATCAACCTGATCTTCTTGCTGTGTTCAAGAGGCTTTTCATTGATTTCTGTTAAGAGGAAAATCCTTTTTTAACTTAGAAAAAGAAAAAGGGCAATACTCTCCAGGCCCTGTGGATTATTAAGATCTTTTAGCAGGCATTTGCTCTTTCTCTGGGAAATCGGCTGTTAAAGTCAGAAGGAACTCTTAATAGTTTACATGGTATTTGATTAAATGGAACAGTTGGATCAGTACAGATTCCAGATTTAAAGGAGCAGATATTCACCTCTATACGTCCCCTATGATTAGCATTGTTATGTTTTCTGTATTTTAGAGGTAAATTTTTAGCACATACTGTTTTGCATTATAAAATAAAAGATGTTAGAGGCTACCTGATAAATTGGTCTTTTTTTGAGAAAGACTTAAAAGATATCATTAAAATATAACTTACAAATAAGACAATATGTATCTAGCATTGTAGGATAGTTAATAGTTCTGAGGAGATAAAACCATGATACAGGAAGAAATGACAGTGATGGCTAACATTGGAGCATGATTTACGTGTTATGCGTTAGTCAAAGCACTTTTTTGGTATTAATTCATTTTATCAATATTAGTGTGAAGTACAGACTGTGCTGTGATTTCCTCTTCATTGATGGGGAAACCGAGGTCTGGAGAAGTGAAGTAATCTCTCAAAGGACACGTAAGTGGTAGAGAAGGGCATCTGGCTCCAGGGTGTATGGTTTTAACCAACATTTTATATTGACTTCCGAAGAGAAATAAGAGCATCTATAATAAAATGTGAAATGTGATTTCATAGGAAATAGGAGGCTGAAATCTGTGGGCCGGAGTCATTATGTCAGTTTTCCTAGAGAAAACAAAAAATTAAGACAAATGTGGTTAGGAAGGTGATAGCAGTCTAAGCATTGGATATTAATAAACATGCTGTATGTGGCCACTCAGTAATGTGATTGGAAGCTGAAAGTTTGGGAGAGCAATAAAAAAAAAAAAAAAAGACGGATTAAATTAGCGTAAGAATTTTTTAAAAAATATTTTATTTATTCATGAGAGACACACAGAGAGGCAGAGACATAAGAGAGGGAGAAGCAGGCTCCATGTAGGAAGGCCGATGTGGGACTCGATCCCGGAACCGCAGGATCATGCCCTGAGCTGAAGGCAGATGCTCAACCACTGAGCCACCCAGGCGTCCCTAGTGTAAGAATTTTGAATTGCGAAGTATGGACTTGGGAACACATTTTTTTGGCTGCTGTTGAAAAGAACAGATCTATCATACATGCACTGAATGTGGGCTCTTTGAACTATAGAGTCTATGATGAAGATTTTCACTGTATCTTTGCTCTTTCATCTGTCCTTCCATATTCTAAATTTTGTGATTAATTTTGCTACTGATAATCCAGAGGCAGGGTGGTTCACATAAGCTAGTATCACAAAGCTCACACTCTAGCACCAGCTTTTCTGCATTCTTCCTGTAATGAATGACCTTGTAATGGGTCATTTAATCATTTGAGGTTTGATTTCTTCAGCTTTATAATGGGCTTTGTATCACATGCCTAACTCAGGATTTCTGTGACAATTGAGTGAGACATTGATTTTAAGACTTTTATTGGGTTCATATATGTTATTCCTGAAAAAAACAATTAACTTTGCAATAAAACCACTAAATAGGAATGAAAACACAGGTATAGAAATCGAAGCTTTCTTTCCCCCCATGGGTTGAGTAGAAAGACTTTTTTTTTTTTTTTTTTTTTAGTAGAAAGACTTTGCTTCTTTCTTTCTTAAACCTGTATCTGATCTCTTCTGGTTTGGGGCTTTATGGATTACTGCTTGTTTTGGCTTAGCAGGTGTAATCTGCGCACAGGACATTCAGTCAAGTAGGGGAAAGAAGACATATTAAGATATGAGACTAAGAATAATGTTATATACAAAGTGAGGTTTTGTGAAATTGTTATAGCTATGCTATTATAATTCAGAAGAGAGATGATTACTGCTTGGGAAAAATAGGAAGGCTTTATGGAGGAAGTAGTATTTGAAAATGATAACCTTTGAAAGAAGAGTATGATGAGATGCTGAAGTGAAGAGATTTTTATTTCAGAAGGGAATACAATGAATAAAGTCATGGAAAGAAAGGCAAGTGTGTAACCAGCAAAATTTTTGTAATAAGTAGGCAGGACAAGGAGTTGATAGGTAATAGATCAAAGAGAATGGATGGAGCCAGATGACCATGGGCCTTGATTGGTATGCTAAAGAATTTTGGACTCTGCATGTTGTTAAATGTCATAATCAGCAGTCTTGTTGATTCTTCATTAGGTGTACCTAAGAACAATTTTGGTCTTGCAGAGATCTTTGAAACACCCTTGTAAGATTCATGTAGTAAGATTCAGGAATTAATTTGTGTTACAGTGATCATATGAGTCTTGTTATATTCATATTACAATTTGTTATATAGGTTTCTTATGTTTTAAAAAATAAGAGTCATTGCCTTTATCGATTCCTTTTGGTTACCCAATAATACTGCTTTCCACTGACTACTCTGTAGGAGAGTAAACATTTTGTAGTTTTTCATAGTTTAATTAAATTGAATGCTAGTTTTCACCAGTTATGAATTTTTACCATGAGATACTTTAAGAATAAAGATGTTCATATGTTAAAATTTCTTGGTGTACATTTATGATAAAATTTATGTGAGTTGCCACTGGCTGATAATACAAAACAAGTCTTTTGGATGTGCTTGCTGGCTTTTCATGATTCATTAACATTGGAGTCAATTCTGTGATGATATTCCTAAATGTATTCTTTTGAAACTCAAACACTGTATCCTTATGAGAAATCCTGCACAGTATTACTTCTAACTGGCATGGGTCATAAATATTTGGTAGTGATTGTCAGATAAGCCTTAGATAGTATTGAAACTTTAATAGGAATGACTTTTAGTTCTCTTGTAAAACTGAGAATGCCAATTCAAGTGATAAATAGTTAATGGTTTTTAGATATGTGATTTAAATCAAAATAATGGTTTTTATTGATTGTGTGTGTGTGTGTGTGTGTGTGTGTGAATATTTGACTTCAGAAAAGTAGTTCAAACCTGCAGCTTAGATAGAGGTCTGGTATAATTGACATCTCTGGGTAGTGTTCAGATTTCAAGTTGGATAAATGATTTATTGTTACTTTTACTGACATTTTGAATGTTTGCCACAGAATTTTTTCTTAAGCTGCATTTCTTTGAAGCCTAAAATTTTATTATTCTTATAGCTTACTGGAAAACCTCATTTCATTGATAGATTTGATTCAAAGTGAGACATTGGCTAGTTGCCACTTAGCTGAAAACATCTCTCTTCTTTGTTTTTTTTTTTTTTTTTCTCTTCTTTGTTAACACAAACTCCACATTTCCTGGAACTATAAGTTTTCATTTATGTACTTTTAAAAACTATTTTCCATACCATCCATGTTCTGTAACTAATTTACTTCTGTTAATTTTCATTATTTAATATTGAAATACAGTCTCATCCACCACGTTTACTGCAGATTGATTGTAATTATGTTAGAAGTTTAACTAAAGATGTGGCAACCTTACCAGAGGGCATTTGACTTTCTGAACATTGAATAGCCCTCTTCAGTGTGTTCTCTGTAGCTAATGAAGAGTACATTTGCTGAAACCCCATGTTTGTTTAATCAGTTCTTTGGACTCAGGACTGAAGCAGTGGCACAGCAAGGTTAGATTGTAGGCAGTAATCCTTCTTAAATGAGGCTTAAGGGGAGTTGGTATGGTGACTTGTAAACTATATTTGGAGTTTTGCTTCTACTCAGCGTAATGGCTTCTACTCAGTGTAATGTTACAAACCTGGGAATTTTGTTCTGACCCAGTTATCTGAAAGAACATTCTCTCAAATATTTGTTTAAGGAAGCCGTTATTTATTTTTTTGCTTCATCTTCTTTGCATACACATACACGTGCGTGCACACACTCTTTTTTTCTTATACAAGGAGAATTTATAACTCACTTAGGAAAATAACCTGAGGTGTTTTTTTTTCTTCCCCTTTCCTTACACTAAAAAAGTAGTGCTGTTTAATTTCACTGAATCCTATGAATTTTTAAACAGAAATAAAGTAAATTTTCAGAAATTGTGAATGGACTGGGATATTTGTCTTATAGTTGAAAAGTGACATTTCACCTTAATGGGTGTTTTGGTTCTGTTATAAAATTAACATAAGAGTTTCAGTACCAAAGTACATGTTTATTTATAAACACTAGGAATTGATAGTTCTGGAATTCATGTGGTGGTAAAAAATTTGCAATTTGATATTTTAAATTAAATGTTTTTTGGTGATACTTAGTCATTTTATTTGGTATGCTTTATGATACTGTTTTATACATTAACTTGATTTTATAGGTTAATTTAAAAATTAGCATTTTATTTTTTTATTTTGTTTTTTTAGAGAGAGAGGACACACACATGAATGACTTGGGGGGGTGGGATGGAGGGAGGAGAGAGAATCTTAAGGAGGATCCATGCCCAGTGTGGAGCCTGTTGTGGAGCTCCATCTCATGAGCCTGAGATTACAACCTGAGCTGAAATCAAGAGTTGGATGCTTAACCAATGGGGCCACACAGGCATCCTCCAAAATTTGCATTTTAAAATGTAGTCCACCAGTCTTGTATTTAAGTAACACTGAACTGAAGTAGTTGCTTATGGATGGTTTCATTTAAAAACTCTGTTATAAAAAAAAACCTCTCTTATAAAAAAAACTATTATAATATTTATTTGCGCATAGCATGGTTTGTCTGAATCTCAGAAGTTTTGGCACAGTTATAATCTATAGAACTTCTTTAACCACTGTGAATTTATTTCCACATATTTACTACATCCAATCCAAGTAGTAGTTATAAACTATTGTCAGTTATAGTCTCCTATTACTTTCAAATCCTCTGATCTTTTTAAAAGGTGGTTGTAATATATTTCAATCAGCTTTTCTTCCAACAAATTTTTGGTTACAGTTTTTCAGATTTGTAAACTATAGGAAATGCATTCAGTAATTCATTCATTTCTTCATTTGATGAACGTTCACTGCCTGCCTTCTGTGTGCCTTGCAGTGTAGTTACTAAAACAAAATCTTTAACCTCAGGAAGGTTAAAATCTCAAGAGGGGAGATAAACATACATATCTCTCTGTAGAAGTTGTAGTGTGCAGTATGTTAGGGTGATCAAAGTACTCTGAAAGTGCAGGAAATTAGGGTAGGTTGAGGGTGTGAAACTTTATAAAAGAGGCAGTCCTTGAATAATGACCCAGATCTCTAGGTGGGATGAGTAAACATGATGTTAGTTGAGGTCTGTTGGTTTCTATAATATACATTGGTTTTGTGGATCTCTAAGTTTTTGAGAAGGAAACTATATTTCTCTACTTCTCTTGTCTGCTTCTTAAAAAACTTGTTTTATATGTTGGGCATGATACAGTAGAAGATGAGAAATGGACAGTGCCAGAGAGGATGGGTAGAATTTGCTGAAGGTGCATTGTTCTTCAGTAAGCTAGTAAGCTAGTAAGCTATAGAAGATAGGAAAAAGTACAGAAGTGAGGGTTTGGCTTTAGATAAGAGCAAGGACATGTCATGTAGAGTAATGGGAAAGAAAGCAGATAGGTAGTAGATGTGGAATGTGGAATTTCTCTGTCATTGAAAAAGAAAGTAAGGTCATCACTTGAGAGCTAAGATGAAGAAGTGTCAGAGGTTTCTGGAGAGTATAGAAGAAAAGAGATATCTAGGAGAGTAGGAAAGTGATGGGCCTAGGGAAATGTGATTTTTCTGCACAGCGCCAAGGGAGTCCACTTAAGTTGTGATTTTGAGTTTAAGACTAGTTTGTGTGGGCTCTTGGGTGTTCTGTAGTCACATACGCGGCACAGATTCAGGCACTGATTTTCAGGTGGGGAGCTGGAATGAACAAGGGTTTTGCCAACCTATACAAGAAAATGAGGTGCAAGGGAGGTAAAGGTTTGTGCATAGCAGTGACTGCAGTGAGCAGCCATGGAGATTAAATTGGAGGAAGGCATGGGACTGAAGGATAGTGAAAGGTGGTGGGACTTGTGGGTTATAAACTCTGAGTTTCCCACTTCCCAGAAGTTCACTGGGTTATACGATTTTAGGTTCTAGCATAGGTAGGAGTATGTTTAAACATTCCTGTACCACCCCCCACCCCCACAAAAAAAAGTCTGTTTTGAGATTTTTCTAGTGTTTCTATTAAAACCATTATCTATAGAAGTGTAATTTTTCCCCCATTTTCTATCTCACAAACCTTATTTTACTTAAAACTATTTTTTTAGGGAAGTGATTGCTTTATAGTATAATTTGTGATGACGTGAGTGTATTTTGTATTCCTATTGTCTAAGTTGCCAGTGTCAGTTTCCAGTTGGATGAGGTACAGAGTAAATTTTGATTTAACACCTATTCTTCATATACAGAAGACCAAATACTTGAATGAGAAATTGTTTTTAAAGTTAGATTGTAACTTTTTTTTTTTTAAAAAGAAAGAATGTTTATAAATGATGTGTACAGATAAGATTTCAAGATGAATGTTTCTATTTAAGAAGGAACCGGGGCTCCTGGTGGGCTCAATGGGTAGAAAATGTGAATCTTGATCTTGGGATTTGTAAATTTGAGCCCCATGATGGGTATAGAGATTACTTAAAAATAAAGTCATTTTTTTTTTAAAGAGAAAACTCCAGGTTCTTTAGAAATTTCTTCCACATATAAATAATACATAGTAAGGTGGAGCTGTTAACAACAGCTGTCTTGATTAGTCCTTTAGATTTGATTAGTAATTTAGATATCTTTGTGTATTACTTTAAATAAAATTCTATTGGATCCACTAAATTAAGATTCTACCTTTTATGATACACAAATTGATGTAATAGTGAGCTGTGAGAGTTGGTGGAACCTGAGTCTTATAATAGTTGGTAGGAGGTAGAATCTGGGGGCTTTATTTATTTATAAAGATTTTATTTATTTTTTTGAGAGAGAGAGAGAAAGAGAGCACAAGCCAGGGCGAGAGGCAAAGGCCCAGGGAGAGGGAGAAACAGACTCCATACTGAGCAAGGAGCCTGATGCAATGCTTGATCCCAGGACTTTGGGATCATGACCTGAAATGAAGGCAGACTGAGCCAACCAGAAGTCTGTAGGCAATAACAAGTTTTAGACAAGGGAGTGACATGATCAGAGCTGTGTTTTAGCTGGATAACTTGGGAAGTAGTGAGAAGAATGGATCAGAGGCAACAGTGAGGATCAAATTTAATTTTGATGGGAAGCAAGATGAATAGATTTGAAGTTCATTCTTTTTTGACTTGACTTTGGGCACATCTAACCATTTGTTGTCTCCAGAAAATATTGTCATCCTTGCCATCTAGTAAGCCTTACTTTCTTGGCTTTGTGTGTTCTCCTCTTACTTGAGCTCCAGTGCACAGATAGCCAGTAATAGTAATAGTCTTCTGTTGTAAATGGCACCAGATGGAGCAGTGTGGTCACAAAAACTGGAGTGATATCCTTTCAATTGCTCCTGTTTATTATTAGCTAAGAACAATATGGAATGGAAAAAGCCACAAAGTAAGTTTCTTGGATTATAGAGATGCTCAGATAAAGGACATTGACAGTTAAGAGATGTGACAAGCATCTTACTTGTGCTTCTGATATGTCATTGGGATCTTAGGCAATTACTTAAACTTCTAATAGATATGGTCATAGTGTTTATTTTGCTGTTAATAAAGATAGATTCATGTTCTTCTCTTTGTGTTTTGGATACTTTTAAAATGAGATGGAAGTTGGTAATTTTTCCTTTTGATGACTGCTTAGCCTTTTATAGTTTTGTAGTTGAACTTAGCTCTAAATCTAACTTTAATTTTCAGGATTATCTAGTATATCGCTTTGTAGCTCAGTCTCAAAGAACAATTTGCTCTGCAAATCTTTAGGACTCTAATTCTTCCTAACTATGGAGAAACTGGAATTGTCAGATTGTATAAATTTAGGTTTCTGCAAATATTTTAATACAAAATAATCTGTTATCAGAGGTTTTGATTGAGAACCAAAGTACTATCATAGCCATCATAAACATAGCACAAATCTGTGGAACTAACTCAGAAAATTCTGTGACCCCTATTAAGAATTCTGTTTTGGGGGATCCCTGGGTGGCGCAGCGGTTTGGCGCCTGCCTTTGGCCCAGGGCGTGATCCTGGAGACCTGGGATCGAATCCCACGTCGGGCTCCTGGTGCATGGAGCCTGATTCTCCCTCTGCCTGTGTCTCTTCCTCTCTCTCTCTCTCTTTCTCACTGTGTGCCTATCATTAAAAAAAAAAAAAAAAAAAAAAAGAATTCTGTTTTGGGAATTCCAACAAAGGAATTACTTTTATAAAATTTAAGTTGGTGTTAGTAAATACTTACCTGACACTGACTTTCTTCTAAATATGATAATGAACTCTTAATATATTAGCTTTTTTCATATGACAGATTATCCTTTTTGTGTGTTTTTAATAACATAAAATTCGTTATATAGGGAGATAATAATGAAAGAGACCTATTAAATATATCAAGAGTGGTATGATTGGGTACCAAGTTAATATCAATATAGAAGGTAATTTTAAAATTATACTAAATATCATTAGTTGAGAAATTTTCATGTGAGATGATGGAGATTTCAGGCAAAGTGGTATTTCTAAGTACTTAATGCACAGAAGGAACAAGAATTACATTGGAAAGACTGAGTGACTATAAAAATGGGTGTAAATTATGTAAGAATTTATCTTTACATGAGAATTTATTTTTATAAGTGTTATGTTATAAATTTATCTTTATAAATGTTTAAGGTTTGAAAGATTGTGAATTGCTATGATGATTTTTAGAACTGCTTTCTTTCCAAGTGGTTTTCTGATTTTTTGTGAGTATAGACCTTGGCAAAAGTAATCTGTGGTAACAGAAATCGAGCTGGTAAATACACTTGCTGGGAGGTAATGCCTGGGAGAGGCCCTGGGTGGGAGGTGAGGGTTCTGAGTTTTGTGATGGTGGTGGTTTGCATGGGGGAGGGGGTGGCACTTGTTACACAGATGTGTTTACTTTGTGAAAGTTGAGTTTGTACCCTTATCATATGTGTACTTTTCTGTGTGTTTTCTGATACTTAAATAAACATTTACATTATTAAGAAAAACATAGTAGGAGCTAATATAACTGACTTGTTCCAAAACTTAAGAGTTTGAGGAATGCTGAGGGAATGTATGTTAGAAGGGTTTATCTAGCACTCTAGGCATTTAATTAATTAAACTCAAGAACTTTGCCCTCTTTATTCTCAGTTCTCAATCCATTATACATACCACAGGTCAGAACTACTGAGATAATTGATCCCCTACCTCTCTACCCCTTCCTGCCTTAATATTATTCTTTTTTCTTTTCTGGCAGAGGCAGTAGCTAGTATTTTCCTATGTGAAGACGTTTCTGTATTTCCATATACATAAGTTTTCACTTGTTTATCTCATGTGGTAGACTTCCACATTTACTTTGAAAACTCTAAGTTAAATTTGTTATCTGTTCAGATAGGTGTTGGTAACTAGTAACAACTGTTCCACAGAGACATCTCATAGAGATAAATATATTAAACAAGACTTGGATTAGAGAAACTAGTGCAGTCCACATGGCACCTGTAAGCAACAAAATTGCAGAGTCAAATACAGTTTGGACCTTAGGTTGCTTTGAGTCAAACCTATTCTCTTTCTTTATTCTAGTGAAGAAATAATCAATTTGTAGAAGATGTAGTATCTCTTTAGCTCCAACTCTAGCTTCTTACCTGGAGGAGGAATAGCTTTAATTATTTAAGTGAATTCAGTGTTTTTCTACTGATTTCTCTTTCCAGAGTTTGTCTTAGAATTATTAATCACTTTTAGTCAATTATGGTTGAATTTCTTGTATTTGTTCACCTTATCTAATCATAGAGAAGCCTTATATCTTAAATTATGTGGTGGCTTTTTCTAATTTGTATGCTTTAGCTGCTACTTTTACTACTTTGCCACTGGGAAACCTTTATTTCCTTAGATTATTTATTGTATTTTCTATTTATACTGTGTAGTACTTCTGTTAACCTTTGCCTGCAAAAGTGGAGTTGTAGTGTTCCCAAATTTCATATAAATGTTTGCAGTAGGCTGTCCTGGCCTGGCCATTCTTCCATTCTTACATTATAACATATTTATTTAATTGACTGCTTTTCCTTTTGATTTCTGTACTTAAAGCAAGTTAAGTTATATTGAAGTGTTTAATTTTATTAATTTGGTAAGATGGAAATGAAAATAGAATTGGTTATATGGTATTTTGTCTGTCAATCATTAGGCCAGTATTTAGAAATATTTACCAATTACACATTTCTCTATTTTGATACCTAACAAGAACATACTGTGTAAGGTAATTGAGGAAAGGAAATATAGTATGTTAAAGGTCCTAGATTTTCTTTCCTTGCAACCATGGTAAGGCAATAAGCTGTGAAACAGGGATATATGCATATTTTTCACTATAGCATATATATCTGTTATACCATATTTTAAAATACCTATGTCAGTATTCTGCCTCCTACCATGTCAGAGTTGGACTGCCATTTTTCTTTGCCTTTTTCTCTGGACGATAGTGACATAGTTTCTTGAGTTTGTTGGTCTCTTAGTTTGTAGTGGTTTTATTGATAAAAGTGATAATTATATTTGAAGAATAACTACATTCAGTGCTAATACCTAGCCAGGTTGTATTTAGCTGTTGATTTTTTTTTTTTTTTTTTTGCCATTGAAGTTTTAATTTTAAGGCCTTAGAGACGGAAAAAAAAATGATTTATTTATTTATTTCAGGGAGGGACAGAGGGAGAGAGAATCTGAAGCAGACTCTGCACTCAGAGTGGAGCCCAACATGGGGCTTGATCTCATAGCCCCTAGATCATGACCTGAACCTAAACCAGGAGTTAGATGTTCAGCCAGTTGCACCACCCAGGCATTAAGTCACTTTTGAAATGTGAGAAGTTTTTATTTTTAAAAAATTTTTAAAAAAATATTTTATTTATTCATGAGAGACACAGAGAGAGGCAGAGACATAGGCAGAGGGAGAAGCAGGCTCCATGCAGAGAGCCTGATGTGGGACTCCATCCCAGGACTCTGGGATCACGCCCTGAGCCAAAGGCAGGCGCTCAACTGCTGAGCCACCCAGGCCCCCCAAGAAGGAAGTTTTTAATTGAATATAAATCACTCTTGAATCTGTACCTTTTTCCCCCATGGGTAATAGTTTTTTTTTTCTTTTTTTTTTTTTCTTTTTTTTTAGGTTAAGGATCACTAGTTTGGCAAACTACTATTCCTCCTCCTCCTCCTCCTCCTCCTCCTCCTCCTCCCCCTCCCCCCTCCCCCCTCCCTCCCCCTCTCCCTCCCCCTCTCCCTCCCTCTCCCTCCCTCTCCCTCTCCCTCTCCCTCTCCCTCTCCCTCTCCCTCTTTTTAAAGTGCTTTTAGTGTGCCTTATACCTACATCCTAAGATGGACAAAACCTACTTACTGATCTCAATTATATCACAGTCTATAATATCTTCTCTGAAAGCTATTAGCTCCTGGTCTGATAGTGACACCTTTTGTCTGCTGTGGGGACTCAGAATAATACTTGGTTTTTGCCTTAAATGGGTTGAAAGGAAGCATATGCTGTAATGTGGGAATGCTTTCTCCTTGAAAGACACTGGGGCTGGAAAGATGGAACCGAATGTATACTGAAAACTTTATTCTGTGGCAGACAGTTTATGAGGCATGTTTATATATATGTTATCTCAGACTGTTCTGTACAATGATGCTGTAACACGTTCAGTTTTCTGAATCTGCTGAGGTGCTGATAAATGGATGAACTCACTGTCATAGAGATGCAAGGTAAGGCTCAGGATCATTCAGTTTTAAGGCGCTGAAGCCAGGTGTCTGGGGACATTTTGACTCCATCCTTTTTAGTATGCTTTTTTGCTTTGAATAGATGTTTAACATTCCAGATAAAGTGACTAGTGAGGAGTAGAAAGAGGCCTAGATTTTATAAAACGTACTTTCATTTTCTGTGGCCACTTACCGAAGACAGGAGGCTTCTCATTTCTAGAGAATGAAAACTGGAAGACGTCGTTTCAACTATATTTAATAGTCTAGGATATATGGCGAAAAGCATCTCTTTGGCAGTGACATCATGAGTGACCTGGAATGTAATAGCATTTTGCCGTGGCCTTTCTCAGAGTGAGGGAAGGGAATCACATGTGACTGTCATCTGATTGAATTTTTCACATCTGGAAACATGATTCTTTTATTTTAAAAAGGAAGACTTTGGCCTTTTTCTAGAGTAACTGACTAAAAGCAGTTACATAGAATTTTAACTTTTGCAAAATTTAGGCGTATGTGTTAAGGAGGGTTTATATATCCTAGTGGATCTTGATTGAGTTTTTTTGTGGCCCAGAAAGAAAGTCCATGGTTTTATGGCACAGGACTCTGCCTGTGGTTTGGTCTTATTTAACACTTGTTGATTTAGAAAGAATAACAGAAGTCTTAGGTAATGAGAAGGAAAGCATGTTTAAAAAGACTGCATAAAGCTGATTCTTTTCTTTTTCATACAGCTGAGAGGGACAGTCAGTATTTATATGGTTGAGCCAAGTTTCTAAAAGATTACCTTTGGTCTGTGTATCTGATCAACAGGGTAAAATGTAATGGGGATGAATGTGAAGCCCTGCATTAAGGTTTTTAAAAAGAAGATTGGCAGGTATAGATGGAGGAGATGGAGCTTGACTCAACTATGAATGAGAAAGAGCTGGGTATTTGGTATATGACTAATGAAGTTAAGTTGGAAGTATTGTGTAGTTTACCAGTTTTACTGCTCTGTCTTCATCAGAGATATCTGGGGTTATAAGCTCATTTTGGGAAGCTTCATTTTAAGAAGGACTTTGAACGGTGGAGCCATGACAGAAATGGTAGCTGGGATGAGGCTCAATCCGGGGACCATGTCATATGGGGAATGGTTATTAACAATTGGATATATTTCTCCTAGAGATGAAAAAAAGCATTGAGTTTTTGGAGACCCATAAAACAGTCTCCACTGTAGGCAGAAATTTATTTTGCACTATTCTATAAGAAGTGGATAAAACTTCTAGGATAGATTTAACTTGTGAAGAATTATTAGAGGTCTTTATAAATCCATTGTCTCACTAAGTAGGGAGTCTCCTTCTTTGCCGGTAAAAGAAATCTCTGGGAGAGAAGCCTTTTGGCTGTTCCAGGCAGGGCTTTCTAGTGGACATTTTGGATGCTTGCTCAACAATCCTTAGGCCATCAGTTTTCAAAGAATTGGTCTGCAGCCACAGAGGTAACAAGGGGTCCCTTTAGGCTCTATGTGAGTGGAAACAATTTTGTAATATTAAGACATTATTGGACGCCTGGGTGGCTCAGTCGGTAAGCATCTGCCTTTGGCTCAGGTCATGATCCTGGGGTCCTGGGATGGAGTCCCGTGACAGGCTCCCTGACCGGCAGTGGGATCTGCTTCTCTCTCTTCTCTCTCTGCCCCTGCTCATATGCTTTTTCTCTCAATCACTCTCTCTCAAATAAGTAAGTACATAAAATCTTAGAAAAAAAAAAAAGACATCATTCGCCTTTTTTCACCTTTTTACGCATTTACACTAATAGTGCAGAAGTGGTGGGTAAAAATGCTGATGCCTCAGCATGAATCAAGGCAGAGGAACTAGTTGTACTAGTAGTCATTGTATTCTTTACTACCACACACACAGGACTAAACCTTAGATTTCATTTAAGAACGTCCTTGACAAACAAGTGAAAATTATTCATTTTATTAAATCTTCGATCCTTTTGAGTACGTCTTTTAAAATTTTTTAAAATTAATTAATTAATTTATTTATTTATGATAGTCAGAGAGTGAGAGTGAGAGAGAGAGAGAAAGAGACACAGGCAGAGGGAGAAGCAGGCTCCATGTACTGGGAGCCCGATGTGGGATTCGATCCCGGGTCCCCAGGATCGCGCCCCGGGCCAAAGGCAGGCGCTAAACCGCTGTGCCACCCAGGGATCCCCACATGTCTTTTTAATATTCTGTGACAGAAAACAAAATAGCAAGTATATATATAAAGCACTTCTGCTGCATGTTGTGGTTATCTCAAGGAAGAACATTGGTACAATTAGGAGTTTTGTGTTGAGCCAGCCACATTTTTGGCAGATCACCATTTCTTCTTAAAAGAATGACTGATAAACTATGGTTCTTCAGACTTAGGTATTTGTATTTGGTAGGTATTTTCTCCAAAATGAATGAAGTGAGCTTGTCAGGGAAAACTGACAATATTTGTTGCTTATGATAAAATTTGTGATTTAATGTGAAAATTACATTTTTAAAAACTTGTATCAGTCACTGTGAGTTGATAGGTTTCCCAAACTTAATTTTCCTGATGAAATCATTGATGATATCAGTAAATGTGAGTTTTTGATATTATGTGGTAAAATTATATGGTATATCAGTAAATGTGAGTTTTTGATATTATATGGTAAAAATCTTCCATGTTAACATATGGAAGATCTTCTTAGTTCAGTGAACTGGAATTTCCCAGGTGATCAGCGTATGGTATTGCAAAGTTGTGCACAGGTGACAGATTCACTTGGCCTGCAGGCTAGATGATGGATTTCAGTGTGACAGAATATGCGAAGTTTACTGATGTAGTTTTTAGACTCAACAGTTCAACTAACATTTTGGAAACTGCCATTAATCAAGCTTTGGCATAGTACCTATGATTAACTGAAAGGGTTATTAAAATGCTCCTCTCTTCTCCAACTGCCTGTTTATTTGGAGCCAGATTTCCTTAGTGTACTTTAACCACGAAAGCACTTTGCAGGGTATTAAATGTAGAAACAGATATGGCAATCCATTTGTCTTCTATTTGGGCAGACATAAAAGTGTTTTGTAAAAAATGAAAATCAGTACCCCTCTTCTCACTATTTTTTACTTTGGAAAATATAGTTATTTTTCCTAAAAATGTTATTTATGATAAATTGTAATGGGCTTATTGTGTTTAAATGAATTAATAATACTAATTTTTAGTTTTAATTTCCAATGCAGTAAATATTGATAAATGCAACTAATATAAACAAAACCCTTTTGTAGTCATCTGGAATATTTAAGAATGTAAAGGGGTTCTGAAACCAAAACATTTGAGACCATTGTTTGAGATTAGCACCTTAGCTTTATAAAAGTTCCATGAATTTGCCCAGGGTTTGGTCCAGGGGACCTGGACCACTGGGGACTTGAGCCACTCACAAAGAAGTTGATGTATAATCCACAATGCTTGTTAATTAATTGACACAAGGGTATACATACCTTTACAGTGATTAGGGAACCTCCTTACTCTCCAGCATCTCTCTTTTATGGTGTCTTAGTACCTGAGAAACTAAGCTATAAGACAGAAGGTTGCTTGGTGAACACAGGATCAAAGGAGTTGGGTATGTTGGTGGCACTTTTTTTAAAAACAATATTTTATTTATTTATTCATGAGAGAGATACAGATAAAGGCAGAGACATAGGCAGAGGGAGAAGCAGGCTTCTCACAGGGAGCCCGATGTGGGACTCAATCCCCAGACCTGGGATCACACCCTGAGCCGAAGGCAGATATGCAACCGCTGAGCCACCCAGGTGTCCCTGTTTTTGGTACATTTCACTCAGGTTATGAATAAGTCTAATACTGTGGCCCTGATCTGAGTAGACAGTGCTTCTGTATTGTCCAGTATCTATTGTGTTTGTTGTTTCTGCTTTAGACAATGTCCCTTTTAATTCCTCTTAAAAGGGTTCCCCGGTGGCTCAGTGGCTTAGCACCTGCCTTCGGCCCGGGTGTGGTCCTAGAGTCCCAGGATTGAGCTCCACACTGGGCTGGGCTTCCTGCATGGAGCCTGCTTCTACCTCTGCCTCTTTCTTTCTCTGTCTCTCATGAATAAATAAATAAAAATCTTAAAAAAAAATTTCTCTTAAAAAATGTCACCCAGAGTACCATTGTCTCATAACTGATTCAATGCTTATAATAATTGTATATAAATATATATAATTTAGTAATGTTTCTCAAAGGCCAAACTCTGAATACTTTGATTGAATTCACCAGACATCTTAGTCCCGTCATACTCTGAGGACTTGTTTATTTATTTATTTATTTACTTATTAAGATTCATTTGAGAGAGAACAAGAGAACGCACGCGAGAGGGAGCATGCAGCAGTGGGGAGGGGCAGAGAAAGAAGGAGAGACAGTCTTAAGTAGACTCTGACCTGAGTGTGTAGTTCCACATGGACTGTCTCATGATCCTGAGATCACCAGCTGAGATGAAACCAAGATGCTTAATGGACTGCACCCCCCCCCCCACCTCATTTAGGCAAGCTTATTCCTTCTCATTAGCTTTCGTTTCAGAGGGTGTTTGTTTTCTTCTCCTCCTCCTCCCCTCCCTCCCTCCCTTCCCCTTCCCTTCCCCTCCTCTCCCCTCTCCTTTCCTCCCCTCTCTGCTTTGTCTGTAACACCTGGTGGGTTTCCATTTTGGATCATGGTATTTTAGTACGTGAGTATCTGTGTTATATATGCCTGGCATTTGCCTTTTCCTTCCTCATACAATTGTAAATGGGATTGACTCCTTAATTTCTCTTTCTTCAGTCTCATTGTTAGTGTATAGAAATGCCACTGACTTCTGGGCATTGATTTTGTATCCTGCCACGCTACCGAATTGCTGTATGAGTTCTAGTAATCTTGGGGTGGAGACTTTTGGGTTTTCTATGTAGAGTATCATGTCATCGGCGAAGAGAGAGAGTTTGACTTCTTCTTTGCCAATTTGAATGCCTTTAATGTCTTTTTGTTGTCTGATTGCTGAGGCTAGGACTTCCAGTACTATGTTGAATAGCAGTGGTGAGAGTGGACATCCCTGTCTTGTTCCTGATCTTAGGGGAAAGGCTCCCAGTGCTTCCCCATTGAGAATGATATTTGCTGTGGGCTTTTCATAGATGGCTTTTAAGATGTCGAGGAATGTTCCCTCTATCCCTACACTCTGAAGAGTTTTAATCAGGAATGGATGCTGTATTTTGTCAAATGCTTTCTCTGCATCCAATGAGAGGATCATATGGTTCTTGGTTTTTCTCTTGCTGATATGATGAATCACATTGATTGTTTTATGGGTGTTGAACCAGCCTTGTGTCCCAGGGATAAATCCTACTTGGTCATGGTGAATAATTTTCTTAATGTACTGTTGGATCCTATTGGCCAGTATCTTGTTGAGAATTTTTGCATCCATGTTCATCAGGGATATTGGTCTGTAATTCTCTTCCTTCCTCATACAACCATTGGTGGACTTGTTTAAACAGAGGATTGTCTTTTTAAGGCTGTTGAAGAAGAGAATTCTTATTTTAGTTTACGTCTTGCCCTGAATCACCCCTAAGTTCCAACTAAGATCATAGGAGTTTATAAAACAGGAACACTTCCAAGAAGTATCTTGCAGGATTAAATAGTTGTGCATGTAGAATTGGTTGGATTCTGTAGACTATGGGTTGCCCACATTTAAAACAGGTTCAGTTTTCTCATCCTTCTTTAATTCGAGGACTAGTTTTCTCATCACAAAGATTTGTGCCATTCATTTGTGTATTGAGTCATAAAAATACCAGGTACTATTCAAAGAGTTAAATGAAGAGGTGTGTTACTTCTGTTTAGTACTCTTACTTGTTCTCATGACTAATAAGTCTTTGTAACATTTAGGATTTTTTTTTTTTAAAAAAATGTATTTCAAATGTGAAAATGTCTAAAAAATATTCTTTTGAATAAACATCATTAAATAAACTTGTTTGTCAATTCATAAGGATTTTTATAAAGTACAGTCCATCAATTCCAGGCATGAAAAGCAGTATTCTAGCTATTAGCATGATCAATACATGTCAAAAGGAAATGCTAGCCGCAAAGCAATAATGAACAAGGAAGTCAAGAAAATAAAAAAATTAGGTGAGGAATGAACACACTGGAATATCTACATGGCAGTAACACAGTCTTTAATAAGGTAGTCAAGCTTAAATGGTTACCATTTGATATTTTATATTTGGCTCTCTCCACAGTAAATCGTATCTTAATGGAATACATAGACTGTGATGAATTGATCTCTTGACATCTCAAATGATCTCTACATAAAATAAGTACTTATAAGTGATGGCCTTTACTTAAAGTACAAGACTTTTAGAAGCATAAATATTTTTGGGGAAAAATTAAACTTCCAAATCTCTAAGTTGGCATAACTCTAACAAGGAAAAATGAATGTTGTAAAATATCTGCTGGGGTGTTGATTGTGACATTTTTTTTTTGTTGTTGATTGTGACATTTTTATAAAGTATTATATCCTTAATAGGCTGTCATCTAATCTACAATTTACTGAATTTTAAAAAATCAGTTGTTTAATTTGCCTGTATTTGAAGGATCATTTTCATGTATTAATCTCTTTCTTTTTGGCCAACAGTTTTATACCCTAGTATCTTTTTTATTCCAACAGTAAATATATTCTTTTCTATAAACCATTTATTCTCTTCAGGGAGTTTCTTTACTATCTGAGTTTTGTTTTCAGTCGATTCCCCTATCCATTTCTTTATCTTCATGAACTCCTCTTTTGTCTCTTTTTAGCAGTCTGGTTTTTAAAGACTTAACTCTAGAATACCCTGTTACTTTTGTGATGTAAATTTATGGGGTCATGTATGAAGAATTTTGTCTTCATTCTTGAAGTCAGCATATGAAAAATTTGATCCCTAAAGAGTACTTTTCACAAATTTCCAATTCAATGAGAATAAATTGTTGTGGGATTGCAACTGAAAATGTAGCAGTAAATTTTCCTGCTGAAAGATGCCTATTGATTTCTTTAAATCCCCTTCTTCACTCATTCATTCAACAGGTATTTATTGAGTGCTCAGTTTGTGCCAGTCACTGTACTACAAGCCCTGGGAAATACAGTGTTGAGTATAGATTTGGACTTAGGGCCTATGTATTTAGGCTGTGGGGGAGAGGGCAAGATGTTAATAAAATCACCTAAGTAAATGGAAAAAAAAAGTAGGTACAGCAATTGCGAACTGTACAGTACTGTATAGATAATATGGGGCTTAATGAAGGAAATCCGAGTTATCCGAGGAAGTGGTGTTTGAACTGAGATGTGACAGTAGAGCACACTTGAAGGAGGCAGAGAGAGGAGTGATGGTGTTATACAAGAGAGAAGATAGCAGCTCTTGGTGGCAGGAGGCTTGGTATAGTCCAGGCATGAAGTGCGGCTCTAGTGGAGAGAATGCCTGGGAGTATGGTATCAGACGAAGCAGATCTTCGTGTCATGTAGAGATAGATGAGGCATAGCCAGGCTACCAGTGGCTTTCCAGGGATGATAAGGGCTTGGGTCTTTATCTCAAGAACAAGGAGACGGAAACCATGTTACATATTTTTTTCTTGTTAAGATTTATTTGAGAAAGAGAGTGCTGCACACAAGTGTGCATGAGGGGAGAGGGAGTAGTAGACTCTCTGCTGAGCAGGGAGCCCAATATCGGGCTTGATCCTGGACCCTGACAGAGCCACCTAGGTGTCCCTCCACGTGACATATTTTAAGCAGAATAGGGGCTGGGTGGCTGGGGATTGAGATGGGAGCATTGTGGCCCTGTCAGGCTTCAGTGGGCAAGGTGGGCAGAAGTAGATGTGGCCAAAAGTGGGCATGGGCATTCTGGTCATGAAGCTCTTGTAGGAGTCCACAGAAATGATGGTGTCCTTGATATTGCTTTAAGCTTTTTCTCAGTCTTGCTCAGACATACCCTCAGAAGGGCCTTCTATCCTTTCTTGGGGACAACTTCTAGCATGTTCTCACTTCAGGAGTCTGGATGTCATTTATCCTAGAGTTTTCACACATCACCAGTGCAAAAGACTGCTGTGTTTCTTTGGATGATTAACATAGACCTTATAATCCAAAAGCAGGTTTGTGGAGGCTAGTATTTTAAAGCATGTATTGTAATGTGCTTTTAGAAGACTGATTCAAAAAACTGTAATTATGTGAATATCAGCCGATCTGTAATTGGTTTATGCTTCAGCTATATTTTTTGCTAGTCATTACTTTGGCAGTGAAAACTTCCAACATGAATGAATGACTAGAAAGTAAATGTAACTTGAAATATTTATTAGAGTAGACATAGTCTTTGAATTGTATATTGGCCATAGCCTACATTTAAGTCCTTTCAAATTGTTTGTTTACCTGGACTATAAATTTTGCTTCTTGGTATTTCTTTCTAACTAGCAACACTCTTAAAAATGTAAATTATGGTGGGTAATGTGACATTGATTAGCAGTTATTTATCAGCAATCTGTTGTCGTGTGTATACTGAAGCTATAGTAGAAAACTAGTGCCCTCTTCTTTGGCAAACATGACTAAGAGTGGGAAATAATGCCCGAAGCCTTTAGCTGAATAGCCATCTGTTTAGAGCGTCTGTTTTTAAATGTAGTGACTCATGTCACATCAGTCAGAAGAGGTTCCTGCAGCTGCAGCAGCCTCTGTTTTGGTTAAATAAATAAAAGGCATTTCTCTTTCATATTTTTATTGCTGTATTCCTAAATCACCTTTTTGTTGCAGGCTTTTGTTGTTGTTGTTGTTGTTGTGGTTGTTGTTGTTGAGGACATGAATTGTTTATAGACAAGTAGGGTCAGCTCATGAATTAATGATTTGAGATTATTTAAACATTTTCATGCAACCTCTGAAGTAATAAAGCTAAAACTGTGGGAGAAAACTATTATTTTTTTGATGCACTGTTTATGTGTCTTGGAACATAGTACTGATGGGAAAAGAATAACATGGATATGATGAAAGATTGTACTTGAGGAACAGCAAATCAGTACCTGGGGGGTAAGCAAGCCCAAAGCGTTTGAATGCAGTCATAGCTCATGAACCTGTAAGTGGACCTGTTTCTTTTCAAATAATGAAAAGTTTTCTGGTAAATACCACATAGATCAACTCTTAACCATTGAACCTTATTTTCCTTTATCTTCCAAGAAAATTTTCAGTTTTAATTCTTTTGATCTGATGCCTTTAGTGAATGAAAAATACCTTATCACATTACTATTTTGATAGTATAGCATTGGAAATATATAGTTATTGTGAATTAGATTTTTCCATTATAGAAAGGCTTGGCAGTTTGAAGATATTTAGTTTTTATTAGGGAACGGTCTGTTTCATAAAAATTTTATTTTTTTAATTATTTTTAAAGATTTTATTTATTTATTCATGAGAGACACAGAGAAAGGCAGAGGGAGAAGCAGGCTCCGTGCAGGGAGCCTGAGAAGCCTGAACTCGATCCCAGGTCTCCAGGATTACACCCTGGGCTGAAGGTGGCGCTAAACCGCTGAGCTACCTGGGCTGCCCTGTTTCATAAAAATTTTAAAATTAAGTTTCAATTTAATTCATTTCTAAGGAAATACTATGTGTTTGGTATGTGTGTAATTTTCTAATTAGAAGAACTTTACTATAAATTTTTATAAAAACCCTTCCCATGTATGTTTTAAAATTCACCTTATGAACAGTGGAGTTATTCCTGAATTTTTATTTTATAAAAAGAGAGATTTATGTCTTGGGCAAGATTTTTTGTTTAATTAATAAAGATGATATGTAATTAACCCATTGATTGTAAATACCTGCTTTGGGTGATTTCTGTTATGCCTAAACTTTTGTGGGTGTTTTGTTTGTTTGATTTTTTGCAAATATATTAGGCAGTTTTATATATATTTTGTTACTGTTGGAGAATTCTGAAATGTTATGTTTTGCATTAAAAAGGTGTCGATTTCTTTTTTTTTAAGGTGTTGATTTCTTAACGATCAGTTGAACTTGAATTTTCAACTGAAATGTTAAAGTATAATAAAAGAGAAAAGTAGATAAAAGTCATTTGGCCCAAAACTATAATATTTAAGGAATTATATATAAAAATTGATTGTTATGATAACAAATTGATCAAGTTGTGTTGTTTCCTTAAGAGGTTATTTGGAAGTGTGTGAGATTTTATTGGTTCTGAAGGACATCTCTTAGTGAATATATGTAGTGCTGATTCAAATCTTCTCAAAACATTGATTAAATAAATAATTGCTAGGTCAAGTTGAGACATGTGACAACATTGAAAATTCTGAGTTTTGGGCCTGAAGGATTGAACATAAAATGGCCCTTACCTTTGATAGAAAATGCATGGATAGAGTTTATATAACTATGCAGCCTTACCCATCCTCAACTGTTGTGTTAACTCATAACCATGTGGCTATGTCCATTTAGAACACTCTTGGAAGGATATTTCTTCTCATATGGGATCCTCACATTAACATATCCGTCATCAGTTTTACTCAAAACAGTGGATTAAGGATGAGTGGGTTAGAATGTGTGGTGAGTAAGGGGGAGAACTTGAGGGGAGAGTGGTTAGAAAGTAAGTGAATTTTGTGTTAAAATACTATCATTTAATATTCAGGCCATATATATATTTAAACATATGTAATTTTTTCTGAGAAGCCTTTCTGATACCACCAGTTTGGGTAAGCTGCCCCTCCTGTGTTTCTTGCTAGCTCCCTCCCATTGCTACTCCCACAATAGTTTTTAGTTGTTTGTATTGTAATTGTTTGTATCTGTCTCCCCTATAGCTTGTAGGGTCTTTTTTAAGGGAGGCATTGGTGTCTTACCATTAATCATCAGAATTTAGCACCTAGTAGATATTCATTCAGTAAACATTTACTGAATATAATTGCTTCATCTAGTTTCTAGATAAATATCTAGATTGATTATTTTTGGGAGCAGCAATGTGCATGCTTGTGTTAATGTAATCATGGTACAGAGAATTTGGGGGTTAATGAGGGGTCAGAACGTGTTTGAGGGATTATAATAGGTGTTTTCATACTTGTAGATTTTCACATCACACTCTTCTGAGGCTTTAGGTGCTGTCCAGAACTGCTCAAGCATTGGTAGTGGAGGGAGTTCAGTGCAGGTCTACTTTTATCCCTTTTCCGCTTGGGGCTTGATGTAGCCAGGTTTCTCCTTTAAAAATTTGCAAACTTAAGCGTTCAGTTTCCTCTGAGAGTTGAGAGCCAAGGCCCAACGAAGCTCAGTCTCTTTTTGTGAAGTGGCTGCCCTGGCTGCCCTTCTGGGGAGACTATTGCAGTGCTGGCAGACCATTGGAAGAATGAGGGTTGGTCCCTGTTGTTACACCTCCTGGTTCATATAAATTGTTTCATGTTCACTAAGCTTGTTTCATTCAGGAGCACTGAAAGGAAAAAAAGCATAGTGCTTGAAAAACCCTCTTGCTTAAAAATCAGCTGTTACTATTTTTTTTTTCCACTTTAAGTTAATGAACAGTTATTTGGGACTTCTATATGTCTTTGTGGAAAATTTGAAAATTTTCAATTTAATTGTAATGAAATTTGACCTGATGATATGTTGATGATTTGAATTGTAATGGAGTTGTTGGAAAACTTAGCTATAAAAATGGTGTAAGTTATTTCTTAGTTTATGTTATTTTTGTTAACTGCAAGTAGTGAAGTAATGTTTATGGAGAAGAAATCACAGAGTCTGCGTAACTGATTCCATATGGCCAGAAGCATGTATTGGGTCCTTAAATGGGACAAAAGGATGAAATTTTAATGAAACATACAATAATTGTCAGGGCCACATTAGCTCTTTATTATTTTACACTAATGCTTTGAAGTAAAGAACAGGATTTGGCACATTCATAATTCTTTCCTCTTGAGAATCAGTCAGGGTAATAATGTTCAAGGTTTAATTTAAAAATCAAGAGAAACTATTATTATGGAATTAAATAGATGCTGCCAATATGATCTGAAAATAACTATATATTTATATGTTTTCATAAACACAGTACAACCTTTCTAATTCTTTCCAGTTAAATATACCCCTGTGTATCTTTTTCACAGATGTCACCTTAGAAAACGATATCGACATTAGTTGTTTAGTGTTTTTTCTTTAAATCTCCAAAATTCAATTAAAAATTTAAAGTACATAGGAGTGTGAACTGTAAATTAAGAAATGATTAGGAGTCTGATTATATATAAAAGTAATAAGAGAGGAAGTTGTGTTGTGGTGTTATACAGACCTTACTATATTTAAAGTGGAGTTCAATTCCATCTTGCTTGGTTTTCTGTCCACTTGGTTAAAATGTATTCTGGCATTCTCTGGGCAGACAGCCAATACTAAAATAAACACTTAGTATTGGAATGGTTCTTGTAATGTCTACATAAACTCTGAGATTGGGATCTTCATAATCTCAGAGCCTCTACTTTGACTCTGTTGTATTCAATGAGACAGAGAAGAGAAATCATTTATTTCTTTTTTTTTCTTTTTTTCTTTTTTTCTTTTTTTTTCATTTATTTCTTTTTAAAGAAGCTTCCAAATAAATATTATACTATGGGTCTTTAATTCTTAATGTTGCCCTTCTTTTAAAACTTAGAAAAACTCTGTAAAGAGAACTTTTCCTAGGAAGTGGTGGGGTTTTTGTTGTTGAAGGAAGATGGAATTTAATGTGTGTTTTGGTATCTCAAGAGAAATGAGATATTAACAACTCTTGGTTGATGATTGACATGAACAATTTCTTCTTAAATTTCTGGGTTTGTTACAGGAAGAACGTTTACATCCAAATGAAGCACTGACTAGTTAAGTGGTCTTGGAAATGTTGCTTTAGCTTTCTGTGCTTCAGTGACCTCTGTGAAAAGAGAGTGTTAGTAGTATTTACCTCATAAAGTTATAGGAATTATTAGATAATACAAGGTATTTAAAGTGACTAATGTAGTAAATGTGTAGTATTTGTTAATCATTATTACCAACATTGTCAGAATGCTAGTCACATGAGCAGTAATTTTGATTCTTTATCTCTTCCTCTTCTTATTCCATTTCATCTCATTTATGTCAGCCACCCTGTTGATGTTAAATGTTCCTTTATTTGCAAATGCTAATCTTTTATGAACATACTGATTCAGAGTGCCTCTTGTATTCTTTTTCGGTTACTTTCAGATTCTCAGAGTTAAAATCATGCATTTGTTCAAATGCCAAATCCAGCTTAAATTTGCCTGTTGGTTTTGCACACATACACATATAATTATTGTTTATACTTTTGATGCTTTGATATTCATGTAATAAGGGGTTGTTGGTACTTGCAAATCTGGCCTGCAGTGTACAGCATTCTTTCCTTAACTTACTACCCTGAGGCTTGGTTTTGAATGAATGTCACTTCTCTCCCCTCAGATGCATTGAACTTAATTTTGTACTATTAAAGCTTTTTCTTAGGAATTGGAAATTTCCACATTTATTCAAATTTACTGCAGCCTTTAATTCAGTATTCTTTCATTAGTTAATATGGAGTAAAAAATGGCATCTTAATAAATGTATTCGTGTTATTTTATGTCTAAAATACGCTTCAGTGAAAAGCTATATAACTTATTTTTGTTGGGGAACATTTGTCATAGAGTTAGAGTGAGATTTAGTATCACTGCAAAAATAAAATTAAAGTGGACGAATTTGAACCGTAACTTATTGCAAAGAGTAATACAGACTTAAAAACTTGCAATTTTTTTTTGAGAAATAAAATCATGACAGTTCATAACAGAATGAAGAAAAATTCTTGTAATAGGTAAAAGTTTAGAAAAACCGTTCTAGAGTGAATTGTCTGTAGAAACAAATAATTGATGTACAGAAATTTTTCTATTGAGTTGAGTAAAAAATGAAGTGTAAACTTATTTGTATAATAATGAAAATATTTTAATTTCTATTTACTAACTTTAATTAATTAATTAATTAAAATATTTTATTTATTTATTCATGAGAGACACACACAGAGAGAGAGGCAGAGACACAAGCAGAGGGAGAAGCAGGCTCCATGCAGGAAGCCCTATGAGAGCCTCGATCATGGAACTCCGGGATCACTCTCTGAGACAAAGGCAGATGCTCAACTGCTGAGCCACCCAGGCGTTCCCTACCTTACTATTTTAATCATAAAATACATGTTACATAATCATAAATGTTTATATGTGTAGTTACATATCTTTGATCATTTTAAAATGAAAGAATAAGTACTGAGAACCAGTATATATATTTTTTTGTGTTTTGAAGGACAAAAAAAATTATGTCAATAGAATCAGTAAAAAATATTTCATGTGTCAACATTTTCAGTTTGTTGTTTAAGTAAGTGTGAACCAGACACTTGTTTAAGACCTTATGTGGCCACATGCTATTCTAAAAGTTAAATGCTTCCCAGTTCTGCCCACAGTACTGATAGGCTTGGATCAAAAAGTCCTGTTCAGAATGTGAATGTTTTCATGAGCAAATATGAAATGTACATATTGTGGCTGAACTGTGGTATGTTTGTTCCATCTAGTTTCTTGGCTTTCCTTCATTAAATTTAATTGGTTTAAAGTAGATAGGGATTTGGAAGTGTTCAGACCTGAAAAAGTGTATTGTTTTCCTAAAAATATTACTTTTAATAGTTGAGTGTTAATTTTTCTGTGGTTAGAATTAAGTATATCCTTTAATAGATTTTAAAAGGTAAAAGTCAGGAGTGTGTGTATTTTATGCTGTGTTGGTACTTTACACACTATTTTATTGAATTAGTAGTGTCTCAAGCATTATTGACACAGATTTTCCATTCTTTTTAAAAAGATTTTATTTATTTACTTGCAAGAGAGAGACAGTGACAGCATGAGCCAGGAGGAGAGGGAGAAATAGGCTCCTCACTGAGCAGGGAGTGCAACGTGGGGCTGGATCACAGGACCCTGGGATCATGACCCAGGCTGAAGGCAGAGGCCCAACCGACTGAGCCACCCAGGTGCCCCCAAATTTTCCATTCTTAAGTACACTAACACTTTAATTTTCTGAATTCCTCAGAAAATGAGTCATTCTAGACAGGTCTCTGGATAAGGTGAGTTTAAGCCCATGATAGGGGAAAAGAAACATTTTGTATGAAGCTACTTCTGTTACAAAAGGATTTCTCTTTCTAACTGTATACCGGCCAGAATTAGCTTTAAACAGTTTTTTATTGGATACGGGGAAGATGACTCTGGTTTATCATTGTTTTGTCACGGATTGGTTCTGGCAGTACCAGAGTCTCAGCGTCAGTCTTTCAACAGCTGTAGGGCACCATTTGGGAGAGGTTCTGCAATCCTATAATGAACAGCAGGGGTTTTGGGGACAGGCTTGGGTTCCAGTCCCATCCCTCCTGTATGTAGGTGTGTGATCTTTGTCAAACAACTAAATTTCATTTTCTTCATTTGCAAAGTGGAGAATTAGAGTCCTAATACTTCATTGAATATGAGGATTATGTGAATTAACACATGGGAATCCCTTAGCACAGCACTTAGCTCATAGAAAACTCTTAAGTATAAGCTGTTATGTTAATGTTGTCACTCTTTCTTCTACAGCAACAAGAACAATGCTCCAGGCAGCTAGGACTCTTGTTCTTGTTGTTATGTCTACTATTTATTTGTTTTCCTCTTCCTGACATTGATAGGTATATATGTATTAGAGCTTTTTCCATTTTCTATTTCTAACAAAGGGGTTATTTGTTTCTTTTTATCCGAATGTTGTCAGCTTAGAGAATGGAAGAACCTGTGAGCCATGGTGTGAGTAAAACTTAAGTGTGCTTACAGGCAAATATATTTCAAGCACATCAGGAAGACTTAAGGTAAATGTACTCTTTGCATATTTAAGGTAGAAAAATTTTCCATTTGGTTACAGAATTTCCTGCACTAAGGAGAACGGGTTAAAATAGAAGCAGATGTCTTTGGTCTGTTTATTTCAAGAAGGGAGAAATGCTTCCTTTCCTTGCAGGTGTCATTGAAATATTGACCATCATTTCTTCTAGGAGACTGAATTTAACTTGCTTTAGGCCTTCAAAAGTGTATACAATTCCTAGCTTTTAATTCTTTATTGTAGGGAATCACAGCAATTTCTGTTGTTAATGACATACATATCCAGTTATTCCTGTTAAAGAAATTGATTCCTTCTGGTCCTCTTCTCTGTTACTTATTTGTGATGGTAGAGGGTGGGGGATGTGGGGAAGGTGGGGGAATATGGTAGCCCTCAGTCCTGGAGTATATGCTCTGGTCTTCTCTTGCTGATGGAGGTGGCATAGTAGCTACCTTTTCCTTCCTATGTTCCATTTCGTGGCTTTTAGTTGCCATTGCAGTTTCTTGGCAAATATTGGACTGGAGAAAGGTGATTGATCTTTTTTTCATATACCCTGTTTTCTCCCACAGCAGTAAGTTCTGGGTACAGTAAGAAAATACAATTCTTTAACTAGGCTAGTCTACCTTCCAGCAGGAATATGAATAATAACTAACATATGTAATTACTGTGTAATGTCATTGTCCTAATTATGTTACATACTAATTTAATCTTGAACAAGTCTTTGAGCTTTGTATTGCAATTTTTTAACAGGAGAAGAGCTAAGATTGACACAGATTTAGTAACTTATCTGTGGCCTTTCCATACAGTATGTAACCTAGCTTGGAGTAGAATTCAGCTCTTAGAGAGTCACATTTTTAATTAAATTAAAAAAATTCTTTTTAACTTCTATTACAAAAAATGTGAAAAAAACTAGTAGAATATATTGAACACTCTGCATACATTTCACGTATATTTATGATTATAAGTTAATAATGTGTTACCATGCTTGCTTTATCAGATTTGCTCCTGAAAGTGGTTTTTTTTTTTTTTTTTTTTTTTTTTTAGATTTCATTTATTTATTTGTAGACACACAGAGAGGCAGAGACACAGGCAGAGGGAGAAGTAGGCTCCATGCAAGGAGCCTGATGTGGGACTCGATCCAAGGTCTCCAGGATCATGCCCCGGGCCAAAGACAGGCGCTAAACCGCTGAGCCACCCAGGCTGCCCGCTCCTGAAAATTTTAAAACAAGTCCTATAAAGCATGACATTACTTATGTCCGTATGCTTTTTTTTTTTTTTTTGTCATTATGCATCTTTAAAAAGTAAGGGGGCATTTTCGTATATAACTACACTCCACTGTTCACATATTTCATTTAGTTATTCCTCTTAACTTGGCTTTTGAATGTTGAACATTCAACATTCTTCTCCCCTCCTTCTCTTTTTCCATACCATTGGGCTTTTGAAAAGACTGGGTCCTGTGATTCCCAAATTCTTAGCCATGATACCTTTCTGCTTTCTGAGGAACCAAGCAAGGGAAGGGAAGTGGAGAGCAGAGGGCAAGTGAGTGGGAATCCTCCAAGGTGTACGAAGTGCACCAGACTGTGGCTTGAATTCTTTGAATGGGAGACCTAGGCTGGAAGTTGAACAAAAAAACTACCTGCAGACAGAATTTGACACTTTAATCACCTATTTCCAAACAAACCAAACCCCCACAAAACAGTATTTTCTTCTTACCTTTCTCTTGTTAGGATATGAACTATTGTTGCTATTAAAGTTTGTTTAGATATGCAAACAATAATATAATTATGCCAGAACATAATTATGCAAAAAAATAATTTCAGACATTGCAAAAATTACTTTTTATTCCCCTTTCATTCAGCTGGCATTTACTGAGTCTTTACTCTTTTCACAATTCTTCTGGGGCTTTGTAAGAATATTCTGTTCACAGCAAGTTTATAACTCAGTAGGGGATAGAGCTTCTGTGAAACAAAATACTTTACCATTTAAGTTGGAGTGTGCAGGTACTTCTGGTCAGGGCAAGTGAAACATGCCTGGGAGATGGTGAAAGGAGAGGGACCATTGCCATTCAAGTGCATATGGCAGTGGGAAGAGGTGATATTTGAGGGATCCAAAGAAGCAGAATTTGACACTTAAGGCACTTTGGGTGGGCTGAAGAAAATAAACAAAAGTGTAGAACTGAGGGCTGCCTGGATGGCTCAGTCGGTTGGGCGTCTCCCTTTGGCTCCTCAGGTCATGATTCCAGGGTCCTGAGATCTAGTCACATATCTGACTCCCCACTGAGACTGCCACTCACCCTGCTTATGCTCACTCTCTCTCTCTCTGTCAAATAAATAAATAATGTATTTTTTTAAAAAAGTGTAGATCTGAGAAAGCACAGGGAATAGAAGTTGTGTGTCAGTGTGTTCCAATGCCCTTAGATTAAGGAAGTGTCTTTCTAAAAAGACCTACGTTACATTTTACTTCCCTGTCTCTTATGTTTTTGTAACTATCCACTTTCACCCTTGGGAATATTAACGATAGACATGCATTGGTTTGCATGGGTCCCACAGCCACTATAGGCAGAAAGCATCATTTTACTTTCTGATATTATGGTTATGATAATTTTGGTTTTCTAAAATTTGCTGTAGCTTTGTTTTTGCAACTAGTTCTTCTGTCACATGGCCTTTTGTTGCTCAGGTTCAGCCATTCCATGGGATGTGTCACACTACATTTTCCTAAAGGCTATAGATAATATAGTTTTCACAATGTTTACTCCAGAATCAGTGTAACAAAGCAATCCCATTGTGTTTATTGTTAAGTTCTGTCCTAACCCTTGCTAATGGAGTCTCCATGATACTTCTAAAATAATTCTTTTCCTTCAAAGAAGCAATTTAAAAATAGGATGTGAAGAAGCATTTTCACTTAAGGCATTTAACAGTTCTGACACCTCTTAACTTAAGACATTTCTGATCTCTTCTTAATGACTTCTATATGAAAATTGGCTTCTTCATGAAGACCTATTATACACCTTTCTTTTGAATAACAATGTTATTACTAGACAGTTTTTTGATTCTGGTTGCAGCAAGCCTAGTTAAGATGAAGTTTAAGTTATGGGCCCAGTTTATTTTCTATGATGTTAATTTTCTTATTTTTTAATAATTTGGTGACGTGATAGACTTGCGGGGAGGAGGGTGTAGACAACGTTGAGTGATAATAGCAACTGACACATATTGGGTCCCTACTCTGGGTTGGTAGAGTGCCAAACGCTTTATGTATGCTAGTTCAAATTCTTAAAGGAGTAGTGGCAGATGAGACTAAGATGGATGTTTGGGCCTGTTCAGAGGAGGTTTGGAATGCCAGCCTGGTGAATTAAGGTTTTCTTATCTCACTCATTATAGAAATTTGTTTTACTAAATGATGACAATATCTAGATGTTAATAAGAAGGGTAGAAATGGCTTTATTTTTGCCTTCTTGAGTTTCTAAGACTTTGTTGTAATAATCTGAGGATGTTGATAGCTGGCTCTACTGAAAGTAAGGGTAAGATCTGGCCTTAGGCAGACACAAGTGTGAAGTTAATGTCCAGTGACATAGCCTGCATGGTCAGCCAGAACAAGAGGTTTGGCTTAGAGCTATACTGGTATAGCAGTCATCTCAATGTCAGCTCTTACTCCAATTAGGTCTTTGCAAAAATTTTTGCAGTTAGAGCCATTCTTTGACAGCTAAATCTCTCTATGTGTGCATTTGTTAAATAGATGTGTTTTTTGGTATATGATCCAATTGAAGGAATATGAATGAATGCATCCATTTATGTCTCTCCTATAGCCAGCAAATTTTAAAAATGTAACCATCAGAGGCCAAAATAAAAGAAATGTCATCTCTCTCTCCCCTTCCTGGCCCTTTCTCCTTTGAATGTTACCTTACCGTTCATTTACCAAATATTTTTTATTGCCAACTAGTTCATGCTCTTTGGGGGCCTGTAAAAGGAACCAAACATTTCCATTCACTCATCTTGAGCCACTCCATTCCCAATGTCTATTTTCTCTTAGCCTTTGTGTTAACTTCTTCTGCTTCAGTCATCTCTGTTGTCCCATCCCTCCTTAAGCTCTCTGTTTCCTTATTCTGATTATTACTTGTTCTTCCAGGTCTGATTAAATCATGGTGGGGGATTTGGCATCTTTAAAAACTGTGAGAAACTTCCATTATATATAACGGGTATCCGTCTTTAAGTTGCTTTCTTGTTCAGTCACAAACGAGTCGACTTTTTGGACATAATCTTCTTTAATGAAGCTAGCTCTCTTTGTCAAATGAGAATTAAAAAGTGATTTACAAATAGAACCACAGGTGTGTCAAACATTTATTGACTAAAACATGTGGAATCCTTTGTTAGGATTGTTGAGGGTATGTTTAACAATAGAATGTAATTGCTGAACTCTAGGCATCTCCTTCTGATAAGCCGATAATTTATTGGGGTGTAAGACTTACTGTATAAGCTAACTATTATGTATGACAAGATGTGGGAAATTCTGTAATTTAAATATAATCAAGAATGTCTTGACAAGTCAGGAAAGACAAATTAATTCCACTTGGAAAGATGAGAGAAAGGTTTCATGGAAAGCATGGCATAATAGTAGGCAGAGACAGGAGCAAGGTAGTCTATTCTGGGTACGTGGTGCAGTATATGAGCAAAGGTGTGAATATAGAGTTCATTCAGAGTCCCTAAAATGGCGAGTTTTAGTGGATAGGAACATTTAGATAGAAGGAGGTATGAACTGGGCAAAGAGGTGGGGCCAAAAAAGTACAATTCTAAGATCATTGGACTTTATTTTAGGCATTGAAAAATTTAAAAGATTTTATTTGATAGTGTGCATGGCCGCCAGCTCACAGGGGGATGTGTACATGGGAGAGGCAGAGGCAGAGAGGGAGAAACAGGCTCCTCACTGAGCAGGAACCCTGAGGTGGGCTTGATCCCAGGACCCCAAGGTCATGACCTGAGTTTAAGGCAGACCCTTAACCAACTGAGGCATCTAGGAGCCCTGAGGCAGTGAAAATTTTTAGACAAGGGGGTGACATGAACAGACCTGTGTTTTAGCTGGATAACTTGGGAAGTAGCGAGAAGAATGGATCAGACGCAACAGTGAGGATCAAATTGAATTTAAGTGGGAAGCAAGACGAATAGATTTGAAAGCATGGATATGGATTGGTGTCCATGGGTGGATGAACAGATAAAACATGGGGCATCTTTTTCTGTATTTCTTTGTGTATCTGTGCCTATGTATCTTCCCTTCTTTTCCTAAAAAGTACCTAAATTCTAGTACTTTTCCTTCCTATAACTTTTTTCCCCACAAGATAACAAAATAAAAAGAAGCTACTTTTATTTATTTATTTTTAATGCGAGTGGTTTTAGCTAGAAATGTAGAGCAGAGTTACTGAGCAGGCATAAACAAGCAAACAGGTTTTCAGTATACATTGTCAACTAGACCCATCACTTTTTTGCCAATTTGATCTTTAGATATGGAAAGCACTTTTTTGCCATTGACAAAAAGTTTTTCAGACTTCATTCCTTGTTTCACTGGTACTGAGCCACCTGCAGTAGCTCTCAATTTGTAGGAGAGAAATGGTCACATTTATGAAGTTTTACCAGCAGAAATTATGCAAATAATTTTCATGTGAGATATTGCTTAGTTCCATAAACATGTATTGAGTATTTGTTATTTTTAAAAAATAAAATAGAATCATGAGAGGAAAGTTGAAAGTTACTGGCTGGAGCACCTGGGTAGCTCAGTAGTTGAGCATCTGCCTTTGGCTCACAGGTCATGATCCCAGGGTCCTGGGATCGAGTCCTGCATAAGGCTCCCTGTAAGGATCCTGCTTCTCCCTCTGCCTATGTCTCTGCCTCTCTCTCTCTCTCTCTCTCTCTCTCTGTGTCTCTCATGAATAAATATCTTAAAAAAAAAAGTTACTGGCACACTGAGAAATCCAGGAAATGTTTGAGTTCCTTTAATACTTTTTTCTTTCTCTCCTAAACTTTCATGTAATTAAATACGTGAAGAAATGTGTATTATATGGATGAATAGAAATGAATGCTCTTCACACTGAATCATCCCTAGGAGCTTAAAAAAATTCATGTTTTAGCAGTTTAATAATCTCATGTTATCTAATACCAGTAATAGTAATAGGGTAGTATCTCAGATTAAGGAATAGGTTTTAATGATAAATTATTTTTTATGACTACAGAATTAGCACATGCTCACTATATTCTATCTGTAAGGTAACAAAATTGTAGTTTGGTATACTAAGGTGGGTTATTTTAAAGGCTAGAAAGAAAATTTTGGCATTTGTGTTTAGAATTTTATTCTTCTATCAAGGCTTAGATTTTGCATCTTGTCTGTTGAGTCTTTTATTAGCTAAGAAAAGATACGAAAAAGACTTTCATTATTATTTTTCATCCTTTAAGGTTAACCTACAACCTGTTTTTCCAACTTGCAGGGGAAGATTGAATGCTTATGTGCTTCCCTTAACCTCAACTCCCCTCTACCACTCTTCCCCCTACCCTCCCATTTTTAGATTTTGGTTTTGTTACTGTTACTTTGTGCCTTAGTAACAAGGATGATCCTCATATATGGTAAGGATAAAATTGTGTTATGGTAATTAGGGTATTTGTAATACCTTGCTATCAAATTTTCTGTAGAAGAGTTTTCAGTGCAGTTCAAGATTGTCTTCAGGTTGTTTAAAGGCCAAAAAGTGCTCTGTTGCCTGGAGGAATGTTTATAGGTATTGATATATTTCACCTTACCTTTTAGAATGGTTATTTTCAGCAAGGGTAGCAGTAGCAGTAAAGCAATTCCATTCCATATTTTATTGCCATTGATAAAAATGACTCATAATGTGAAGAGTCTGATAGGATACAACTATCTGGTATATCTCTTAGATATAACTATCTGGTATGTCTCTTAAGTTTCAAAGTCAGCATTATACCTATGCCATGAAGAAAACTGAGATGATAGATCTAATATAATGTTACCAAAAATTAGACAAGTGTAATGAAGTGAGGTACTGTTTTTTGGTGTGTGAATGATAAATGATAATTTGAGCTTCTGAAATAAAGCTGTTCTTTACATTTATAATAGGAAAAGCAAAAAAGTTGTTTCTGTTAAGTTCTTTGGCTGACTACCTTTAACTTCATTTTTGTCAGAACCTAACTATGGTACATACACTGCTTAACCACTCTTCTATAGTATAAGCTTTCTAAATAAGCACAGATTGCACTGATTTGTTGAGTAGTTAAATGTTGTTTAGTTAAATGGATATATGTTTTATCATCTCTAGGTATGGGCCCAGGGTTATAATTATTCTTATATCTCCAGTAATACCTTCTTGCACATAGTAGGCTTACTATAAGTATTTGAGAGGTAGGCATCTTTGTTGTAATAGATCTTTTGATACCTTTTGTCTATACCTAGACTACTGCTGTTTTTCTTGGACTTGGGGCTATTTAGAGAATTTTATCAAAATTTAAAGTAATTTTTTTGTTAGCAAAATTTTAAGCCTTTCTTGTCACGAATAGGAAAGAATTCAATTTTTCTTTGTTTTGTTTAGCTATTGTGGAAAACTTGGAATAGGCTGCTAACACACATTACTATTGTGTGGGGAATTTTAAAACTTTTTTTTTCTCAACAGGATTAGGCTAATAAAGTATTTGAAGCAGTTACTCAGGAGTTACTATATGCCATTTATTTTGAAAACCATGTAGCAGCAGGAGAGAGCATGGAATCTCTGGACTGGAAGGAACCTTTAAAGGTGAGATAGGCCAAGCATTCAACTGCCCTCCCTGGGGCAGTTGAAATCCACAAAATCCATCCTAGGTTATTTTTCAGTGAGTGACAAGGAAATTGTATGTACACTACCGTGTCCCTTCCTCAAGGATATATAGTGATGTGTTAAATGTTAAATGTCAGGATTCCTTGTTAAGGGGATTTCTATTTGCTATTTATATCTATCTTTGATCAGCATTGCCTTGTCTAACAATATACCAGTAGATATAGATAAATTAAACTTAACTGCCATGCCTTCTGGAGAGCTTTTGTTTTCTACGAGTTTGGCTATCTTGTTTGGTATCAGACAGATAATAATTTCTTGATCTGATGAATGTGATGTTGATAAGTCAATTTATTTAAATGGCCATATGAAGATAATGGGATCATAATATGAAGTTAGTGTACTGACAACAGAGACATGTGCCCTGCAATGCTATTTTGTTAGATACACAGAACATGGAATTACCTTTGTAAATAGTATGGAGATGAAGTAGATGGAGCATCCACAGGGCAGAAATATCACAGTGATGCTGTGAAGTGCAACTTGAAGCAGTTTAGCATAAGTGAGGTGTTAATGATTAGCAAATAATCTGTTAGATTTATTAGTACACTAAGTCAGAGTATTTATGTGCACAGACTACCACAGTCTTTCATGGAACATTTACTCTCTGCTGGAGATAGTTCTAGGTACCTTTAGATATTATCTCAGTTAATCTTTAAAAGCTTCTCCGTGTAGTAGTTGGAGCCATACAGAATATACATTCATAGTGGCTGTTAATTCATAGTGGAAGGTATAGTAGATGAGCTATTAGTTATATTAGCCAAATTGATTAACCATTAACATGGAGAATTGAGAATTTATATTTTAGTCCTCAGACCAAACTCAGTGTCATAATCACTCAGAATTTCAAAGAAGGAATCTGAAATGATTCTTAGAATTGGACTGTTGGGAGCCAAGTTCTTTGGGACAGTGGAGGGTAGGAGAAGGGGTATTTTCATGGACCAACTTTGCTTTCTCACACTGGATGAGGATGTGGCCTTGTTGATGCTAAAGTTGATCTGGGAATCGAAAGTTTATTGTCAAAAATTCCTGTAAATGGAATCATGGTGTGAGTACTCCCAAATGATACGTTAAACCATTGGGACAGTGGAATAGCAGGAATCTCTCAGCTTAGTTGGGAGCTTTCCTTGTGTGAGGCACATGGAAGGAAAAGCCAAGGAAAGATAAACTGCATATGTGCCTATTCTGTGGCCCCATATAGTCACCTGGCTTTTATTAAGTTCTATAGCATTGGCTAAATAATTGGGAATTTGAACGAAGTGTTTGTGTATGTCTTAACTAATTCTTAACTTGTTTTTATGAAGGTACAAATTGCTATGATTTTCTTTTTGCTTGGAAATAAGGGTTCATATACTTTATATGGTTTAGGATTTGTAACTTTAATATATCCCATTTATGAACATGAACAAAACTCATCAGGGCCTAGCCCTCTCTAGAGACGTGAACAGAAAGTAAATATTATCCGTTACTCTTCTCACCTTGCCCTGCAGTTGTTTGCTTGTTTTCATAGCAGTATATAGCAAGCACGGCAGTTATAAATCTATCTTAGACCAGAAAAAATCAATTAATGCACAATTTAATGGACATATTTTAGAAGAAAGGGGTAGCAGAGAAAAATAAGGGACGTGAGTCAACTCCCAAGAAATGTGGATTATAAAGTAGTATGAGCTGTTATGGACAACCTGGGAACCTAACTTAGGAGTTTCACATTGTGTCTGTAGGAGAACAAAGTTGTAAATTCCAGGTCAGTGATTTACAAATCAAAGTTTGAAACACAAACCCATTTTTTTTTTTAAGATTTTATTTATTTATTCATGAGAGAGACACACAGAGGAGCAAAGATGCACAGGCAGAGGGAGAAGCAGGCTCCCGAGCAGGAAACCTGATGTAGGACTGGATCATGGGACTCTGGGATCATGCCTGAGGCAAAGACAGAGGCTCAACTGCTGAGCCAGCCACCCAGGCGTCCTAACACAAACCCATTTGTAACTGAGATCTTTCTAAGCCAACTTTCAGGAAATAGAGGCATGCCTCAGTTTCCATGGTTTTGGTGATCGCTATTTCTTCTCAGTTAATTTGTGATCAAGAAATAATTTTGTGTTTTATTTCACTTGTTATGTACATATAATGTGGCATGATTTTTTCTGTGTACACTGATGTAGCAAATTAGCAATGTCCTCATTTAGTTTCACCCCAAGGAAGGAAGAAAAATATTCAGCATTTGTTAAATTCTAAAATTTCTCTTCATGCTCCTTGCCCTGCCCTCCTTCACTGCCCGCCAAGAACAACAAAACAGTAGAAAGCAAAGCAAAAACAAGAACCTTTTTCAAGCAATTTTGTAGCTTTGAAACCTGTATGAGTATGTGAAAAAATACTACCACATATTATAGTTAAGTTACAGTGGTGGCTTTTTCACGTGTGTGTTAAGTTTGGATATTTTCTAAGTCACTTTTACTAAGATTAAATATAATACTGATCATCCTGACGAAGGACAGGTGAGAATTTTGGAGGCATACTATATTCTGACAGTTTCTTGAGGTTCATTATTATTTGTATCTCTTGCTCAAATGTTTACTCTATGTAAACAGTAAAGAAAATAGATTAAAACTGAGCATTTCATAATCAGTGTTTAGCTACTGGTATAGTACAGAATTAAGCAGTCAACACCAATTTTAGAGTCATTCGGTGGAGAACAAACCTCTAATTCTTTCTATCTCTGGAGCCAGTAGTGCCTGAACCCACAAAGCTTGTCAGTAGATAAGATAAAATACAGCAGGCAATTTTGAATTCACCTGTTTGAGTATAAGGAAGAGCGTGACTGCTTATAATTCTAATACTTTAAAGATACTGTAAAAATGGTGCTTATTTAAAAAAAATAATTCTAGCATACTATGATGGCACTGTAATACATTTGACTTAAATTCACATTACTTTGAAATGTATGTTTTATAAAAGTGTCATTTCATTTTTATACACGTGAATTGTGCATGCTTGAACTTAAAAAGCAATAAATGAATAGTAATCTTGAACTTTTTATTTATTTACTTATTTTATTTTTAAAAAGATTTTTTTTTTTTTTTTTTTTTTTTTTTTTTATTAGAGACAGAGAGAGAGAGGCAGAGAGGCAGATACACAGGCAGAGGGAGAAGCAGGCTCCATGCAAGGATCCCGATGCGGGACTCGATCTCGCGTCTCCCGGATCAGGCCCTGGGCTGAAGGCGGTGCTAAACTGCTGAGCCACCCGGGCTGCCCAATCTTGAACTTTTTATAAAAGAGATTGTATTTATTTGAGAGAGAGCAAGCATGTGAATGAGAGGAGGAACTGAGGGAGAAGAACAAGCAGACTCAGAGCTGAGCATAAAGCCTGATGCAGGGCCTGATGCCACAATCCTGAGATTCATGACCTGAGCCAAAATCAAGAGGTGGATGTTCAGCCAACTGAGCCACTCAGGTGCCCCTTGAACTTTTAATATAATTTATTGTCTTGAATTATAAGGAGCTATAAAACCATTGTTACATGCTTGTTTGATAGTAGGAGTCATTTACTGACAGACGTTTGCCTGCCACTGCTTACTAGGCACTTTTTAAGGCATTGGAAGTACACATAGTGAAGTACACATAGTACACATTGTGAAGAAAACATAGTAAAATGTTGCTTGTTGTGGATTTTAAGTTCTAGTAGGGGAGATAGTAAAGAAGTAAACATATAAAATATAAAGTATGTTAGATACTGATTAGTGTTAGGGGGAAAAATGAAGCCATGAAGGAATTTGAAGTAGAGCGGTCATAGAAAGTCTCATGGATGAAGTCTCTCCATTTGAGCAGAGACCTGAAGGAGATTTGGGAAGAAAACGATGTGGACAGATATCTGTCAGAAGAGTGTGTTAGGAAGAGAAAACAGCAAATGCAAAGGCACTTGAGGTGGATGGTGCCTGTTGGTCTGATGAAGAACTACTAGTATGTCTGGTTGGAGTGAGCATGGGGAAGAGTAGTAAAGTGAAGTTGGGGTACAGTGAGTCTGAATATTATTCACAGAAGGTGCTGAAGACAGTGTACAGGCCTTTCTCTGAGTTGGGAAGGCACTGAAGAGTTCGGAGCAGAGGAATAAGTTGACCTTTTTTTTTTTTTTAACAGAATCTCTGGCTATGATGTGGAGAGTAGATAGATTGGGGGCAGGATGGGGAAGGCAAACACAGAAACAGGGAAACTGTTGTAATGATCTGGGTGAACACGAGTGGTGGCACGGACCATGGTGGCTGTGGTGAAGATGGTGAGAAGTGGTCATGTGATAGATAAAATTGTGAAGGAGGAGCTGACAACTTGGGTGTGAAATGTGAGAGTGCAAGGAGAAAGCAAAAATTTGAATACATTTATAGGAAATTGCCAATTCCATTTTGATATTGCTCAATTATTTTATTATAGAAATAACTTGAAAAATATGGATACAAAGATAATGTTATTTTAATGTTTTATTATTGTATTTTCAGTTCCTTTTGCACATTTTATATGTGAGGCTATTTGTGTAATCCCATTTATGGATCAGGTTTCTATATATGAGAATATAAAAAATCAATTTCAGGATTATAATACAGTGTACTGCTGCTGCCACCTAATGTTTATAGCTCTTCATTTATATAATTACACTAACTGGTTATGCATAGCTTTAATATTGGTTTGAAACAGAATGTTAACAGATTGAGGTTTATTTAATTGAATTTATATTAGGTTCCTTTTATGGACAGTTAATATGATAATTGAATTATCTAGAAATGAGGTTATAGATTGAAAATTAATTTTATTGGCACCTTGATCTTTGTATTGAATTCAGTTCAAGTAATATTTATTTGTTGTGCTCAGCCCTGTTGTGTCTCTGCCCTTCCTCATGATGATTATGGTCTAATGGGGATAGATTTTCAAAAAATAAACAAATAATGACATAATTAGCAGTTGAGAGAACCAGACAGGATAACAGATATACAGATTCTGTGGATAAAGAACTTGTAGTCAAACAAGGCAGATAAACATTTAAAAGTAATGAGATTAAATGCGAGGGCTATATCATTTTAGCCACTTTTCCTGTTGCTAAGGAATAATGCTAGCTAGAAACTTCTCTGAAACAACATGTTGCAAGAATAGTGTTAGTGATGTGATAGTTTTTCAAGGCAGTGCTGCTTTGGTTTTCTGCTGCTGCATGAGAGGCAGTTAATTTTAGCGATGACTACTTGTTATTGAAGGTTATGGTATTAGACCACTTTTAGTAATTGTTTGCTTTTCCTGGGTCCTTTTTTGTGATTAGGTGAGGATGTGATGGCTTGCTATCTCAAATGTGCCCTTTTCCAGGTGCCTGCTATATTATACTTTGTATTTCATGAGAGATGAAATAGTTTTTTGTTTACATGCATATGGAAGGTTCACTCATTTGTTAGTATAAAACTAGAGAACTACAGATGTTGCTAGGAGAAATAAGAACATTGTTAATGAACCCTGAAGATGGATTTAATAGACACTTACTGAGTATGCAGTGAGTGGGTCCCAAGGAATGTTCTGAGGCACTGGGGATATAGCCTTGAAACAAAGTAAGACAATCTTTGCCTTCATTAAGCTTATATTCATTCTAGTGGGCCATGGGAGACAGATAATAAATGTATAACTATATAGTATGTCAGGTGATGGTAAAAATGCTCTAGAGGAAAATAAAGCAGGATAACAAGGATAGAGTATGCTGGAAAGGGGAAGGGATACACTTTGTGCTCTCTTTATGCAAATTTTCCTTTTTATGATAATTTTGTTCCTAGATAAATTATTAAAAAGAAAGTATACTTAAAATTGTTCTAAAGGTCCCTTCTGCGTTAGAAACTAGAACAGTTTGCATCCATGTATTCATCTTGTAAATACTCAGCAAGCGTATTACCTTGTGCCAGGTAATGTATGAAGTAAAAGGGATAAAAGACATGTTTTCTACCCTTAAGGAATTTAAAATCAAATTGGGAAAATATTAAAAAAAAACCCACTTTATTGTAACTGTAGGAGAGTCATTTATCTTTTTTCTTAAAAGAAAGTGAGTATAATGAAACATTTTAGCTTTGACTTTAGATGACAAACTGTTTCACTTATGAACTGAGACCCCTTGGTGGGATTATAATGCTGACCACTGAAAAGCAGTATTTTCTCTAGAGATTGTGATCTCCTTCTTTGAAAAAAGGAGGATCTACATTGTGATGCATTATTTCCTGCTGAGTATAATTTAGAAAACCTACCAAGTTTTCATCAGTCATTTTTGAATCACCTTTATCTTTTAGTTTATGCAATCAGTAAGCTGTAGGACACTATATAAAGTTTTCAAACTTTGAAATGTTGGGAAATATGCTCTATGATGTTCTTAATTCATAGGGCCTTAGGTTAGTGGGAAAGCTTGGCATAGCATTGCGTTTCCGTTTTTCTGATGAGATCCTGGGGTCTCATCTACAGCCCTGTCTTTTCTTGACTCTTGTTACCACTAAGGTGGTAATGGTAGATTCAGAGAATACAGGAATATTTCTCAACTATATATGGTTTTGTGATATCCTCCATTAACCAAATGTCCTAATTGCTCTGAATTTCAGCAGTTTTAGTAAATAGGCATTTAAGGGTGGTTTGATTGGAAAACACTGGTTCTATCCTTTTTTTTTCTCAGATAGTAAAGCAAATATCTTATGGCAGAGGTTTTAGTTATCTTAAAATACCTTGAGCTGTAATACCTTAGAATTATTGGTTAAACAAAATAGAACAAGAAAAAAGCTAAAGAATAAAGCTTTCACATCTTTCACTGCTAGCTAATAACCTTCGTTTGGAATTTTCTGGTAGGTCACAATATGGCAGATGTCTTTTGAGGAATTATGACTTAACCCAGGTCAGACATGTGATAATTGAGCTCCCCAGATTTATCCTGATAGCTAAAGACAAATGTCTGGTATGGGAAGACAGTGGTTTAACTCACCACCCACCTCACTGAATCATAAAACTCTTAAGACTAGAAGCAACCAGTAAAAAGACTGTAGGTTTGGGAGAGTTCCAGCTTGGCCTCTGCAGCTCTTACAGAATAGAGCATTGAGAGAGAATTCCAGGGACCACCCAAGAGATCTTTGGTTCTTTCACTTTCTTTACAGTCTTTCCCCTGCCAGCCTTCCAGGTTATTACCCTTGTATTCTCCATCTAGCCTCTAATACCTAACACCATCAACAAACTCTGATGTGTTTAAAAAAAAAAAAGAAAAAAGAAAAAAAATCCTTAAAAATCATCGACATTATCATAGTGTTCTAAATCTAGGCTGATTAAATACCTGTAGAATTGGGACTGTGTTTTATAAAATTCATTTTGTGGAGTAATTAGGTCATTTTAGATTTTAACAACATAACATCTAAATAATGGCTTATTTTTATTTATGTCTGTAGAAAAGTGTGGCAACCAACATGTATTTGGGAGTTACCATAATCTTTAGGTAAGGAAGAGCTATATAAGGTGGTTTGTATTCTCAAGTATCTAGGTGGAGGCAGAATAGCATTGGGTGTAGTGTTTCTTGATCTTCAGCATATATAAGAAGGTACATGGGAAGCTTATTAATAGATTTTCAAGCCTATTTCTCTGTGATTTTAATGTAATTCGGGGTACCTGTGGATTTCCACCTAACTTTCACATCCCCTCTGATTCAGATATGAGGTTTCAAAGTCCCATGCTTTGATTAACACTAGTGTTACAAAATAGACCACACTTTTTGAATTTCAGCTTATTTGTTAGCTTAGTGGCCTTGAGAAAATTACATAATTCCTGTGACCTCATTTTCTTTATCTGTAAAATGGAGATTGTTATGGAGAGCGAATTTTGTTCTTGGAACAGATATGATCACTCAGCAAAGGAAAGCTTCTGCCATTGCCGGCATTCATCACCCCGCTGCCACCACCACAACTGTCAGGTTATCATCAGCTGTCTTAGCGACAGGAATGCACAAAATAGCTAGCAGTGTCAGGCAGCATGCCTAGGAATGGTGTCGACAGTATCTGGGAGTTTAGAGGTATGCACAGGAATTTGGGCTGGAATGATCTGGGATATTCATGAAGAGAGATGATACCTGAATTAGACTTTGAAGAATAACAAAGATTTAGCCAAAGTGAAGACAAAGTTGGTAGGAGAAGACTATTCCTCAAAACAGAATTATTTCAAAATAACTTACTTTTGGTTACTAAAGTTTTACTCTTGATGGTTCACCTTGGTTATCTTCTGATTTGCTAACTTAAAATAATAATGACATACATAGGTCATCTGGGATCTTAAGTTTAGTCTGGAAAATAAAATGTTGGTGAAAATGTGCATATAATATGTGTTACATGGTGTGAAAGTGAATTTATATTTGCCGTTGTTAATGGAAACACTTTATTATGATTTGAGGGAGTTGGACACCACTAATTTGGAATAAATACCTATGCTTCTAGCATATGTAATTATAAAACTGAAACAGGGCAGCCCAGATGGCTCAATGGTTTAGTGCTTACCTTCAGTCCAGGGTGTGATCCTGGAGCCCCGGGATCCAGCTCCGGGATCAAATCCCACATCGGGCTCCCTGCATGGAGCCTGCTTCTCCCTCTGCCTGTGTCTGCCCCTCTCTCTCTCTCTCTCTCTCTCTCTCTCTCTCTCTCATGAATAAATAAATAAAATCTTAAAAAAAAAATAAAACTGAAACAATTTTATAGGTTAAATGTCACTGTCAAAACTATATAACCAAAAATGCAGATAAACAGCACAGTATTTTATGCTACCTGATATTTACTTGAATGTAACTTTCTGCTCCTGGCAAGAATTTGATACTGTCTGCTTGGAAACAGATCTGCTAAATTTCGGCCGGTCTTTTCTACTGGGGAAGGTATGATGACTCAGTTCTTCCACTACTTCCGCGTTTGAACTGCTGTAAAACTTCCCTTTGCACAGCTTTCTGCAACTTTGCTTGGCCCTCATTTGGCATGAATGCAGCATATATAGGCCAAGTCTGTGTTGTTTTCTCTTTAGTCCTTGATGGGGGAACACACATGTAGATAGAGGCTTGTGCGCTGAAATTGTGTGGTGGCATTCAGTTAGGAGGCAGTTATTCTGATGATCCTAAAAAAGCATTAATTTAAAAAGATTACTTAACTTTATGAAAATACAAGATAATTTATATTTGTGTTGTGGAGAGCTTAAGTAGAGACTCAATTTGAAAAACACTGAGTCTCTGAATGGGTAGATCTAAAGGAACCATAGCATTTAGTTCAGTTTCCTCATTTAACATCTAGAACCACACTGCTGCCAAAGAGATCTTTGAAAAATTGTCCTACTTAAAGCCTTACAGCAGTTTCCTTGTACATTGAAAATAATTTCTAAATAACTCATGAAAGTGCATCAAACTCTGAATCATGTGTCTAGCCTTTGCCATTTGAGTTATCTCCTATACTTCCAGCCTCCTTCATGCTTTAAGGACTTGTACCTGCTGTTCTCCCTTTTTGGCCAGCTTTTTCCTCATGTCCTAATGAGCCTGGCTGTTTGATAGCATGAGGTCTTAGAACAAATGCTGCCTCCTTACAGTGGTCTTCCCCTTATCATTTGCTTCACTTATCCATTACTGTGTAATAGACCACACCAAACTTGGTAGTGTAAATGATAACTATTTTATTATACTCACATATTCTTTAGGTCAGTAACTTAGATGGGTATAGTAGCTATGGTTTGTCTTTGCACCATGATGTCTGAGGACTGAGCGGGGTAAATTCCTACAGTTGAATGGCTGAGTGCTAGAATCATCTGGAGTCTTCTTTACTCTTCTCTTTGACTCCAGGCTGAGGATAGCCCAAGGGCTGGGTTCAGCTGGGATTGTTGAATTGAGTCCCTGCTAGTCGATTTTCCATGTTGCTTGGGTTTCCTTTCAGTAGTAGACTTAATACCATGAACAAGGTAGAAGCCTTGTATAACTGAACCTTAGAGCGTACATGGCTTCACTTTCACCATGCTTATTTGGTTGATAACATTCACAAATCCTCCTAGCTTAGAGGGGAAGATATGATACAGACCCTACCTCTCACTCTCACTGTGGGAGGACTATCAAGAATTTAGGATCATGTTTTAAAACTGCCATATTATCTTACATGAAGTAGCATCTCAACCCCTATGTCCTTTAGCCTTTATAGCAGTAGTTGTTCATAGCATTTAATATGGATTGGAATAATTTGATAGAAATTGTTATTTTTATCTGCCTCTTCCAGCTAAAATGAAAGTTTTGTAAAAACAGGGACACATCTGCTTTGTTGACTGATGAATTTTTAGCCCCTGGAGCACTGCTTAGCACATCATAGCCACTCAGTAAACACTTGCAGAATGGATAAATACATGAACTAAAGGCCACATAGCAAGTTTTTGTTAGATCCGAGACCAACATCCTAGTATCCTGTTACAGCATAATATTTCTAATAAAATTTCCTATATTAATATGTAATTGTAAATTATAAATTTGCATTTTATTTCACTGAGTCTATCTTTGTTTATTTTGTGCTGAGTAATGAAATCATTTACCTTTACAGTGCAGTCTTTCCACTGTCAATATACATTTCCATCTTAATTATTTGTTACCCAGTAATAGATCATCCAGATTGTGTTACAGCAAAACTAGTATGAGGTACTTTAGTGGTTTTGTTTTAGTGAAAGAGGCACTGAATCTACTCTACCTGTGACAGGGTTGCACTGGATGAGCTACTTAGTGGCAAAAAACAACTATTTTATTAGTCCATGGACTCTGTGGGTCAGAACTTCAGACACAGCAGAGACTGTTTGTGCTCCAGGATGTCTCAGGGCTCCTCTGGAAAGACTCCAAGACTGTGAGTAACTCTGTGGCTAGGAAATTGTATTCTCTAGAATATGTCTTACTCATACAGCTGGTGGTTGATGCTGGCTGTTGGCAGGGACCTCAGCTGAGATTGTGGATTTGAACAACCACATGTGGCCTTTCCATGTGAATTGGGTTCCCTCAGAACCTGATGGTTGGAGTGTTCCAAGAAGCAAGGTGTGGAGACTGTCAGTTTTTGAAACTTTGAACCTGGAGATGGCATAGCGTCACACTGGCCAAATTTTGTTTGTTAAGGCAGTCATAGAGAGCTAACTAGATTCAAGGGAGAGGATATACATCCTGCCACTTGATAGGAAGAGTGACAAGGTCATAATATAAAGAGAACATGTAGGATGGGATATGTTGTGGCAGCCATCTTTGGAAAATGAACTGTGTCAAAGGGGATGAACTAGGGCCTACAGAGCTTGTCTGTCTATAGAGACATCTAATTAGACCAATCACTGTGATCACAGAAGCTCTTAAGGCCAGTTTTTGAGCCCAGTATTAATTGTAGTACCAATTTGAGCTACTCATGTTGCATCTAACTCTTCGCCACACATAGGCAATTTTCAGATTGTTAGAAGTTCCTATTTCTACTCTTGTTTAGATTGAACCTGTGCATTAGGAGTCCTACAGGCAGGAGGAGAGGGGAGGCCAGGATTGGGCTTTTGGCATTTTTGAATGACAGGATGCATATTGCAGGATAAAGTGCTAGGTTTTATGCATGTTCCTTGGAATTTGAAAATAAAGGCTGCTCATGTGATAAAGAAGAGAGAAGTATAGGAAGAAGAATAAACATTTTGGGGCCTGCCAGATATTGGTTCTGGTTTTGTTCAGTGGTCCTAATGGCCTCTTCTAGTTGGGGGAAATTTTGCTCTTTCACCTGTTTTTTTCTGTCCAATTACCAAGGATTCTTGTGTTTGTATCTTTATTATTGTCATTAGTAAATGAAATTTACTCATGGTTTTCAAGAACTTCTAGTTTTATTTTTTCCTAATCAAAGAATTGTAACTGCTGTATATACTAATTGAGTTCATCCTTTCCTCCCCACCTTACTCCCCTGCTCCAGTCTGTTTTTTCTTCCTCTCTTTAAGATCTACCTTTTAACTCAGGATTGGCAAGAATTGAAAATATAAAAAGAGCAGGCAGAGAAATGAGAAAACCACATTTCCATGAACAAATAGCATACTTAATTTGATTATAGGACATTAATTACAAGTGCTAATATTGTTAGAGTATCCTAAAACAGTTTATTAAAAGAAATCTTGTAATTTAGATTTAGAAAGTAGCATTACATTAGAGTTGCTTCAAAAATGGCCAATAACTTAAGTAAATTTGGTAGGACCCAGAGATGACAAGTAAAATAACATGACCATACTTAAAATGGTACTGAGATTTCTAAAATGTGATTGCATTGGTATTTTGAGTGCATATAGGCACACACACTTATATGTACACGCATAAATATGAAAAAAAAATTTTAACTGGAACCTAAAACCTAGAGAGTTTCATCTCTAAGCATCTGTTAAAGTTGACAGTTCTGTAAATCAGTGCCCAGCATAATGCAGTTTATTTGATGGGGATTTGTTAAGGAAGCATCATCAGTCTCATTTGTACTCCATAATATAGAAAAGCTATGAATATTTTTCTGACTTGCAGAGGGAATTAGCACACTTCTTATGTTTGTTAACAGAAGTTGCCTCTCCAGTTTCCTTTACAATTGGTGAACAATTAATTCACTGAATCTTTAGATGGCCATTCCTCTTTTTAGTAATATGTGCTTAACTGGTCCGCACTATATAGATTATATTTGATTATTTTGTATAAAATTTCCTTAAATAAACATTCCTTTTCCTTATAGTCTTTCCCTGTCCTCCAAAATAAACATTAGAATAGGAAGATTACAATTCCTGACTGTCTCTGTCAGTGATTCTCAACTAAGGTTGTGTGGGGGGATAAGGATGGGGATTTTTTCCCCCAGGGGACATTTGGCAATGTTTGGATATATTTTTTGGTTGTCACCACTAAGGGTAGGGTGCTACTGGCATCTAATTGGGTAGAGGCCAGGGATGCTACTAACCTCCTTTTATGCACAAGACAGCTCCCCTACAACAAAGAATTATTTCACCCAAAATGTCGATATTGACAGGTTGTGTAATTTGAAAACCAAGCCCATAATGGCTGTTGTACATATTTGTTTCTAGTTAACCTGGTCATGAAACCATCATAAGACCTTTGAGCAATACGTATTTGTTGTGTGTTTTTAAGTAAAAAATGCCACCTTAAAGATAAACATTTCCTTTGCTGTTTTTCTATTTAGTTCTTAGCTTGCCCAGTTTTAAATTTATTTTTTTTGAGAGTAGTATAGATACTTGCAGAGAGCTTATATTATACAATAATCCACGTATATTCAACACCTACAGACTGTCAAAGGACTGCATGCAGCTACTTACTGAATGCCAGGATTGCTTGCATTGTCTGTTGTAGGACTTCTGTAGTCACTAAATTATCAGTCCCCATACAGTACATCACAGGAAGTTGGCAGATACAATGATCCATCTGTTATCACACCCATCAAGTGCATTGGCTCACAGGGAAGCGGCTGCAGATTGGAGCTCAGTGTGTGAGAGAAGTAGTGAGATTCCAAGATGCTTATCATTCTTTCCAGAAAGTCCTTTCTGGCCTTTTGACGAGCTTGACTTGCTCATTTCTAAAACTGACTTTCAGTTTTTGATATCATTCCTTTTCATTAATATTTCCAGAAAAACTGGACATGTTATCAAAGATTTATTTCTCTGAGAATGAGATTTCAGAATATCATCTCCCTTTTTCCCCAGGGAAATTCTTGGTCAGATTGTCATAGAAAATGAGCAGTGGAAAATTGAAACTGCACAATCTGGAGTTTTATTTTTAAAATAGTTGTTCTTAACCTGAACCAAAGTAGAGCTAGTATAAAACATTTTTTTTGTGTTATTCCAATGTGGCCAATAATTTTTTTTTTTAAACATACATAAGTATGATCACCTTCAAAGGAAGAGGTTGTGATTTCCATAATTACTAAGAAATGTGTAGGCAGTTTCTTGTGAGTTTAAGAAACCTGTTTGTTTCCTGGAAAGTCATGGATATTTATGATAGCAAGATCATTTCTAGTCTCTGAGATCTTTTAGACAAAACCATTGATGCTGTGCTTAATGGTGCTTTCAAGTTTTGGTGACTACCCTGGAGGTAAATGGGCATGTGCTGATGCTTCCTATCTTGTGAATAGTCTTATTTATGCAGACTTTCTCCCTTGGCAAGGCATAATGTCTGGTTTGGGGCAGCAAAAATCCACTTCCAGATTACTGTCTGTGCATTATATGTCTTTGACTTAATTTAAGTTCACCTTCAAAAGGGCAAAATGGTTAGGGAAAAAAATTAAACAGGACAGCATATGCCTAATTGAAAATTAGAAGGGGCCTTGCCTTTTCCAGACTGAAGGATACAAAATGAATATGAATAGTGAATAGTCTAGTCAGTTTAAAAGAACCATTGTGTTTCAGTTTCTTCACTATTCACCTTCAGTTTTAAGCATCTTTGCTGAAAATGGAATTTTTAATAATCTGGCTCAGAATATAAATATAATATTTGGGTTATTCTGAAATAGATAAAATATGTCATGTAAATATTGTCTCTCAAATTGAGAATTTATTGATTTTCATATGTTTGTTACACTTGATTAAAAACACAAACTCACTTTTAGAAAATTTTGAGAAATGATCACAGAAATTTGATGTCCGTGAATAAGCCAGAGATAGTTGAGAATCTGGGGGGGAAGAATCATACAAAACACTAAAATGTACACAGAAATGATTCTACAGTAGTTTTCTTCCCCTGGCCCCAAGAGAAAAAATAAAAGGTTCTCCTGGGTCTTTGTTGATAATGGCTTTAGATAATTACATAGGGACTTTGGCTCTTCTGCACCTAATAGAATGGACTAAGTACTACATTTATTATACATACAATTATATCAATATATAAAACAAATATAACAATTTAATGTCACTCTGTTACTATGTAACTTTGTTATTCCAAATTTGATGAACATGACAGATAATCATAGAAGTTAGAGGACATTGTGAATTCTTAGTGAAAGAGGCCTCGTCAGTAATAATAGTAATAACCTATAAGTTGATAACTAGAATCATTTATGCCTAGAAAAGACAAAGAGCTCTTTTTCTAAATGTTGCTTATTAGGATAGAAGTTTTATAATTTAGAACTGTCTGACTTTAACACAAAACTGGTCGATTCACTAGTAACTGCTTTAAATTGTGATAGTTTACTGTCATTATTTTAAAGTGTTTTAATTTAATATAATTTTCTTGATTTTACCCTCAAGAATCCTTCTCTCTTAGTCATTATAATCTTGCTAATTATCATAGGTTGAAATAAGATCTTATTTTCATCACATCTTTTATCTATACATGTTTCTATAGAAATGTTTTTGTGCTTTAATTATGACCCTGTTAAGTTTCTATGGAAACAATAAAATCACAACTGAGAATATGTACAATGTTCCATAAACCATAAGTAGGAAAAAAGGTAAGTCTTCTATAGAAGGGTCTGTTTTGCTATTTTATAGTGTCAAAATTCTTAGACTCATACCTAATACCATGCTGCCTTGTCATGTATAATACTCATGTTTGAAAAGTTGAGTAACATTAAGTTGTCTTTGGATAGTAGTTTGCCTTTTGCTCCACTTTGAATGTTTTTCTTGAGGTCACCGTGATTTTCTTTGTGGAACGTCCTGTGCAGTATGGTAAGCACCCAAGTATTGACATTGCCCTTGCTTGCATGGAGGTGGCATTCTTGTGTGTGAGTGAAGAGATGGCCAGTAAATAAATGAAGAGCTTCTCATGGTCATGTGGTACAAAGAAGCTGATGAGAAAAAGCAAGTGGCTAGGAAAGGGGTACTTCAGATACAGGAGTAATAAGGAAAAGCAGCTGGGAGGAGATGACCTTAGAGTTGAGAGCTGAGAATACTCCAGCCACACAGACACTGGGGAAAGTCAGGGCAAAGACCTTGAGCTTGAGCTCACCTTGTTGGAGAAAGAGACAGAGAGGGCCAGTGCTGTTAAAACTGGAAAACCAGTAGGAGGTAGAAGAGATCACGGGAAATGTGATCAGATGGGACCTTGCAGCAGGTTATGGGAAGGACCTTAAACATGTTATTAATGCCACATGAAGCCTTTGGAGTAGGATTTTCAGCATTAGAATGCTATGGCTTGATTTAAGTCTAGAGAAGATCTTGTTGGCTCTCTCATGGAGAGTGAGTGGTCTCAAGGTGCCCCGAGTGAAAGCAGTGAGAGCTGTTAACAAGCTTTTTTGCTTCTTGAAGAAGCTGGAGTGTAAAAGAAACTCAACTCTGATATCTGTACTTTACAAGGTGTTAACATATGGACTTTTGTCCAAACAACATCTGTTTCATGTTTACTACATTTTGTCTTACGACTATTTTCTTTATTATCTGATAAACATTTGAATTGCTAAGTCATTGTTAGGGATAATATTGTCTTTGAAAATATGCAAATTTTAGGGTATTGTCATTGTAAGACTGACTTAAATTTAACATATAATTAAATTATATTCAGGTATTTATATTTAAAATATAGTATAAAAAGTTCAGATAAAAATTGTTACCAATTATAATTTTTGTTTATTCCATTACAAGATATTTGAACATGTATCTTAAAAGTTGTGATCATGGGAGAAAAATGTGATCATGGTATGTACAATTAAACTTTTAACCTCATATCATTCCATATATAGTTTTTTTTTTTTTTTTTAAGATTTTATTTATCTATGAGAGAGAGAGGCAGAGACACAGGCAGAGGGAGAAGCAGGCTCCAGGTAGGGAGCCTGACATGGGACTTGATCCCGGGTCTCCAGAGTGAGGCCCTGGGCTGAAGGCTGCAGTGGTAAACCGCTGAGCCACCCGGGCTGCCCTAGTTTTTGTTTTTGAAGCGTAGTTGAAAACAGGCTTTAAAATTGTGAGCTGTAATAGAGAATTGCATACAAAATAAATGAATTATTTTGCAGCAATCGTCTAATATATAGATCCCAAGAAATATCACAGGCACCACAAAGGTTTTCTGAGTTACTCCTTTAGTATCAAATCTCTCTCCATTTCCCTTAAGTGTCAAATGCTAATTAAAGTATCTTTTATTTTTTATTTTTTTTAAACACAGAGAGAGGCAGAGAGAGAGAGAGGCAGAGATACAGGCAGAGGGAGATGCAGACTCCATGCAGGGAGCCTGACGTGGGATTCGATCCTGGGTCTCCAGGATCATACCCTGGGCTTAAGGCAGCTCTAAACTGCTGAGCCACCCGGGCTGCCCCTAAAGTAGCTTTTAATTGTTATGCTTTTTAATAGCTGGTTTTTAAAATGTGGAAAGGAGAATCAATATGGGCAAACACCAGTTGATAAAGCAAATATTAATATCATGTATTCCAAAAGCTCATTATTTGGAAAATACGTATTTTTTTCACCTACGAAAAACCTTTTCTTAACTGGTGGATAATTTCAAAGGCTAGCTTGTAGAAAGCTGATTTTATCTGTTATACTTAACTCTAGTGTTGATTTGGGTTCGGGTTTTGTGATGAGAAAGAGTAGATTGGCTAGGAATTGATTCTATGAATATTTGAAATTTTCATAATCTATCTTGGAAGCACATTAACATTACTTTGTTAGCATTCTGCAGTTTGAGAGCTGGAAAGAACAGAGAAAGTAGAGATGTACTATAAAAGAAGCAGCAGAGCCAGGGAATTGTTAGCAGAGTGACCCAGGTGTTCTGGGTTTCTGGTTCTCTTTATTCCTTCTTTTTCCCATGGTTTCCAAGTTCTGTCTTCTTTGCATATTCATCATATTTGTTTATGTTTTCAAATGAAACCTCTGTAGAATTTCATTATTTACAATGAATAGAAACTGCAGCAATACTCATTGACACGTAGAGAGTTTCAAAAGGGCCAGAGACTTGCTGGGGCTCTTCCACAGGACATGGGCTCTTTCCCAAGACCCCAGGGAAAAAAACCACTGCTCTGTGTGATATTGAACCCACTCAGCCCTTCCCTGCTCCAGATTGTGCCTTATCCAGAATTACTGGGTCACCTCACCCTCCAGTCAAAATGCCATTCAGGCCAAGTTTAGAAGGAAAATAGGATTGAACTCAATCGCACCACTGTGTAAATAACTGATCTTCATTTCCCAAAGCACTTTCAGATTTTGTAATTGAATCACAGTACTGCAAAGGAATCTTGTAGTGTTGAACCACTTACATAAAGCGAAAATGTTGGCCATGTTGGGATATTTAGGTCATTTATAAATTTTTTGCTTAGGAGTTGGAAACTACTTAGCTTGTTAAAAGTTTTGGATAAAGACAGCCTTTTCCTGGATATCTTTCAGTTTAAAGTTTTGAGACGCTTTTATTGCTTTCCAATAGGTTGTTTTTGAATTAAAAAAAATAATTGATTTTGAGGATTTGAGGGGAGAATTATACATTCTCGCTTTTTAAAAAATTTTTTTTTTAATTTATTTATGATAGTCACACAGAGAGAGAGAGAGAGAGAGAGAGAGAGAGAGAGAGGCAGAGACATAGGCAGAGGGAGAAGCAGGCTCCATGCACTGGGAGCCCGACGTGGGATTGGATCCCGGAAAGGCAGGCGCCAAACCGCTGCGCCACCCAGGGATCCCTACATTCTCGCTTTTAAGATTCTTCTAAGAACCAGGTTAATATAATGGAAATTCATATGTAAACCAAGTTGTTTGTTAATGCAAAATGTTCTCATTATTAAGAATTAAGTTGAATTCTTTAATAAAATTTTTTTTGTAGTGACATGTTTGATATTGATGATTAATTTTATATCTCACAAACAAGACAGGGAACAGTCACAGAAGTGATTTCATTAGTTTTGGGAGAGTCATGACAATGAAGACTTGGACACTTTACAGTGTAGAAATAGTATAGATGGTATCTCCTGTTATAACTTCTTTTATTCCAGATGATAACAGTTTTAAACTTGTGTGATTCTAGCATAATGTAATGCATGTCAGACTTCTCTTCCAAACACACAGTGTTTAAATGCACATCAGAGCTCAGTGACTCACTATACCCACATAAAAAGATAGGCTGCATTTTTCTTAGTTTCTAACTTGGTGTGGTAGCACAGGTCAGAAAATTGTAAAATCCAGCAGCCAAAAATTGCTCAAGCATTTTGCTGTTTTACAAAAGTCATTTGTGCTATGTAACTGTTGTTTTTTAAAGCTATTTTAGTTCTTAAAGTTTTGTGAACCACACTTAACTTTTTCTATTTGCTTATTTTTGTTTCTTTAACTGTTACAAATTTTCACACATACAAATTATTTTGCTAGTTTTATAGCACATTGTTAGAATAAAATAGAGTAGTATTTTAGAAAGCTTAAGAAAGAGACCAACCATTAAAAAAATAATTATACAGAATCTACTAACATTGAGAAAATACTTTCTAGTAATTTGGTTTAACAGTAATCTTTAAAAAAATAAGTAAAAACAAAAACAAAATCCCAGTAATCTTTTTTTTTCTTAAAGATTTTATTCATTCATTCATGAGAAAGACAGAGAGAGAGAGAGAGAGAGAGAGAGAGAGAGGCAGAGACACAGGCAGAGGGAGAAGCAGGCTCCATGCAGGGAGCCCGATGCAGGACTTGATCCCAGGTCTCCAGGGTCAAGCCCTGGGCTGAAGGCGGCACTAAACCGCTGAGCTACCTGGGCTGCTTTTAATTCCTGGATAATATATATTTCTTCTGTTAGCCACCTAACTCTCATAAACAATAACCCAGCAATATATATGCATGAACCCACACAAGACTGCAGTTGTATGGGAATGTGGAGAAGTGGTTCACTTTTCAAAATCCTATAATAAGAAAATTAACTTTACATGTTTCAATATAATGTGGCTTTATGACTTTTTTTGACTTTAAATTTGGACTTTTATATCTGTAATTCAAACATTGGCCATGTGCAGTGATTGATGAGTTGGGGAAATGATAAAAAGATACAAAATAATTATTCTGCATTCCTGTTTTTAATAAAGAATACATTTTGTGTTTTGTTTTTTTAAACTGGCTTAAAATAGAAAGCAGGCTTTTTATTTTGGCCTAGTGCTTTATGTAAAGGGAAACAAATTACTTTGTAGTAAAGGTAAAATAATGGAAAAAGAGAAGAGGGTTAAATAGTTGAATTCTGTAGTCCTATGGTGAAAGAATTGGAAGGAAGGTGGGTAAATAATAATTATAGTTAAAATGACAAAAAAAATCTAAATTTTTGCCTCCAAAGAATTGAATACATAGATTGAGATTGTTTGGTAAGAGTCTATTCTAATTGCCATTGACTGTCTAGCTTAAATACTGGCGAAGTACCCACCAGGTCTCAGGGATATGGCATGGGGCCTGGTCTAGAGAAACCTTTGTGTAGTAAGTATTCATAGTAGTCATCTCCCCACCCCACCCCCTTTCTCTCTCTCTTTTTGGGCAGATGTTATTTTTGCTACATTTGCTATTTTAACCTGTCAGTTAAAAAATAATTACTATGTCAGTATGGCTGGCGGCTCATATAGGAAAAATATGCTGTCTCTTAATCAAAGGTGATTACAGTTTTTTCCTGTCTGTAAATGTGCTTGTTGTGTAACGAGAATGCATTAGTCTCAGCCTGATGTACGAAATGAAAGGCAGCAAGAAGCAGCACCATTGTTATCACTCCAGGCGTGTCTAATGAATCGTGTTTCCATGTTCTCTCGGTCACGCCGAAGAGTGCCCTCAGCCAGGGCTAAGCCTCCTGTAAAATGCTCTTTAAGATTATTGTAGCAAGAACAGAAATGCTGGGTGAGTGGGGGTTGGGAGAGAAAGCCAACCAGACAGCTGCATTTCAGTTACAGCTGCAAGGATTACTCACTGTAATAGCAGTGACAGACAACTGTTTGAGCTTTAGTGTAAAAGGCAATTTGGGGACGGCTTGCCCTGTCAGAATTTTAGTAGCAATATGTGTGTGTGCACGCGTGCACACGCACATGCATGTGCTCATGTGTGTTTGTGTATGTAAGTTCATAAAATGTTTATTTTGTAGTATTAATGATTTAATCTAAATGTTCTAACTGAACTGCATATCTAGATTTTTTTCTAAAAATTAATTCTATCTTGTTGTGCTTCCTGTTCTAAGATTGTTGATTTTTCTTGTAATTTCTGACCATGTAGCTCTTTTTAAAAGCATGTAGCTGTTCAATAAATAATAGTAGCCTTAATTAAAAAAAATCTTTTGCAAGCATAAAGTGGTACAGAAGGAAATAATCCAGCAACCAGAGATAACTTAATTTTGATGGCTGTCCTTCAGGCGTTATGTGTATTATATAACAAAATTAAGAGCATATTGATAGCTTTAAAGGATAAAAAGTAAGTTATTTAAAAAATCTCTGAAAGGAGTAGCAAATGGGGGCAAGTTTGGTTCTTAGAAGTCAGTACCAGCCATTGTGCACGATTTTTTTTTCCCTACTGTGTAGCTATTAAAGAAACATTGCAGCCTGACTGTTTTCTGTGGCAATTGTCTTTTGAAGGTCTTGTTCAATTTATCTAGAAATTTAGTTTTATGGTCTCCTTCAATTTAAAGTTTAGTAGCTTTATATGGAGTCCTGTGATCCATTGAAATGCTAACTTGGGTCATGTCTCAACTGCTACAATGCTGTGTAGAAACCATCATTAAAATTCTGGTTATCCTGCAACTGGCAGAGAAGTCATGCTGTTAGAGGTTCCTTAGTAAAACATTATACTATTAAAATTTTGAATCACAGATGGTAATAGCTACACTAGTGGTGAACATAGCATAACATAGAGAAATTGAACCACTTTGTTGTACACTTGAAACTAATGTAACATTGTGTGTCAACTACACTCAAATTTTAAAAAATTAGAAAAATTTTGAATCACAACTGTGCTTCTGTCCCATGAATATTAACAATATTTATAATCATTTAAAGTTACAAATAGGGTCAAAACAAATGGAGTATTTTGATCTATATTTTCTATCCCTAATTCTTATTTAATTGATTGACATTGGGAAAATTAAAATCCATTTTCAGTATAGATTTGTTAAGTGATACCAAATATTCTACACCCACAAGTAATTCAAGGAAATCAGAGCTCTAAGTAGGTTGAATTGATATAAGTAATAAGTCCATTTAGTTATTAATGACTTTAAATATAGATTTTACAAGGCAATCGATGGCAGTATAACTGATCATTCGTGTTTTATGTAATTGGATTTCTTATGGATATAATGCCATTTTCAGAATTAATGTAGCATTATGCTGCTTTGTTACTCAGTCTTTTTGTAAGTCAATTTTAAGAAAGTAGATACTTCAAAATTTATTTATCTTGAAAGCATTTCATTTGATGCAACCCATAAAATTGATAAATATTACATTATGATATCTGCTTAGTGCAATTCTTAGGTAGGGGATTTAATAATATAAAGCAGTTAAAAAAAACCTAGTATGCTTTATAAATTGCAGATAAGGGTCAAAAACAAAGGCAGTGGGCAAATTATAAATTCTGCATTCAGGGCTGTGCTATCTTTAGCAGTTTGTCACTGAAATCTACCTGGGAAGTAATCTCCTTGTTTCATGTGCTTTGCTTTAATCTATTTGTATTTCTGGAGTTTGGAGAAAAATTTGATTTTCAGTAATTTTAATGGTTGAAAAAGAAGTGCCATCCCTGAAAGAGTGCCCCTCCCCCCCCTCCAATATTTGCAGTGGCCAATGTGGTTACTGAACTCAATGTTCTGGATAATAGGTTTCATTAGTTTTGATGCCTGAGGTAAAAAAGCAGTAGGTGGGAATAAGAAGTGTTTTTGATGTCTAGACGTTCATTTCAGCTGTTGCTGCAATATGATACATTAAAAGGAAATATGTATCATAGCTCAGAGGAAATATGTATTCTTTGAAAGTAATTCTACTTTTAAACTGTGTAAGGCAGGGTGACCTAAATTCTAAACGCATGAGCTTGAATTTCTTCAAGGTTTTACAATTTTTATGCTCCTCCCTACCCAATTCCATTATCCCTCCTACTTTTCCCCCTTCAAGTAAAGTATGTCAGTTTTGCTTGTCGAATTGGAAGGGATATCTTTCCAAGATCTCTGCTGGGAAACACAAAATCATTGAAGTATATACTGCTTTGATATTTTGCCATATTGACTTTTTTCCTGAACCTTTTATATGGTTTTTTTTGTTTTTTTTTTTCAGAAAAGCTTATTAATTCTGCAAGGAGCCATGTTTCACAGAGTTAAAAGAAGTTATATTATAGTTTGTGAGGATTTTGAAAAATTATTTGGGCACTAAGTAGTAATTACTACTATTTAAATTTTCCTTTCTAAAACACTGTTTCCTACTCAAAGAAAAACATTTATATAGTACTTTTGCAGTTTAAATATTTGATTATGAGGATTACTATATTAAAAAAATGTTGAATAACAGCAATTTAAACACATTATGATTATAGTTTTTATAACTTAAGTAAGATAGCTTTAGTACCAAAATAGTTTTTCTTTGTAAATAGGCAGCTGTGGTACTACTTAGTTTTATTTTTCTGTTTTAGTTTGGCTATAATAGACCGCATAACAACAAGAGAATTTTTTTTTTTTTTAAAACAAGAGAATGTTTTAATTTAGGAATTCTTCGTTTTAATTGAATCTTGCCACTCATTTATTGTATACACATTTTAGGTCTTTTGGTGCTTTCTTTTTCAAGACTAACAAACTTTTAGTACAATTCTTCCATTACATCTAAGTAGATTTAGATGTAAGTCCCCTTGTAGGGACACCTGGGTGGCTCAGCGGTTGAGCGTTGTCCTTCGGCTCAGGGCGTGATCCCAGAGTACCAGGATCCAGTCCCACATTGGGCTCCCTGCATGGAATCTGCTTCTCCCTCTGCCTGTGTCTCTGCCTCTCTCTCTGTCTCTCATGAATAAATAAATAATTTTAAAAATCTAAACAAAAAAGTCTCCTGTAGAGATAGTCTTATTGCTACTTTATATTCTTAAGGAATTAATAAGCATTTATATGTAAACTGGAAAAATCAAAAGAATTCGGCTTTTTTTTTTTTTTTTAAATTTTAAAAATGGAGACAGCATACCCTGGGGAGATTGTAGGATTCATAAAGATGGGGTCTAGCATTTGCAAGCTTTCTTACAAATTTGGTGGACGCTTTTCTTCTAGGCCACCTTGGAAAGGAGATCAAGAATTAAGTAGTGAATGCATCTCCTGTCATTTATAGAAACTTAATTTAGACTACCCAATACCTAGTTCATGCCCCTCCCCTTACTTTATGAAATATTTAAATATCAAGCAAATGGAAAGTTGGTTTAAATTTCACTTTGGGAAGAAGATATCTTAGAAAAAACTAGCTTAAAAAGCTAAAATGTGCTTTTCTCTGATATTATCATGGAGTTGTATAAATAGATTGCAGAAGCAATTTCAATTTTGCTTAACATTTGAAAAAATTACTTGCAGTTATTTAGAAAACATTAAGTTGCAAATTGTGGATCCAGAGGGAAATTTGACTTGAATGTTGAAGTTTGCCTTTGTAACTGGTATTCAGAGTAAAAGGTGGATGGGATGGATTAACATAGCTCTAAGTGTGGTATAGTGGAAGGAGCATGGGTGTTAGAGTCCGAAAACTTGGGCTTGAATCTCATCTTTGCCACTAATCCTCTTAACTGGATATAAGGAGATTTTAGATTGAAGCCAAATCCAATGAAGTAAAGGTATGTGCACATAAAATACTAGGTCAATTCAACACATGTTTATGAATATCTGATATGTTCTAGTCACTTCAGCTATGAAAATAAATTGCTTCCTCTTGTGGAATTTTAACTAATGGACTAATTTTTATATTTACTGTTTATAAAAAGTAGATGTAAAATACATTTGATCCTGTTAGGTTCTGAATATAGTTACATATGACTCTAGATTCTTGGATTTATTAGTTGTGTGACCTTGGGAAGTTTAAGATTTTTAAGCCTTAGTTTTCTTATTTATAAAGTGGAGATTAGAATAAGCTGTATTGGTTGGAATTCTTAGTTGCAAATAAGAAAAGGAATTGATTAAAAGAATATTGAGTATTCACAGAACTGTTTGTCAATTTTAGGATCAGTGCTGCAGTATTGGTTTCATGAGAATAAATAGTGGTATCACCACTAAGCACTGGATGCTCCAGTACCTCTGCTACTTAAGCATCAAAAACTTGATCTTACAGCTGCTATTTCTAGTGGTGACAGAAATATCTCTCTGTGTCTACTTTCTTCTGTGTCACTTAGATCCAGAGCCAAAGGTGTAGTGCAGGAGCACCTAGTGGACTTCAGCATATATATATCCTTGTCCATATTGCAGGACAGGATGGAAGAAAGCGTCTGCTTTCAGCTCATTAGGGGTGACCATATTTGACACTCAGCATGGGATAGGCAATTCCCAGGGATAGGAAGAAGTCAGATACTGAGTGGGTACATGTCCTTTACTTTGTATCATAGTGTTGTGCTGAAAAAACATTCTCCCCATCGCTAGCCCCTATTGATAGGTAGTGCTTGATTTGAAGCTTGGCACACAAAATAAAGTCTCAGAAATTGAGAAAGATGGTTTCCTAGGTAGAAAGCCAACCTTGACTATCAGTTATTTTATCTTACTGTTATTTTAATATATTTTTTTAATGTTTGTTAGCTATGCTGCAAAGGATTCAAAGTTGTTATTGCCTTACAAGTGATTTTCAAAATCTATATTAGCTTTTTTGAGAGCATTCCTTTTTTCTGGCCTGATACTTGAGGCATAACATAGCCAAGAACTGTGGGCCAGTGTGTGTTGGCCAAATATCTATTATATTCCAAAAATGCTATTCTAGATTTAACTTATTTTGGCATTTTAGAGATTCATTGAAACATCTGCTGCTCTTGTATTTCTGGAAATTTTGCACATGAAGTAGATAAGAAAGCTTGGTCTGACTTTTGCTACTTTCCACAAGTATGCTTGCTGTATATAAACGGTAAATTAAAGGGGTAGCAAAATAAAATAATAAAAATCCTTAAATGCATGGCCTCAATTGATATTATTTATTAGAGGGATTATCCTTGATTACAGTTGTTGAGTTCCAATAAATTGACTACTCTTGAATCTTTATATGTAAGATGAAATTTAGATGTTCATATGAAGTCCAAATACTATGCCTTGTTAGTTACCTCTGCTGACTTATATTTTAAATTTTACTGGCTGACTTACAGTTTATAATTTTCTGTTGTTTCTTAAGCTTTGGTATACTTAAATAAGAGCTTAATGTAATCTGATTTATTTTATTTTGTGTTACTGCTTTCTTCTGGTGTTATTACATTGGTGCCTAAACTTTATATAAACTTATATAATATAAAGGAAGATATGAGAATTACCGTATAAAAAATAATATTGAGGGTATTTTTCAAATTTTCAGTATTTAAAAAAATTTTAGAGAAATGTTTTAGAGAAATTTTTGTTCTCGTTGTCTTATTTGCAATATTTAATATGACGTACATAATACAATTTATAGTAGATTGTCTTGTAGGGGTGGACCACTTTGGTATGTAGTCTCTTTTTTTAAAGATTTTATTTATTCATTCATGAGAGAGAGAGAGAGAGAGAGAGAATGAGAGAGAGACAGGCAGAGACACAGGCAGAGAGAAGCAGGCTCCATGCAGGGAGCTAGATGTGGGACTTGATCCCGGTCTCCAGGATCAAGCCCTGGGCCAAAGGCAAGGGCTCAACCGCTGAGCCACCCAGGCATCCCTGGTCTGTAGTTTCTTGTGGGTGAAACTGTTTTTTTGTGTTTTGTTTTTCTGCTTTAAATAATTTGTGAATGACGGGTTAAACAAATAAACTATATTGTTTGGATAAAAAAAAATCATGTTCAGTGTGCAGAAGTTTAGAGTAGGAGTCCTTCTGATTCATATTCTGTTCTCATTTTCAGCACTAAAAATATATAAGAAATCAATGTAAGTATATTTATAATGGCTTAGGTTCAGAAGCTGTGTCTAATAATGAAAAGAGTTTATGTAAAGCAGTAAAAGAGTTTAAGTTTTTTAGTGTATAGTTCTACAGGTTTTGCCAAATGTACACAGTTCCGTAACCACCATGACAAACAAGATGTAGAACAGCTCCATAATCCCTCAAATTTCCCATGTCCCTTTGTTATCAACCACTGCCATTCTAGGGATGGGAATGGGAATAAGAATCCATGGGGCAGTTTACATTACCTTAAATTTGCCTTTGTGAGAATGCTATATGAATGAATTCTAAAGCATGTGGCTTTCTGAGTATGATGGCTTTTTTCACTTAGTATAATGACATTCATTCATATTTTGAGTATATGAGTAGTTTTGTTTTGTTTTGTTTTGTTTTGTTTTGTTTTGTTTTCTTTTCTCTTCTCTTCTCTTCTCTTCTCTTCTCTTCTCTTCTTTTCTTTTCTTTTCTTTTCTTTTCTTTTCTTTTCTTTTCTTTTCTTTTCTTTTCTTTTCTTTTCTTTTCTTTTCTTTTCCTTTCCTTTCCTTTCCTTTCCTTTCCTTTCCTTTCCTTTCCTTTCCTTTCCTTTCCTTTCCTTTCTTTTCTTTTCTTCTTTTCTTTTCTTTCTTTTCTTTCTTCTTTTCCCCTCCCTCCCTCCCAAGACTTATTTATTTGAGAGAGAACCCACACGTTCCTGTGCCCATGAGCATGGGAGCAGGGCAGGGGCAGAGGGAAAGGGAGAGAGAGAATCCTCAAGCAGATTTCCTACTGAGCTCAGAGCCCTATACAGGGCTGATCCCAAGACTCTGAGATCATGACCTGAGCCGAAATCAAAAGATGGCCACTTAACCTTCGGAGCTACCCAGGAGCTCCCCCCTCCTTTATTTCTGAATAGTATCCCAGTGTGTATGGATTGTCTGCTGTTTGTTCTTTTCCCAGTTGAGGGACTTTTGGATGTTTTCCGGTTCCTGGCATTTTGGGAAAACAATAACAAACCAGCTCTAAATATTTGCTGCAATTTTCCATGTGGACACAAGTTTCTTATTTTACTTGAATACGCACGTGTGTGTATGCATGTGCACTCGAGCACAGACACCCCTAAGATGGATGATGCTAGACTGCATGGCAAGTGTATGTTTAACTGCAGAAAAAATTGCCAAAGTCAGCTTTTCCACAGTGACTGTACTATTTTTGCATTGTTATCAGCAGTATATGACCATTACAATTACTCTGTATGCTCATTAGCACTTTGTATTTTCAGTTTATCTTTTAAGCCATACTAAAGGGCTTTTCTGTAGCTGAACATAACTTTTCTGTGTTTTTTTGAAGAGCAGAAGAGTTTTTCATTTCGATGAAGCTCTGTTGAACAGTTTTTCATTCTGGATCATGCTTTTGGTGTCATATCTAAGAAATCTTTGCTAACCTAAGCTTATAAAAAGTTTCTCTTGTGTTTTTGAAATTTTATAGTTTTAGTTAGGTTTTACATTTCAGGGTTCATTTTTCTATATGATGTGACCTATAGTTTGAGCCTCATTTTTTTTGCATAGGGATATTCATTTATTTCAGTTCTAGTTGTTGAAAAGACTGTTCTTACTCCACTGAACTGCCTTTGCACCTTTTTTGGAAGCTGATTGATCATATATTTTTGGGTCAGTTTGTAGGCTATACTGTTTTGTTGATCTGTGTATCCTATCTCTAGTACCACACCATGTTGTCAATTCTAGTTCTATAGTGAATCTGGAAATCAGGTTATGTAAGTCTCCTAAGCTATATTTTTCTTTTGCCGCATTATTCTAGTTCCTTTGCTTTGTCATATAAATGCAATTTTTCTCATTCTCTAGAAAATCCTTTAGAGATTTTTTTTAATTATAATTGAGTTGACTCTATAGATCTGTTTTAGAAGAATTGATATCTTGACAATAATAACTTTTTCAGTCCATGATCAATATATACCTCTGCATTTATTTATGTCTCATTGATTGCATTCATCAGTGTTGTAGTTTTTAGCATTTAGATCTTGTACATAATTTGTAGGTTTTATATCCAAGGATTTCGTGTGTTTGGTGCTATTATAAGTGATAATCTTAAAAATGCAGTTTCTTATTCATTATAGTATATAGGAATAGGATTTTTTCTTTTTTGTTTCTGTTGACCCTATTCTGTGATCTAGTTAAACTCAGTTTTAGATCTACTGTTTTTTTGGTCGTTGTTGATTCTATAGGATTTTCTCATAGTCATGTCATCTGTGAATAGAGATGTTTTATTTCTTCTATTCCAATTAGTATGTCTGGTATTTTTTTTCCTGCCTTATTGTATTGGTTGATGACACCTCCACTAAAATTGGAACAGGAGTGGTGAAAGCAGACTTCCTTGCCTTGTTCTTGATAGTAGGGGAAAATAATCAGTCCATTATCATTAAATATATTAGTTGTAGGTTTTTGTGATTGTTCTTTTAAGAATTTTTTCAAACAAAAAAACCCAGTTCTTCAGTCTATTTTAAAATTGTTGAAATCATGATAAAATTATAATGATAAAAAATTGTAGTTGACATTGCTGAAACTTTTTTAGTATTCCACATTGCATGATTGGACAACTATAACACTTAAACATTTCAGTTAAAGTATTTCAGGACCATTTGAGGAAGAAATAGAGTTATGGTTGTTGACTGAGAACTTTGACAACTTCCATGAACGGCAGAGTACATACTTTAAATTATATCAAGAAGAACAAAAAGAAAAAAAAGCAGAGTGGTTGAAGCAGATGACACAATGTTGATAATTTGGGTTAGGAATTTATTGGATCTGTTTTTTTAAAGTATGATTGAAGATTTTTAATTAATATATATATATTTTAAAACAATGTGCAGAATAGATGTCACCAACTTGGAAGAAAACCTTAGAAGAGTGGGACTCTTTTCACAAATGCTGCATCACTAACACTCTTTATGACACAAAAGACTATTACATAGAAAAACACTGACACTAGTAACGAGTCAAAATGTGATTCAGAAGAGTCAACATCTAAATGCTGATGAAGTTTTAGGCATTTTTAACCTTTTCTGGGGTGGTGCTTATAATATGTTTTATGTATGTACAATAATGATATTTGAAAAAAAAATGTGAATAGGGTACCCGGTGGCTCAATGAGGTAAGCCTCCCACTCCTGGTTTTGGCTCAGGTTATAATCTCAGGATCATGGGATCCAGCCCTGCATTTGGTCTGTGCTCATTGGGAAGTCTGCTTCTTTCTTCCTCTGCCCCTCACCCTTGCTCACTCTCTTTCTCTAAAGCATATTTCAAGAAAAATAAAAACATGTCAATAAATGTAAAGGAGCTCTTTAAATAATTGCAAATTAAAAATCCTAAGTAATAAAAGCCATATTATAGTTTAATTGGCAGCTTACCTCCACTCCTTCACCTTCAGCAATATTTAAAAAAATCATGCTTCTTGAACTTGATAGTGTCTTATAGTCACTGAGACACATTAAAAAGGAAAATCAAATTAATATGAGGTGGTCCTTTTGTTGAAATGTTAGCTCTCTTTCTCACCCAGGAAAAGCTCTATCTAGAAGATAAATGTGTGAGAACACAGATTCAGGACATCCTCAGGATTGTAAAAACTTTTGCTTGTTTTGTCTTGAACAGAAGTAGTCTGTTGCTAGCAGGAATGTTTATTTGCTGTACTTTATTTCCATTTCTTTAGTGATAAATAATAAAATGTTTCTGACAGAGGTTGCTTTGGGAAAATTTGGTAAATCATTGTTAGCCACACAGGCAGGAAAACAAAAGCTTATCTGACATACTAAGAAAAAATATTATCCGGTTTTATCATTTAAAGGCGGTCCTTTAGATAAAATCCATGAATGTAAATACGCTTTTTCTAATTCTATGTGATTGGAGATAGATTTTGAGATGTCTGTTGGTGTGGTAAAAGCATTACAAATGCATTGTGGATTTAAAGTATATTTTAATTCTCAAAATTTTCTCTGGTGAGTGGTTTTGTCAAGATAAGTAAAAGGAAGTAAAATTTTCTTCTGCAAATGTCGTTTCCATCCTTCCAATTTTTTGTTATCTTGAACTGAACTAATATAATTTAAAAGGAAATTAGCTGTCTTCTGCAAGGCGTTTTATATCCTTTTATATATGAAAAGAATGTTAGGAATGCATGAGGCATTGTTAGTCTATTGGATTCTCTTGATGTTAGAGTTACTTGTGGCTCAGTGTTATATTTCTTTTTTTTTTTTTAATAAAGATTTTGTTTATTTATTTGAGAGAGAGAGAGTGTGAGAGAGGGGGCAAGGGGGGCGGGGCAGAGACACAAGCAGGCTCCATGCAGGGAGCCTGTTCCAGGACATGATCCCTGGACTCTAGGATCACGCCCTGGGCCGAAGGCAGGCACTAAACCGCTGAGCCACCCAGGGAACCCCTCAGTGCTGTATTTCCAAGGCAAATATGATATTTCCCAAAATGTCAAACTTAAATGAAATTATGAGTTTAGGAAATCTGATCTTAAATTAAGATTTTATTTCCTGGTATTTTTCCTAAAATTCCGTCCTTAAAGTCCTATTGAGATACTGCCTTTAGAACATATAAGGAAATTTGAATAACTGACATTTTTGAAGATTTTTTCCTTTTAGTTTTTCTCTAAAAATACAGAAGCTAACCTTAGCAATAGTTTGTGACATTTTGTTATCTTTAAATAGAATTTTAACAAAATTTGTCTTTGTTGTACTGTTAGGTAGAAAGATTAATTTGAGAATTTCAGATGATTTCAAATTTTGAAGAATCGGATTGTAAGGATTTTTAAAAAAATTTTTTTATTTATGATAGTCACACAGAGAGAGAGAGAGAGAGAGAGAGGCAGAGACATAGGCAGAGGGAGAAGCAGGCTCCATGCACCGGGAGCCCGACGCGGGATTCGATCCCGGATCTCCAGGATCGCGCCCTGGGCCAAAGGCAGGCGCTAAACCTCTGAGCCACCCAGGGATCCCCAGATTGTAAAGATTTTTACTGGAGAGGGGTTGTACCATGGTCATATTCCTGAAGACTTTAAAATTGAAACATGTTATTTCCTTCTGTATATAGGTATTCTATGACTTTGGGCAAGTATTTAACTTCTTTTCTCAGTTTCTGTGCAAGATAATTCATTTCAATGAGTTCATTAACTTTGCTTTAGAAAAATGTTTTGAAAGTTAATTTTTATTTGAATGCTCCTCTTACTGGTTCAATTTTTTTAGTTTTGTTTTGCTTTTTTTTCAGTTGTGGAAGAAGGACTCTGGGAAAATGGCCTTTCCTATGAATGTCGGACACTGCTCTTCAAAGCAATACACAATCTGTTAGAAAGGTAAGAGAAGGAATAGCATCACAGTTGTTTTGAGACACCCAGGTTTAATGCTGGATGTTCCCAGGCTTTCCTGTAATTCTCAAAATGCTTTTGCATACAATTTTATGAAGATAAAATTATATACATCTCATTTCTTTTATATTGATATGATTTCAACCTTAGAAGAAGTTTCAGGAATAGCATAAACAGCCTCATATATCCTTTTACTCAGATTCATCAATAGTTTTTCTTTTACCCAGTTTGCTTTGTAGTTTGTGTGATTGCCTACCTTTTTACTTCTAACCTGTGTATTTTAAACTTGTTTCCTGAGCCACTCAAGAGTCATTTGCACACTTGAGAGTGTTCTTTCTTTAACCCCTAAGTGTTTAGGTGTACATTTCCTGAGGACAGTGATATCCTCTCATGTAAACACTGTACAATTATGAAAATTAGGAAATCTAACATTTATAAAATGCCATTATCTGTAGTTCAGCTCCAATGTTATCACTGTCCCACTTATGTCCCTGATATCTTAAACCCCTTCCCCCCAAGATCTGATCCATGATCATACATTTTAGTTTTCATGTCTCTTTAAATTTAGAAGTGTTCTTTAGCCTTTCTTTTTCTTTCTTGACATTGTATGAGTTCAGGCCATATGTTTTATATAATGTCCCTCAATTTGAGATAGTTTCTTCATGATTAGATTTAGGTTATGCATTTTGTAGTAATACCATAGAAGTGATGTCATGTCCTCCTCAGTATATCAAAGCAGGAGGCCTATGATTTCAATGTCAGTGATATTAACATTGTTGATCACTTGTTTGGGGTGGTGTTCTGTCAGATTTCTACACTGTAAATTAATAAGTACTTGTGAACTGTGACCTTTGTTAATTCTTTGTAATTATTAAGTAATTTGTGACCAGATACAATGAGGTTGTGTAATTATCCCGTTACCACATTTTGACTCATGTGTTTTATCTTCTGTCATTTAAATCAGCATAGTTATGGCTGTAATGATAATTTTCAAATGCAATCATTCTTTCTACTTCCATTGTTGGACATTTTTTTTTTTTTTTGTAACGAAGAGCTTTTCATTTTCTTGTATGTACGTGTGTGTGTGTGTGTGTGTGTGTGTGTGTGTGTTTAAGATTTTATTTATTCATGAGAGACACAGAGAGAGAGAGGCAGAGAGAGAAGCAGGCTCCATGCAGGGAGCCCGACGTGGGACTCAATCCCGGAACTCCAGGATCAGGCCCTGGGCCAAAGGCAGGTGCCAGACCGCTGAGCCACCCAGGGATTCTTGTATGTGTGTTTTAATCTCCCTTTTAGCTATACAAATTTGGAGAAATGGATTTCTGTTTTGGTCAGTGGATTATAATTTATAATTTATTACCACCATCATTTATTTCAATTCATAAATTCTTCCAGATTTGGCCAGGGGGAGCCCCTTCATGATGGAGTCTATGGCTTTTGGACCTGTTGTCATTGTTCAAGTGCCTCCTTACTTTATGGCATAACAGTGTATTTCTGGCTCAGATAGTATTTTAAGGGGAAAAACAAATGATAAAGAATGGATTAATTAAGAACTCCTATGGAAAAAAAACCTTTTCACTTCTCTTTCTGAGTCTTTATTTGATACTCTCAGGTAATCAAAGCTGAAAGGACATTCTGGTACCGTTATCCAAGCTGCTAGTTATGGTAATGTCACTACCGTGTCAATGCTTAGAGGACCTAAGCTGTAGTTGATAAGTTGTCACCATTTAAGTCACTCAGAAAGATCTTTCCCACCAAATTTATCTTTTTCATTTTGGACTTCAGTTTCCACTTCTGTACTTGGAGTAGACCTAGAGGCCATCCATCTGTTACTAAGGCAGTATATTTTGGAAGCATTGATTTTGAAAGTTGAATCTCTTAAATATTTCAAATATTTGGTAATTCTCTCTCCCACTGCAAAACAAAACAAAGTACACACAAAGTCCCTTCAGGAAAATGTGGAAACTTGACTGTTTATATACTCTGATGCCATAACAAAACTCTTATTATCTGTACAATAATTAATGCATCTTTTAAAGAGTCCTTTTAATGTAAGTTTGTAATGTATGTAGAACAAAATACATTTTTAAAAAATAAAATGTTAATATGTGGTTGAACTGTATTCTTTTCAGTCTTTTGTGTTTTAAATGGGAGAAAATTAGAACAGAAAAACAGAGTGAACAAAAATGCAGATAATTCATTTATTCTTTGGTCATGAATTCTAGGTTTGTAATAAAAACTGAATTTCAGGGGGTGCCTGGGTATCTTAGTTGGTTGAGTGTCTACCCTCGGTTCAGGTTCTGATCCCTGGGTCCTGGGATTGAGCCCCTAGAGTCAGGCTTCCTGCTCAGCAGGGAGTCTGCTTCTTTCCCTGCTCCTGCTCTCTCTCTCCTTCTCAAATAAAATAAAATAAAATCTTGAAACAACAACAACTAAAGTTCAGGTTAATCTCAGTTATTATTTGTTTTTTTTTTTTTTTTTTTTTTTTTTTTTTTTTTTTTTTTTTTTTTTTTTTTTTTTTATTTTTTTATTGGTGTTCAATTTACTAACATACAGAATAATACCCAGTGCCCGTCACCCATTCACTCCCACCCCCCGCCCTCCTCCCCTTCTACCACCCCTAGTAATCTCAGTTATTATTTGATAGGAAAGTTAATTGTGACATATGCAGTATGTCATACGATAAATCGTCAGATAGTTCTGAAGAACTTTGGGTTAGATCTGGGTTTAATTTCATAGTCTGTTACTTGGACAGTTACCCTAACCTCACTAAGCCTGAGTAAACACCCTTTACATTAAGTACAGGATACTGTGTACCTTGAGTTCTTGTTGGATGATGTCTATGATGTGTGCCACATAATACTTAACCTATTATTACTGTTGAAGACTTGTTAATTCCTTTCCCCATAAATATATTCTGCATACTTTGATTTGGATCCTCTTATAAGACTTTATTTTGAAATAAAACAGTATTTAATTTAGAAAATAATTAATCATGTTATTAACTACATGATTAATAAATAAATTGTTATTTCCTACAATTAGAATGGAGAGGTTGAGATTTTTTTGAAAAATTGTAATAATTCCTTTGTCTTTCAAAATAACGTTTTCCTTTCACCAAAATTTAAGTAGCTGTGTTGTGTAAGTGAAAATTCTCCTGCTCTTGAGGCAAGGAATCATCTTAAATGGTTGTTTTTAGCTCTCTTTATTCATTGTCACTAGAATCTGGGTTGGCTAACACATGCTTGCCCTTTTGTTTGTCCCTAGCCTAGACCATTTGCTGTAACTTAGTTATCTGTTTACAACCCAAATTTATTGAAATACAGTTTACTGTCTTATTCCTGGCTACTTTCTATTATGTTTTTCCATTTCTATTCAGAAAGATCGACTGGGTTTCCCATTGCAGGTATTTTGAGTTTCTAGCATGAAAGCCAGAATTGAGGTTATTGAAGCAGATCATCAAGGAATGTATCACTGGCAGGGTGTTTGTGTTTCTCAAACTCTTTTTTCCTCCCAGTTCACATTTTAACAGCTTATACTACTGATTTATTATTTTTGCTTTTTGTATTTCTAAGCAAACGGATTTGTTTAATTAAAAGAGAGTCTCTCACTTACAGCTAAGTAGGAGTAATATAAATTGATCATTTTTCCAAAAGGCAGTAGTTGCTAATGTATACAGAATGGTGAGCTACTGCAGTCGTTTATTAAAAATAATTTCACTACAAAAAGATAACACTGTATAACTGTATAACACAAAAAGGTAGCACTGTATAACACAGAATAAGGTAATTTCATTTTTATTGCTATTGATTGGTGCTGAGGTAATACTATACTGATGTGTGTAGAATATTTTAAATTCGAAGGTAATAGGACTTTAAACATTTTACCTTTCATTATTCCTCCTCTAGCTCCTCAGTATTTGCATACACTGCATTGTATATGTCTAGTGTCATCTGTTCATTAAAAAACCAAAAACCTCACTGTTGATTATTCAAGAGTATTTTCCTTTAAGATGTCAGATAGAAGCTAACACATCTGGCTGTAATATCACATCTTTATAGGGACGCATATTGCTAGCAGTCCGTTTCTTCATTGCCTTCAGAGATGGAAGATCTTCTGCATCTCTGCTCTGCCAATTTTCAATATATGTCTTGGGCAAGTGACTTAAGCTTGCAGAGTGCTTGTTCTTTTTTTTTTTCCCATTTTAAAGTTTTATTTATTTGACACAGCACAAGCAGGCGGAAGCAGCAGGCAGAGGGAGAAGAAGAAGCAAGCTCCCCGCTGAGCAAGGAGCCTGCTGTGGGGCTTCATCCCAGGACCCTGGGATCACAACAAGCCAAAGGCAGATGTTTAACTGACTGAGCCACCCAGGTGCCCCAAAGAGCCCTTTGTTCTTTACCTATAAAGTGGTGAAGGATTGTTTTTGCTCAGTACAGTACCTTTCTCTCTCTCTGTCTCTCTCTTTTTAAAGATTTTATTTATTTATTGATGAGAGACACACAGAGAGAGGCAGAGACATAAGCAGAGAGAGAAGCAAGCTCCCTCCAGGGAGCCTGATGTAGGACTCTATCCCAGGACCCCTGGGATCACACACTGAGCCAAAGGCAGAGAGACACTTAACCACTGAGCCACCGACGCATCCCTACCATTCTCATTATCAGAGCTCAGTAAGTGAATAACTGCTGTTAGTATTAGCTAATAGCAATATCACTAATAATATTTCCAGAGTTGGACACAACATTAAGTCAGTTAGCCTTCACCTTGATTATTCTGGAATCCCATTCTGTAATGTCCTTTTTTATGTGGTCATCCCTCCTTTCCTTGAACACTCCTGGTTATTTGAGCTTGGATTCTGACAGGACAGCTTTCTAGAGGAGTTCTTTTCATCTTCAGAGAGATGTTAGAATGTTTAGTTAGTTAGATGTTAGAAAGTTCATTGTTGGGATCCCTGGGTGGCGCAGCGGTTTGGCGCCTGCCTTTGGCCCAGGGCGCGATCCTGGAGACCCTGGAGACCCCGGATTGAATCCCACATCGGGCTCCCGGTGCATGGAGCCTGCTTCTCCCTCTGCCTGTGTCTCTGCCTCTCTCTCTCTCTCTCTCTGTGACTATCATAAATAAAAATGAAAAAAAAGAAAGTTCATTGTTAGAAAGTCTTACGCTGAGTAGAAATCTGTTTCCCATAATGGTTTTTTAAAAAAATCTTAATCCTGTTCTTTCGGGTTCATATATAATTCATCTAATCCTCATGTGGTGGCCTGTTTAATATCTTGGTACCTAAGTTTTTTGTTTGTTTGGTTTATGGTTCTTATATAATATTGAATAAGCCCTGTGCCTCTGCCTTCTAGATATCCCTCTAGCCAGTCCCATTCTCTTCATTTTGACTGCCACTGGCCTGCTTTAAGACATATTAAGTATTTGATAAAGTTTTGCAATGACCTCTTCTATAGTCAGTTTAAGCTTAGTTATGCTGCAGTAAAAGAAGACCTGAAAGATCTTACTATCTTAATAACAATTGAAGTTTATTTCTTGCTCATGCTGTTTGCTTACTGTGTCATTTAAGAGTAATACTCCTTATATCCTCTTGCCTCCAGGCAAGAATCTTGTTGGTGGGGTAGCCCTGTCAGAGATTTGCTGGGCTCCTGATAGAGAGCAAAGAGTAATAATGGCAAAATGCATAATTAGCTCATTGAAGCCTCTGTTTACAAATGGTGTATGCTGTTTCTCTTCACGTTCCATTGGCTGAGAAATTTGCCACCAAACTTAAAATCAAATGGATGAGAAAGTATTCTCTCTCCATCTGTAGGAAGTACCCAAGTCACATGGCTGCACTTGATGTTAATGGGACAGGGAGATACAGCGCATATTTGGGAACAGATACAATCTACCTTACCACTTAATTGAGGTCTTCTCCCTTCTCATAATCTATCCTCCAAGCTGGTGTTGGTTATATTACTAAAATACAGATATGTTTCTAAAATGTAATTATGCATCTATTTATACACATCTTTAAAAACTTTGAGCTATATTGGCTTCTTTTGGTATATTCTTCATTTGTGATTTTTTAAATCAGAATTTTAGTATATGAAGTGTTTGGGTCTTTTAAGTTTTATTGGTTTAGATGATGCAATCACACTTATTTTTTCTCTTCTGAGACAGTAAGTATGCTTGTTATTTTCCTAATGATAGGTTGTCCCTTTTTGGCAAAGTACCTGGCAGGATAAAATACCATTAATTTTGTTTTTACTTATATAGGCTCTGCTGATTTTCCTGTCTTTTTCTGATAATGCCCCAATTTAGATAGTTTTCATCAGTCTCTGCAATTTAGTGGGATTTTGTTATGTATTGACAATAAACTTCTCAAAGGTTACACTTTGTGTTTCAAGTTTAGGCTGCCTCATCTTCACTAATGGAAAAGGACCTAGACTGTGGAGAGATTATGGAAAACTAAAACCTGTGATCTTTTGCGGGAGTTTCTTCATTTGGCATTTTTAATATTGCAGCCTTAGTGGCTATTACTCCTGTGGTATTGTAATTGGTATAGTTTTCATAGTATACTGTATCCTTCTTACCTAACTCTACCTCAGCGAAATAAATCATTGGGTTGGAGAGCTGTTAAAAAAGAAAAAAGCCAGGAAATATGTGCAGTTCATATCACCCAGAGTTTTAGTGCTGCCTCAGTGATTTGCATTACATGTGGGATTTAGGAAAATCTTGCTTTCATATAGCTTTGTAGAAATGCTTAAAATGTCTGGCATAATGCTGTCAAATTGGCATTAAATGTGGTAGTATATTTTAATTTTAATTGTCTTAAGTTTTTTAGAATAAAACACATAAGCTGATTTTGATAGAAAGGTATTTTTTTCTTCTAAAGTGCAGATCACTGCTTTGCACACAATAGAAGATTACATGGGTTTTTTTGAAGCTCTTATGCTCTATCCTGTCCATACTTACTTAGGGAGACTTTAATCTGTGAGTATTGGACGTTTGTAAAACATAATGGCCTTTCAGAGTAGTCCACTGGTGCTGCTTTCCTAATAGATTGCCAGCATAGTCACCCCATGGTAGTTTATAACACAGCTGTAAAATTGCCTTTGGCCCAGAGCTTCTTGGTTTGCCAAGAGTTGGTGTTTAGAGGGAAGATATTTATTTGAAAAAGTACAGTAAAAATAACATGGAGAAAGTTGGAATTATAATTATGATGGCAGTAGCATTATGTTTGGGTATTGTTAGCTTTCAGTGTCTCTGGTATTTGATTTAACAGAGGTGAACATCAGAGGGCAAGTGAGCACTGTCCTTGGATGTGCTGGTTCAAGAATTTAAAAATAATAAATATTTTTAAATAAGAATTTAAGAATAATAAATAGTTTAAATAAGAATTTAAGAATAATAAATAGTTTAAATAAGAATTTAAAAATAAATAAATATTTATAATATTTATTATAAAATAAATAAATTTTTAAATAATAAAAATTTAAAAATAATAAATTTTAGATGGTAAAAAACCATCTTCAGTAGAGCACTATGGTAGTAGGTACCGGCCTAGTTGAAGAAATGGTGATAGAAATTTGCAACATTGAGAGTCCTTGGGTATAATGTAATAGAGCAGGAAATGAGTAATCAATAAATTTCCATTTTATTGAGTTGTGGCAGTGTGCAGTTCTCTAAAGGAAGTAGAAAAGTGAGTTTTTAGAGCTAAGGCGCATATTCTTTTAAAGGAAGAATCACTATAAACATTACGGACACACGTGAATAAAACCATGTATCTACTTGTAAATTTCTAGAGAGAAACGTGTTCACTGTAAGACCAGTCAATTTATCTATTTAATATTTTTAGGACAGAGAAAGGGTTAAGACTTTAAAACATAAAAAATTTTGTGGCTAGACGATGGGATTGATTCAAACTAAAAGTTTGAAATTAGAGGAGAGATTCTTTGGAACAGCAATAGGATGGACGTTTTCAGATAAAGGGAGTCCTACAAAAACACCTAACCTTAAAGAGATTTTGGAAAGGATGGAAATGACAGCCATTACTTGGCCAGAGGAGACAGCATCCACTAAGGCACAGTAGAAACCCAAAATAATGAAGATAGAAGGGATCAGTTGAAAAAGGTTTCTTCAGCTTTTAAATTATAGGACTTTTATTTGGTTGGGAATTGGGAATAATTTCTAGGAAGGAGATAATTTTTAGGAAGGAGGGTTTTTTGCATGTGTGTTTGTTATAGATTGGAGTGGTGAGGTAAAGGCTTTGATGCTGGTGAGGAATTTCTGTTAGGAAATTATATAAAATTTAGTTTGAGCAGCTCCATAACCAGATAATAACACTTAAAGTGCATTTTGATTCAGAGTGTGGTAGAGAGACACTGTTCTTGGACTTTTTAATCTTTGAAAACTGTCACATCTGCATAATTTGAGGTGCACTGAAGGACCCAGAGCCAGTGGCCAGTGGCCAGTGGTCCCATAGGAAATAGCTTGCTGAGCTAGATTGTGGCTACTGCTGTGGCACTTGTAATCTTATACCAGATCTGCCATGGCTTTGGGATTAGAGATTGGGGCTTGCCAACTTTGAAGTTAAATTGGTCTTGTAGTTAATTAATTAGAGCCATATGGTGTGGCCCAGAAACACATGTGTGTATGTGTTTGTGTGTGTCTGTATGTATAAACACACACGGACACAAAACCTGATTTCATTTTCATTTTTCAGCGGCTGTTTTCTTCTTTGAAACATTGATTTTTGGGAGATAGGGGGGCAGGGAATTATTTTCTGAAGAGAAATACTTTCCTCAAATTATTGATTAAAGAATATTTTATAAATCTGGAATTGCATTGTGACGTGAACTTGCAACATAATATTATTCTACTTTACTGAATTATGTCATATCATAATAGTAAGGTGATTTTGAAAATTTCAATAATCATGACTGGAGGGATCCCTGGGTGGCGCAGCGGTTTGGCGCCTGCCTTTGGCCCAGGGCGCGATCCTGGAGACCCGGGATCGAATCCCACATCGGGCTCCTGGTGCATGGAGCCTGCTTCTCCCTCTGCCTGTGTCTCTGCCTCTCTCTCTTTCTCTCTGTGTGACTATCATAAATAAATAAAAATTAAAAAAAAAAATCATGACTGGAGTTCCCAAATGAACAACTAGAGTTAACTGACATTCTTTGCTCTATACGATGTTGGTTTGAAGCAAAGTTTTTGGTAAATGGAGTGTCTGATGGAGTTATATTTGTCAAGTTAAATATAAATTTTGTTCCTTAAAAATAATATAAAAGTTGTCAGAATATGAAAAGGGAAAATTATATTTCTCATGTTCTTTAGTTTTTATACTTTAGAATTATCTATATTAAAAAGATTTAATTCTGTTCAGGTATAATTAAAGTATATGGACAGTTGTACTAATCTTCCTAAACTTCTTTGGCATTTATGTGATTCCCTACATGTTGAGTATCTATTATGATTTTAGTGTGGAGTGAGAGCTGATGGGCTATAAAAAAGGTGAAATATGTAGATTTTATTTTCCATCCCAACATTGAGTGTCTCCACTAGCTGTGGACATAAACACACAAGAAAATTCAAATAATTGGATGAGGCTGCCCACGATTAGTGGTTGTGAACATGAATAATAACACTATTGTGAATAGGAAAATACTCCTTGTATGGAGTATTCATTTCTCAGCTGTTTATTGAGCACCTACTAGTATAGAGCATAACATAGCATATTACATAATAGGCATTGAAGTATTTGTTGAACATTGCCAGGAAATAGGATACTGTGTCTGCCCCCAGATTTCTCATAGTTTCTTGGGAAGAAAGAGCCATAGAAATGAATTATTACAGTTTGGTGATAAAAGTGCTGATTTGTAGATGTTAGAATGCTGTGCAGGCTATTCTGGGACAAGAAAAATGAACAGAATTAAATTTGAGGAGGATGGAATAGGGTGAGATGGGAGAGGGATTCCAGGCTGAAGCAGGTTAGTAAAGATCAGTGGTAGTGTTCTGTGTGGAAGTCCTCACTCTAGGATCTGCTTTCGAGGGCTCACCAACCCTGTGGAATTATATGCAGTGTTTTGCTCTTCTATGCATTTTTCAGGAGAAAGAGTCTATAATAACTTTGAGTGGATTTATTTATACAGTAGAATCATGACCCAAAAATGATTGAGAACCAAGGGCTTAGTCCCTCAGTATTAAGCTTGCTCTTGAGCCACCATGGTTCCAATTGTCAATCAGGTGGTAGAAGTGTCTTCCTCAGCAAAGACACAGCCCTCCTCTCTCATTTCCTCCTATAACCTAAAGTACAAAACACCATCTGGAAATACTTCCTGTATTAGTCCTGCAGGATCTGTCTCTTTCTTTCTCTTTTTGACTCTGTGTGTTAGAGAGAGAGAGTGTGAAAGAGAAATTGAGTGAAGTTTGTTTTTTGAGTCAACTGTAGTTAAGACTAGGGAGATTGACAAGTGTAAAAATTGATGGTGATAGTTGTTGAGTTCTTTTTACCCGTTTATTGAGTGAAAAGAAACTTCGTCCTCATACTTACTTACCCACCTTTACATCTAACCGAGCAGCTGATTCTCTCTTGACTTGAGGGTCAGTGCTACAGTACTCAGTGACTTCACTAATTTGATCCCAACCTTTTCTGGGGTTGTTGGTAACTTTGCTAACTCTCTGCTGTATCACTGCTGAACATGACATTTGAAGACTTTTTTTTTTTTATTGCCTGTCAAAGAAGTAGGATCTGTAGTGGGAACTCCAGGAGATTTGTTTTGTTTTTAAATTTTTAAAAATATTTTTATTTATTTATTCATGAGAGACAGAGAAGCAGAAACATAAGCAGGCTCCAGGCAGGGAGCCTGATGCAGACTCTATCCTGGGACTCCAGGATCACACCCTGGGCCGAAGGCAGGCACTCAACTGCTGAGCCACCCAGGCATCCCCACTCCAGGAGATTTGTTAGCATAGAGAGTTAGACTCTTAGGATTTTCATTAGCTTTTCACTCTTTGCCTTTGTACTTGAGTAGTCTTGGCTGTGTGCTATTCCTTTGCCCCCAACCCCTTGTTTGTACTGAAATGAAATAAGCAAATAGAATTTGTGGCTTTTACTTGATAGAAGCACAAGGGTTTTGAAATAAACTTTACACTTTCTTCTTTACTCAGGGATATTTTATCTATTTTTCTTTTCATATTATACTATCTAAAGCCTTGTTTTTTTTTTCTGTCCTTAAATTGTAAATTCATGTTGTTTTTCCTGTTATTAAATAAATGATTCTTTTGAATTTTGGCCTTAAGACGTATATGAGAGTATGAATACTTTATTTAAAGTGGTATTTATTAAGTGAGGACGTGTGTCAGTAGAAGACCACATTTAGTGTTGATGTGATTCTGTACTTGTTAGATGCCCCATTGCTTTCATGTTAGTTAATAAGCATTATCGATTTTTAAGAATACCTTCAACTTAATAAACAGCCCTTAGAGAATAAAGAAACATTAAATAGGCTCATCAATTACAGGATTCAAGTGGACTTTGAAAATGAGGAAGGAATTGGAGAAATGTGACAGCATGAGAGTTAATATATGTGATAAATGTTGTGGTCTTGTGTTCAGATATATACCTGGACTTACCACTCTACTATCAGTTAGCTGTGTGACTTTCTGTAGGTGACATTTTCTGTGCTTTAGCTACTTCATGTACAAAAATTGACATGTTTAACATCCATCTCATAATAGATATTATAGTAATTAAATGCTATACTGTGCCTGGTAATGAAATGTAGTCTTGGTAGTAGGGATTCTAGTGGTAGATATTGGTAGTATTATTGGGGGAAGGAACCTGTTACCAAACGCTAGAGTTTTTCAATGGAAATATCTTTCCATCTGTCCATCCATCCTGCCTGTTTGCCTGCCTGAAAAATACAGTTAAGTCTCTGAGCTAGGGTATAAACTGTGGAGATACTTTTTCAGTTTTGCTTCTTGAGTACTTCCATGTTATTGAGTATTCCACATTTTCTATTCTAACTTTAATGTAGTCACGTAGTCTTTAACCCTAAAAGCAAGTTAATTTATAATCTTAGGAAAACAGATTGAGTAGCTTTGAAAATGATTTTCTACATTGTGAACAAGGAAGATTGTAGAGATTCATTTTCAAAATAAAAGCAGTTGAAGCCAGTGATTTTTTTGATGCAGCAGTGCTCCAAATTGGCCTCTGCCCACAGGGATTTACATGTGGCCAGCAGAAACTATTGCCGTTTACTAACCCATCTAACCTGTAATGAGTTGGGTGAAAGCTTGTTTCCATCCTTCTTGATGGCAAAGAAATTACAGAGGCAAGAGCCATGTGCAGAATTGCCTGAATATTGAATAAAGAATTGCTATATAGCTCTTTTACAGGTAGATTGAAGAATTACATCCAACTTTCTGACAGTATTTCTTACAAAATATGTGTCATTTCATTGAATGATTTTAGGGATTACTGTATTTCATCAATTTCAAAATGTACATTTTCTCCCACATTTTTATATTTTAAAAATCAGGGATACTCCTTGCAAATGATGGCATCTTGGAATTGGCCAGATGGCAATTATGATATAGTTGTCATATGCCTGCACATGAGTGAACTTGGTCAGAGCTGTCTATATTGTTGTCACTTCAGTTGAATTGTGTGCATTTTTGGTATTATATGAGTTGAGTTCAATTACCATTAACATGTCTTCGGAAAGATTTACCCTATAATATGACATTGAAACATAATGTACATAATACAGCTTGGAAGCAGAAGTGAGGCACAACTTAGATATGAGGGAAGCTGATAATTGCCATTGAAGAAATGGCTTCCGTTCATTGTTTCCTGCCAAGCCATAGCCATGTGCTTCATCACACCTACAAAAGAAAATACCTGGAACGCCTGGGTGGCTCAGTGGTTGAGCATATATCTGCTTTTGGCTCAGGGTGTGATCCCGGGGTCCTGGGATCGAGTCCCATATTGTGCTCCCTGCATGGAGCTTGCTTCTCCCTTTGCCTACATCTCTGCCTCTTTCTCTGCCTCTCTCATGAATAAATAAGTAAAAAGTCTTCAAAAAAAAAAAAAAAAAAAAAGGAGAAAAATACCTAAGTAGAAGAGGTTCTGCAGTGCTTCTGTTTTCTGTTTCTGAGGTCTCTGCTAAAGCATTGCATGTCACATGTGAAGCCAGAAAGCCAGCATTAAAACTTGTGAAATGAGCATCACTAACTTGGAAGAATACCTTTGAGGTACTCCTAAGGAGTGCTGCCTATATCCCCAACATTCTTGATGACCCAAGAATTGAAATAGGGCAAAAGTGTGTTTGGATTTAAAGTAATTTGGAAGCTTAAGACATTTCAGGAATATATCAACCAGTTAATTGTGCATAATTTTTTACATGTGCAAGAATAATACATAATAGAAATTTATGCCCAAATTCAGAAAGTCCTTTCAGCACTTTATAACGTAAAAATTTAAAGTGAGAAGAAAACCTTTTTGAAAGTATAATTAGTGATGTTTTTATTTTTAATAGTATAGCTCATCTGCAATTATTTGATTCAGTGACTTGCTAATTTGTTATTGAAACTATAAATATAATTCTTGGTGTAATTATTGTAGGTGTCTAATGGATAAGAACTTCGTTAGGATTGGGAAGTGGTTTGTCCGACCCTATGAAAAAGATGAAAAACCAGTCAACAAAAGGTGAGTCTTATACTTTTAAAGTTTTCGTTCTTTTGCTTGACCACAACTATGTTGTAGGAAGTGGTGGAGGAAGCAGCTAATTTATTTTCCAATAATCTTAGTAATTTAGATGTGTTAAAATAGATTGCTGAATCACATTTTATTAAATATTTTCTTAAATTTTTGTAAAATATTGGAAATTGGACTAGAAAGATTATCAATGACCCATGTCTATCGAGCCCCTTCTTACTACACTATTTGGAATTTAAAATATTCTATTTTGTTATTTTTATTGTCCTTTTTAAAGTCTTTTTACCTGAAAGTGTTATATGTTGTAACTTTAAAAATAGTCAACTGAATTTAAATGCTGATAATTTTTATAGAATTGATTGATGCTCCTTAAAAGTTGGTGAATAGTTTTTTGAGATTTCTCAAACTAGGACTATGAATTACTTTCTGAACAATCCTAAACTTTTAACCATCATTTATTGTATGCATGGCTTTAAAAGCAGTCCTTTATACTGAGCAAGCATGCAATTTTAGATCAGTCAAACCAGGATCAAAAACCAAAGCCTTCAAAACCAAATATTTACTTCATTTACCTATGAACACAGCATAGACTTATTTGAGTCATAAGTTGATGGGTGATTATTTCATTTCTGAAGAGCAGCACACACAGTCTCAATTCTATTTTGCTGTGTGTGAACTTGCCCCAAGCTAAGGATTCCAGCTTTTGGCTGCAGATAAGAGCTGTTGAAGTGTGTTACATGGTAGCTCTAAGGTTGGTAGTTTTTAGGTAGTTTGCCACAATTTTGGTTGGCAGCTCTTGCCTATTTTGGAACTTTTACTTTCTTGTTTCTACCAGTGATTTACTTAACATTAGCAGCCTTCTCTCCAACCTGTATGTCTTAAAGCTTTGATGAAGTGATTGTGTTATCTCATTAACCAAGCCTGATTTATAAAAATTGGGATTTCATTTTTCAAATCAGATAAATTAGGGACTGGCATTATTATTATTATTGCCAAATCACCATCAACTTATTTAAAATAGTTTCCCTTTTTCTTAGTACATTTCAAATCCTTTAGGATTTATTATAAAAATTGTATTTAAATAGGAAGTAGGTGTTATGTATAACAAGGTTTGCCTGAAAAGGATAATAAAGCTTTTTAGGAGAGTAGTGGTGTGTATGGGTGTGTAAAAGTGGTTTTGTTTACAGATACCTTGATAGAAAGGAATTTTTTTCCTTTATTTATATTGATTTGGTCTAACTAATACATTTGTTCTGTGGACATGATATTAATGTTTCCTTATATTTACAGAGGATGTTGATTTTCTGAGTTAAGTTGGGCTTTCATGTTGATAAGCGAATGGTTGTATGTGGAGTTGCTTTGGCACAGTGATACTTACCTTTCATTCCTGTGTGCCTCCCTATGCTCAGTGTATATTCTGACAGCTGGCCAGATGCTGAACTAACAGAGCCAGTCCTAAAACTTTTGAACAGTAGGTATAAGCATTTGTATGATGATTTCACAGTAATTTAGAGGTGAAGGGGAAATGTGGAAATAAAATAGGGATTGAAAGAGTAGCAGTTAGTATTTTATTAGTAAAAACTAGTGTTTGAAGTCAAATGTAGTTACCAAATATGTTTTATATAACATTTATATATCTTTGCACTTCATTTACATCCCAGAGGTATTCCTAACTTCAGCAAATCAGATGTAAATAATACTTATATAGTATATTTAGATATTTGATTTGCAACTGGAAGGCTGTCGATTTCTGAGTAATGTAATTGAATTATCTTGTTATCTTTAGATTTTTTTTTTTACCCATGGTTGAATGTGGAACTCATTTTATTTTAGTATAGAAATGTTAATGATCTTGAAAAGCCATTTTGGGGGTATTGCAACAATTGCCAAAATTTTAAACTAAACACTCAATTTAAAAAAGTTGGCATTTGCTGGGGTGCCTGGGTAGCTCAGATGGTTAAGTGTCTGCCTTTGGCTCAGGTCATGATCTCCAGGTCCTGGGATGGGATGGAACCCTGCATTAGGCTCCCTGATCAGCCAGGACTCTGCTCCCCACTCCCCTTCAAATAAATGAAATAAAACCTGTTTTTAAAAGTTGGCATTTGCTATAATAAAATTTTGTTAGGTATGATGATTTTATCTAACTTTTATTCTCTGAATGGAAAATAGAGCCTCTTGGGATGCCTGGGTGGCTCAGCAGTTAAGCCGTTGCCTTCAGCCCAGGGCGTGATTCTGGAGACCTGGGATTGAGTCCTGCATTGGGCTCCCTGCATGGAGCCTGCTTCTCTCTGCCTATGTCTCTGCCTTCTCTCTCTCTCTCTCTCTCTCTCTCTCTCTCTGTGTCTCTCCTGAATAAATAAATAAAATCTTAAAAAACAAAAACAAACAAACAAAAAAACCAAGGAAAATAGAGCCTCTTGTTGAATGCTGAAAAGCTGAAAACAGAACCTTATAGTGGTCATTTTGGATGAACAGAGAGTGATGCTGTGGAGGAGTCCATTTAGATTTAGAAGATTGGGGATCACATCCCATGCCTCTCCTAAGAAGTTATTTGCTTTTGGTCAAGTTGTTTAGTTTTCCTGAGGTGAACTTTGTTTTTGGCTGTAGGTAAGTTGATTATAGTAATTACTACTACTACTAAAGGGTTATTGTGAAGATTAAATGAAATAATTTATGTGGCTAGTTTTATACTTTGGTTGAGAAAAAGCAAAAGTGCTAAACAAATTTTATGTACAAATTTGTATTTTTAGGAATGCTCTTATTTGATGCCATTAGATACAAATAAGAGAAATATAGTTTAAAGAATAGTATTCTAAGTATAAAGTTAAGTAGGTCTAGCATATAGATACTTTTGTTCAATAGAATAAAATATGATTTAACACGGCATATTTTATGGTGCTAAAATAATTCTAATAGTGTTGAAAATGAATATATTGATGAATAGATTTCATCTGTTGGATTAACAGCATATGATTTCTTGAACTGTAATTTCTCCCTGTATTGATAACAGCTAAATTTGTGGACTGTAATAGTTCATAATGTTTGATATGATATGATGGTTAGGATAATTTTAGAAAAATTGTTATATATGTATGTGTGTATCAATTTGAACAGGCAGATCCAAGAAGACAAATTTATTCATACTATTTTTTTCTTTATAAGTGACACATCTTTTGTTATTCATATCCTTAGGAATATAATAAGTGGGAAAGAAAACTTTGGCTTACTCCTAAAGAGTTGTGACAACTGACATAAAACATGTAAAGTTTCTGGGTTTCTAAAGTATGTTAAGCTTGAAAAAAACTTTTCCTACCATGATATGCTTAAAAAAACCAGTGTGTGTGGGGGGGGCAGCCCGGGTGGCTCAGCGGTTTGGTGCTGCCTTAGGCCCAGGGCCTGATCCTGGGGACTCAGGATCGAGTCCCACATTGGGCTCCCTCCATGGAGCCTGCTTCTCCCTCTGCCTGTGTCTCTGCCTCTCTCTCTGTGTCTCATGAATAAATAAATAAAATCTTAAAAAAAAAAAAAAAAAAACCAACCCAGTGGGGGCGCCTTGGTGGCTTAGTCAGTTTGGTGTCTCCCTTTAAGTTGGGTCCTGATCTCCGAATCTTGGGATTGAGCCCCACATTGGGCTCCCTGCTCAATGGGGAGCCTGCCACTTCCTCTCTTCTCTGTTGTTCCCCCTACTTGTGCTTGCTCTCACTCTCTGTCAAATAAATAAAATCTTAAAAAAAAACCCAAAACCCCAAACAGTCAAGGGACACCTGGGTGACTCAGTTGGTTAAGCATCTGCCTTTGGCTTGGGTCCTAATCTCAAGGTCTTGGAATTGAGCCCCATATCGGGCTCCCAGCGCAGTGAGGAGTCTCCTCCCTCTGTCCGTCCCCCACCTCGCTTCTGTTCTCTCTCTCAAATAAATATATATTTTTAAACCAGTGAAAAATTTATTCCTTCAAAATAATTTAGAAATTATTCATGGACATTCTATGTAGAAAGCCCACATTTGATTAATACAGAATTTGAAGTTTATACACTTTTTAAAAAAAGATTTTATCTATCTATCTATCTATCTATCTATCTATCTATCTATCTATCTATTTATTTATTTAATTTATTTATTTATTTATGATAGATATATATATATAGAGAGAGAGGCAGAGACACAGGCAGAGGGAGAAGCAGGCTCCATGCCGGGAGCCCGACGCGGAACTCGATCCTGGGACTCCAGGATCGCACCCCGGGCCAAAGGCAGGCGCTAAACCGCTGAGCCACCCAGGGATCCCCCACTTTGTTTTTTGAATGCTAATTTTAGCAAAATAATTGATTTCTCCCAGTAACAGTTTGGACCTTTGATTTTTTTTTTTCTGGTATCAGGTGTGTACAGTAGTTGAGTTAACATAAATATATACTTGCTAGAGCAATTTTTGAATTGATCAGTCATTTCTTCTCATGGGTAAACCTACCCGCTCTGGGATGATACTCTAAATAGCCTTATAATACTTTTAAATACTCTAATTACTTTTGTCTGTGTTGTTAACAGATATGCATGTGCAGGAGCTCACACACAATTGTTTAATGGCTTTTGTGTTGTTTTGTCTGTGTATCTTTTCTACTTTTAAGTCAGATATTATTTCTTTAATTTCTTTTTTTATGTTCCTATGCTACCGCACCTATATATTCAAGAAATACCCTTCCCTTTTGATTTTAGTAGAAAAAAAATAATTTTATATAACAAGATGAAATACTTTGATTTAGGAGAATATTTAAAGTACTTTAAAGCTTCCCTGTCCTCCCTTTCCTCTTCTCAGGGCTCTTCCTGTCCTCTTTCCTGTACTTTTTTTTATAGTGGCCCAGTTATGTTTCCATCTAGATGCACAGATGAAAAGGCAGGGAAAGGAATCTCTCATCTAGAGTATAAGCAGACATGTAAATAGGTACTTACAATGTGAGAGATAAATGGAGTCTCTTCCTGAAAAATGTCATTGGTGACATACCTTTTTATCAGTTTTTATCATAAATTTACTGTTTATAGGTGTGGCCTTTTGCCACGTATATTATAATGAGGGCTGGCTGATGGGAAATCCATAAAAGAATATTAATGGAACACTTTGGACTTATCTAATCATGCATCATAGTTTTACAGTTTTTTTTTTTAATCTATAAAATATGTAGTCATTTTCTGCTGGTTTATCTGATGGAAGGTATAGTAGAAGATACTCTGTATTTTGTCACTTGAATATATTTGAAAATTGCGTGCAAAGTGAGAAGAGGGATGCAGTTGAGTCTTGAGAAGCGGCGGCATTTGCAGGGAGGAATACATGAGGAGACTAAGAAAAGTAAATGAAAAATGAGAGCCAGGAGGGTTGGTGTCGCCAAAACCATAGATTTTTAAAGTTTCATAATTTGCCGTGGCTGCCATACAGGCCATGGAAAACACGTACTAAAAGGATGGATAGCTTTGGCAGTTATGTAGGCAAGATGACTATACCTTGAGCAGTTTCAGTGGAGTGGTAAATTTGAAGATACAGCAGCTTGAGTTATAAATGGGGGTTGAAATGAAGATACTGTGAGTGTAAGATTCTTGATATATTTGTCCAACTAACTGCAAAGGAAAAAATTGCTTCATCTAGGAAGGGAGGAGAGAAACATGTAAGATCCTATGATAAAACTTAGTGATACTGTCTGTGGTTTTAGACAGTGTCTTTTATGTATCATGCACTCTGTTTTGTTCACAAACATTATGCATAGAAGGATGTTTTTTTTTTTTTTAATTTTTATTTATTTATGATAGTCACACAGGGAGAGAGAGAGAGAGGCAGAGACACAGGCAGAGGGAGAAGCAGGCTCCATGCACCGGGAGCCCGACATGGGATTTGATCCCAGGTCTCCAGGATCGCGCCCTGGGCCAAAGGCAGGCGCCAAACCGCTGCGCGACCCAGGGATCCCCATAGAAGAATGTTAAATTGAAAGACTAGTTCAACCAGAGGTGACAGTGTTAACTATATGCAATTCATGTAGCTCTTTTACTTTTTCTTTCTTTTTCCTTAATAACCAAAACAATTATCACCATTTAAAAATTTTTGTTCTATTAGTGTTCTAAAAAGACTATAATGAAAACTTATATCTTCAACATTAGTAATTGATTTACATAGTTTAAAGTAAAATGTTTTCATATGTACTGCCTGCTTTCAAGAAAGGTTTTAAACACCTTAGAGTAAAATATATATACTTTGTTTTTTAATGTACTAGAGAGGTTGTATGAATATCATTACTGTAATTTCCTTTTCAATTCCTGCTAGTGGATTGAAACTAAGTTGGAAACAAGGCTCTCCTTGTTCACTAGACCATCCATCCAGAAATATGGATGGTCTTCCATTTACTATTTGACCTTTTAGCAGTGTTATTTCTAAAAGGTCTTTGAGTTTTCAGATTCCCTGATTTTCGGAAAACTGTAGAATTTAGACATGCTCCAAATTAGTCAGTTTGCTTGCCTGCCTGCCTCTCTGTGTATGTATCTATCTTTCCTTTTTCTCCCTGTATGTGTGTGTGTAGAGATGTATGTGTTTCCTTCTTCCTTTCTCTACCACCAGGAACATACTATTTTGAATTTATTTGGTTTTGTTGTTAAGCAGAAAGTGACTCCTCTATTTATCAATCTAAGGGATTTAATAATGCTCTTTGAGTGTATCTGAAAGTTTTAAAGGATGTTTTTGGACGGGGTTGGGGGTGGGGGTGTTAACTTCAGTAGTACTCTTCATAATCAGATTAGGAAAAGGGGAGAAGAAATTTTAGGTACCAAGGGGGAGTTAGTTTGAGGTGTTGTTTTAGGTTTATAACATCCCTGACCCCTTATTTTACCTTTGTTTGAGATGTCCTAGCTAAAT